>NC_041389.1:92761461-92801019 GCF_002162155.2 Triticum dicoccoides | reverse complement strand
GAGGCCACCGCGCCGCCCATCCCCAGCTCTCCGCCGCGTCGGTCCTCCTCAAGCCCCCGGCCAGCAGCGCACTGCCCCGCCCCCGGTCCATCCTCAAGCAGAAGCCGACGGGATTCTCATCCACCTCCCACCTCCCTCCCCCGCCTAGCCATCTACTCGCCCCTGCAACCACTGGATTCCGGCGGGATCCTCCTCCCGTGCCGGCCCGGTGACGTGACCATTCCAAACAGAGGCGAGGCGTCCCCTCACACCAGTCCCCTGCGTCGGCGCACCCCGATGGCCGCCGGATCCGGGCGCCTCCATCTTCCAAAGGTCGCTGGATTTTCCCCTCCCTTGTTTTTGTTACCGGATCCGGCTTTTGTCTCGCTCGTGGGCACCGATAGCTGCCGCGTCGACCAGGGGGGAAAGGACTGCACCCCACTCCCTTCCGCATCGAACTGCATCTCCACCCGTAGAGTGCAGATGCCCTGTCCTCATCCAGATCGAGGCCATGGCTGCCTCCCCCAAGCTCCTCGTCCAGCTCGGGGCCATGACCGCGTGTGTGCCAAGAACATATCTCCTCCTTGCGGGAGGACGGATCCGATGCTGGGCTCCTCCTCGTCTAGTTGGTGGCCATGGACGAGAGACTCCGGCGACTACATACCCCGCCACCACATCGGCTCCCTCCTCCCCACCTCCGACATCAGCCTCATCTGCTCTCCAAGATCTCCACCCGATGCATCGCATGCAGTCCACTCCTGTGAGAGAGCCCACACCACCGAAGACTAAAGTAGCAGCAGCAGTGGGGAGGTGGTCTCCTCCGTGGCGGCGACGACGACCGATGGAAAGAGCAGTAGCGGAGCGAGCAGTCCACTTGGTTTTTGTGTTTTTTCTTCAGACTTTTGCTATGCAGTCCGCACATTTTTTCATAGTTTTCAGGTTTTGCAAGCCGTGTCGGAGTCGATCAAAGTGTGTGCAGTCCTCCACGATCAAAAATTGCAGTATGGATTGATGGGCATGTGCGGTTCAAAAAATGAAAAAAAAAACAAAAACAAAAACTCTTGCGCGCGCTCGGCTGGCCTAGGGCGGCAAGAAAAAAATGTGTTTAAAAGGTTCATGCACTGCACCCTATTTCTGTAAATGACTTTAAATGGTATTTGCAGGTCACTTTGGTTTCTTGTCCGCAGCTCACTTTGGTTTCACTTGCCTAAGGCGCAGTGCATTCATTGCAGCTCACTCCATTCTTGTTTGTTGAGGAAGTTTGAATATGGCCATAGTTTAAAAAATATAATGAAGCAATACACTACCATTGACTATCTTCAACACCTGCAGTGCGTTTGGTCCTCCATGCCGTTCACTTTTGAAAGTGATACTGTTCACTTGCGCACAACATTGAAGTGTGAAAATAGATTAGTAAAACAAAAAAGTAATGTGGTTCACTTCGATATATGTCGCGGTCCACTTGCCCTCGTCTCTGCGGTCCACTTTCGTTCATAAAAAAATGAAAAAAAAACTCACAAAAGCTCATCTGAGAACATTTACGCCCGACAAAACAAATCATGAAGTTCACTTGACTGTCTGATACAATGCGGTTTTCTGTCCCATGCAGTGCGATTCACTTTCTCGTCCTTGAATTTACGTTTGAATAAAAGAAACCATGCAGTTCTCTTAGCCGTTTCGATGCAGTGCGGTTTTTCGTCCGATGCAGTGCGGTTTTCAGTTGGATGAAGTACCCACGTCGATTTGGGTGTTGCGAAAAACAAAGTGTCCGCATTTCGGTAAATTCAAAATTCATCTTAAACCGTAAAGAATTAGAGAGAGTGTTCTACATGAAAAAGTTGCGCCTCGTCGATATCTTTCCAACGGTGTATAATTCGAATCATTTCGACCAGCGGTTTGCAAAAATTTAACGAAAAACGGCCGCTGCCTCCCGTCGTCAGCCGCACAATTTTCAAAATTAACTAAAAACCGTAAGGAATCTCAAAAATATTCCAACATACGAAAGTTGCGCCTTGTCCGTAGTTTTCCAACGGAGTATCATACGCCTCGTTTTGACAAACGGTTCAAAAACTGGAGCTAAAACAGTACCAAAATTTCAAAAAAAAAATCAAAAAAACGTAATTCCGCGATTTAGTAAATTTGAAACTGCTCTTAAACCGTAACGAATTAGAAAAAATAATAGATATGAAAAAGATGCTCCTCGATGATATCTTTCCAACGGCATATCATTTGCTTTATTCCGATGAGCGGTTTAGAAAAAATCACGAAAATACGCTCGCTGCCACTCGTTATCCGCCGCACCGTTTTGGAAACTGCTCTTAAACCGCGAGGAATCTAGAAAAGTGTTCAACATGGCGAAATTGCGACTAATCCATAGCTTTCCAATGATATATCATACGCGTCGTTTCGATAAACGGTTAAAAAATAGAGCGAAAACGATACCAAAAAACAACGCGTGCAGTTTTTTTGACACGAAGTTCACTCGCTTGAGTTGTGCAGCACACTTGGTTCAAACAATGACGTGCACTTGCGTTGAGCGTGCAGTGTGGAGGTGTTATCAGAATAGTTATTCTGCTAATATTAACAGAATAGATGGGTTGTGTGTGTGTATGTGTGTGTGTGTGTGTGTGTGTGTGTATATATATATATATATATATAGGGCTGGACTATTCTGTTACCCGTAACAGAATAATATTCTGTTACCCCTGCGCCCTATATAGATGCGGGCGTGACACAACAACAGGTTCCCGAATCCAGCCCACCAGCTCGAACCGGCCCCATAGAAAAGAAAAAAAAACTCCATCCTGCCTCCCCCGAACCACCCACTTCCCGATCCCATCTCGCCACCGTCGCCACCCCTTCCCCCGCCGCCGTGCGCCACCACCCCTCGCGCCGCGGCCGGCCTCCCTCGTTCCAGCGTGCCGCCGGCCTCCCCCTTTCCAGCACACCGCGGCTAGCCTCCCCCAATCCATTGCGCCGCCATTCCCGTTTAGTGCGCCGCCGCGGGCTTTCCCCTTCCAGCGCGCCGCCGCGGGACTTCCCCCTTCAGGGCGCCACCGCCGCCCCCTGTCTTCAATCTGCCGCCGTTGGATCCCTCGCTTCCACCTGCCGCCGTCGTCCCCTGGCTTCACCTGCTGTTGTGGCCTCCCCGCTTCCACCAGCCGTCGTCGGGGGTCACCCCCGACACCTCCACCTCCGTCCAGCGCGCCGCCTAGCCGACCCCCCCACCAGTTCGCTGCCCACCGCACCTTCCCCTCCAGCGCTGCAGTGTCCCCGCCTCCCACCTCCCGGTGGTCCGATGGTCCGGCGCGCTCCTACCTCCCGCCTACTGGCGATCTCGCTCCTCCGCCTCTCACCCCCGGAACCAGCCACCGTCGCTGCCCCGAGAGGAAGCCACCACCGCCACCCCGACCCAGCCACCACCGTCGCCCCCAATCCCAGCCACCTCCGCCGCCGCGGGACCTAACCAACGCCGCCTCCCCCAGACCAAGCCCACCTCCTCCCTTCCCTCGTCCTCACAACCTCCTCATAACTGCAACAGGCGAATATCCCGGCTGGACCTCGTTGTCGTGTGTGCTCCCTCGAACGGCCGGACTTCCTGTCCTCCTCTCCACCATAATGCGCCGTCCAACTCGGTAGTCCAACTGCTTGCTCCACGCGGTTGCTTAGGTAGCTGCGTGCAGGCCAACATCTTCACGGGCAACAAGTTCTTCTTCCACAACTTGTTGCTGCTGCTGCACCTTCTCATTCGACCAGACTAAGTGAATTATTCAGGTACCTTGTGTGTATATTCTGCACCTTAGTGTTTAGTAAAAAAATCATCGTGTTGCTGAGCTCATATACTACTATTTAATCAGTTCGAAAATGTAAACTTGGGAAGTTCGAAAAACCAAACCACTAATAAGTCCAGAGGAGTTCGTTGGGGAGAATGAGTCAAAGTTCAGGTGTCAAAAAAACTGACAGTTCCAAAAGATGAAACCCAGGAAAGTTCAGAGAAACAAAACACTTATAAGTTCAAAAATACAAACCCCATAAGTTCAACAGATAAACTAAAAAAATGTTCAAATGTATTGAATCTGGTAGTTAAGATTGTTACCTTGTGCGCATGCTCGAAGAGTGGCCTTGAATAGAAGTTGTTAGCAGGGGAAATGGTGATGGGGAGAAATATCTCTTTTTTGATTTGTTAGCAGGGGAAAGCTCCTCCAACCTGTCCCCTATCGCAGCCCCACTGCTCGCTGCTGATGCACTCCAACCCGAGCGCCTCCATGATGCTGGTCGTCTCGCAGCCTAGCGTGAGGTAACTCATCATCCTTGTGCGTCCTTCGCCCACTGTGCGCCCTAATGTCCTCAACCTCCCTTCTCACAGGCACGCTACCCCAACTTTTATTTTGATTTTCAGTTCAACT
Source organism: Triticum dicoccoides (assembly GCF_002162155.2). Classification (NCBI taxonomy): domain Eukaryota; kingdom Viridiplantae; phylum Streptophyta; class Magnoliopsida; order Poales; family Poaceae; genus Triticum; species Triticum dicoccoides. The sequence goes on along the minus strand of NC_041389.1, from coordinate 92,796,634 downwards.
TGTGTGTTCTTTTCAGTGCCTTATGCTTTAAATGGCTAGAATCCTGAGGAAAAATGATACATTTTGTTTGCTTTGCTGGAAGGGCATTGCTGAAACTTAAGTTCTGTCTAAACTATAACCATCCATTTTGAAACATGTGTTACTTTACTTTGCGTGGTTTCTGAATCACATTACACTAAAAATGTAATAGTGAAATTATACTGAATAACTAAATTAATTGCAGTGACAAAAACACCAACAGTCCAAGCAGGGTCAGTGATGTAGGTTTACAGAAAAATATTATTTCCTTTTTGAAACACCAACGTAAATTTTTTTAAATTTCTTTTTTGAACTTCTCCCAATTAATACGTGAACTTGATTATCTTTTTAACATGTACTTATATCAGCTTCGTTGGATTTTCTGTGTGTGCTTGTAACAGAAACAATTCAGATCTTGAGAGGCCATAAGTTCAAGTTTGCTAGTATTTCGAAATGTTGGTAGCACAAATCTGTAACCTAAGGACTAAGCTCGCATCTTGTTACTTCTATGGAGACACTAACCTCATAATTTTATTGGACCAACCAACTGACCTCACATGGTGCTTAGTGTCTTCTCTTAATCTTGGTTGTCGTACCTCATATGAAAAAACATTGTTATATTATATGGTGTTAATTTACATCAGCTCAAGATGCATTCTTTACATCAGCTCAAGATCATTTAGTTTAGTTATTTCACACAAAAAAATTGAACTAAAAACACGAATAAAGGTGCATCTTTTACATCAGCTCAAGATCATTTAGTTCAAGTGATTATTGTTTTATTTTCTTTAATCAGTTCAACATGTATTATGTCATCAATTCATAATGAAAAGGCATGAAAAAGTTCAATACTTGTGTGTTAAAAACATAACAGTATAGAGAAACTATTGTAGTAGTTCAATCGAATAAATCACATCAGTTCTGACTCGGATCGGTTCTTGCCTAAAATGCATTGAAAAATCAAAATAATTGACTTCGTTCAGGCTTGAGAAGCATCTATCTCTAGGATATGTGGCTGGCGTTTAGTTGGTGGCTGTGTGGTACCTACAACGGCATTTTCCATCAAGACCTCCAGAAAGTGATATCATCTCTAGGTGAAAATACGAAATCCTTTTACTACTCTATTTCTTGTCTCACTCATTCAAATTATTATATGTACACAAATTCATGTCATCCTGAACTTGTTACACCGGTGCAGAAGCAAAAAACAGATGCACAAGTTCATCTTTTGTGACACATTCAATACGAATTCCTTTGCTACGTGATGATTTCGCCGAGTTGGGGATTCGGTGATGCTGCTTGGTGCACGAAAGAACCAAATTATTTTGCATTCAGCCGCTAGTGGAGTTGGTCTCGTGGACCACAAAATTAGCTTGATCTGAAGCTAGCTAGCTTGATGTGAAGCTCCCCCTGGGTTCAGTTAGCTAGATGGTGAAGTCAACTACTAGTTTTGGTGTACAAACAAGATAGGGGATCAATTAAACTCTAGTTGTGCATTGTTTGTTTATGCTAGTACGCTTAGGCCTAATTTTTGTACCTCCATGTTTATGTATTAAGATAGTTGTATGAGTCATGTTTTTGTATTAGGATAGTTGTACCTGCATATAGTTTTTATAATTTCCATGGGAAACTAATATTCATGCACCTCTTTGGTGGATGTTTTGATATATTTCATTCAAGAATTGTAGTTGTCGGATGGTGTTACACAATTATTATTCTAGCATCATTGTTTATATTGTATTTTTTAGCATTCTTGCAACCCTATTAGCAACATATTTTTGTGCAGTGTTTGTTGGCTTTTCTTTGATTTATGGACATCTTGGGCTTCCTGGGTGCAGAATCAAGAAGGCCAGTGAGAGGTACTAGTAGAAGAGGAAGAAGTAAATGTGAAAAATGAGATAAATGTGAGAATAGCTAGTAGAAAAGCGTGGTTTCAGATTTTTTTTCAGGTTCTTGTTGTACACGTACCTTTGGTATGCAGATGCACCGTAATGCCTCACTGGTGCACTATGCATCTTTGGCAGTTTTTATGCATTTTTTGTCGTTGTGCAGCAATTTAATGGTGCGCTATGTACCGAAGTATGCATTCTCGAATCCGGGAAGTTCACATGTACTTACATTGGCTCATCAAAAGTTATGTGCTTACTGTACAGAAATCTAGAGCAATTTGGCAAAAAGGTATACATGACCGTTTGATGTGCATCCGAGAATGAAAGAAGTGGTTTACATAAAAATCAATTAATCAGTACGTATTAAAAACAATGATCAGTTCAAATTAATAATAAAATGGTCAGTTTGAATTTAAAAATTAGTTTGAATTAAAAATTATGATTAAATTGGATTTAAAAAAACAGATGATCAGTTCAAATTAAGAAGAATAATCAGTTTGGATTAAGAAACTTGGGTGAATGTCCTATTATTTGCTAGCTTTGGCATTGTAAAAACATAAAATATTTATAATTAAAAAAGTTGTAAGTTCAACATGACATCCCAGATGAGGTTGGGAAAAAAGCTCAAACAAAAAGATATCGTGAACCGTTGAAAAGAAAAGTTGAATAGAAAAGTTAGGAGGAAAACCATATAGAAAAAACGGAGTAAAGTCTAGTATGTTAAAACATGCTCAGTACAAATTCATACTGACATCCGTTCAAGTACTCTTTTTTTGAACCTTTCAAAGTTACTCTATGAAAAATGCATCAGTACAAGTACTCTGTTTTTTCTGACAGGAAAACAACACAACGTGTCTCATACTAAGTACTAATGCATCGTCATACTAAGTACTTATGCGGTCGTGGTCGAGGACATCCTGCTCAACAGTACAACAGTTCAAGCAAAAAGAAACCCCATGCAATTCAAATGAGAAAAGTACAAGTCATAAAATAAGAGAAGTTCATAACATCATTGTAAAAAAGTTTAGTTCAAAAAAAATATTTTCTTTTTGAAAAAAATATCATTCAGTTCGATGATATAAACCATGCAAGTACAGGGGCGACGATACAATAAACCATTGAAAACTTATGAGCAAAACAGAGCAAAGTCTAGTTAGTGAAAACATGCTTAGTACAAACCCATGCAAGCATCAGTACAAGTATCCTTTTTCGGAACCATTCAAAATTACTTTACAAAAAATAGCTCAGTACAAACATACACATATATCAGTACGACTACTCTGTTTTTCAGACAAAAAAACAGCAAGATACGTCATGCCGTATTCTAAATTACTCTTAAACGGTTGCGAAGTAGAGAAAACGTTCAACATGACTAAGTTTCGCATTTTCGATAGCTATCCAACGGTATATTATTTGTCATATTTCAACAAACTTTTTAGAAAAATCACATTCAAAATCAAATTTGACCGTATTCGAATTCGTTTTTAAACCGTAAGGAATTAGAAAAACATTTCTATACAAAAAAGTTGCGCATTTTCCATAGCTTTCCAACGCAGTATCATTTGTGTCAATCCGACAAATCGTTTGCAAACAATCGCAAAAATACGTTTCGCTCAGAATTTCACTGTTTTTCAAATTACTTTTAAATCGTATAGAATTAGAAAAAAACAATACATATATGGAAGATGCGGATTTTCACCAGCTTTTCAACGCCATCTTATTTTCTCAATTCCGACAAACGGTTTGAAAATTGAGTCCAAAATACGATTCACGTTTTTGGTTTTGAAAAAAACGGTTTTTTCAAAACTGCTCTTAAACCATAATGATTTTGAAAAAACGTTCAATATACTTAAAATATGGTTGTCAAGAGCTTTCCAACGATATATTACACGCCTCGTTCCGACAAAAAAATAACAAAACGTTTTTGAACTAAAGAAGACGATCTGTTAAACACAACTGAAAGCATCAGTTCAACCGCTTCGAAAACATCAGTACAACCACCTGAAAACGTCAGTTCAAAAAGGGTAACAGAATAATATTCTGTTACGCGTAACAGAATAGCCCAGATGTATATATATATATATATATATATATATATATATATATATATATATATATATATATATATATATATATATATAGAGAGAGAGAGAGAGAGAGAGAGAGAAACAACATAAGGTTTCATTAAACCTGTCGTTCGTCCAGCTATTTTATAGACCTTCCCACTTCCTTTATTTTTTGTTTTCATTATATTATATCTGAATTTTCTTCCTCTTTCTTTTTCGATGTAAACTGAGTTTTCTCTTAGTACATTTCCCTAGAACCAACTCAACTGTCCCACGTCTAGCCTAAAAACTAATAATACCCTACGTCCTATTAACTCATCAAATTAAAATGATATTTTATTTCGTAAATTGAAAGTTCTTATAAAATAATAATAATAATTGTTTATATATAACTTGACAAGTTAACTCCTAGTGATTGCGTACATAAGCTTGCAAAGATTTTACTGACCAATGCAGTAACAGACGTGCAATCATGTGTTTATGTTTTTATAACATTTCTCCGTCCTGCCCAACATGATATTTTCACCCAGCCCAGGAAGTCGCGGATTTCGAGAAAAATGCAAATGGGCTTTAAATTCTACCATATATATAAACGGGTTGCATAGATGCTACATCATTATTTCACCCAGCCCACCAAATGGACTAAAAAACAAATGGACTGGCTGACATGTGGGCCAGTAGGTCGAAGCCTAAGCAAGGCGTTGGATTTACATCCGACGGATGGCATTCTTCTTCAATCTCTCGTCTTCTTCCCCCAGCGCTGCCAGGACCGCCTGCTCCAGCCTCCGGCGTTCAGCGGCGTTGTTTTGCGCGCCTCGCAGCGAAACGCTACCCCGGCAACGACCAGGCCATCCCTCCACTCCGCACCTCCTGTTATTCTCTGCCGAGTGTAGGCCCACCCCGCACCTGAACTAGTCCAGTTTCCCACTCCTCTCCATCTGCAACTCCACTGCCGCGTCTTCCCCATCTCCGGGTCGTTCCAGTTTGGGGCCTCGCCATCGTCCACCGCCTCGCTGCACTCAGTGCGGCGTGGTTAACGAACGAGAGTCATCGGAAGAGGACTCTGCTACTTCTTGAGCATGCGTTGGTTTTTCCCTTGAAGAGGAAAGGGTGATGCAGCAAAGTAGCGTAAGTATTTCCCTCAGTTTTTGAGAACCCAGGTATCAATCCAGTAGGAGGCTCCTCAAAAGTCCCACGCACCTACACAAACAAACAAGAACCTCGCAACCAACGCAATAAAGGGGTTGCCAATCCCTTCACGGTAACTTGCGAAAGTGAGATCTGATAGAGATAATAAGATAAGATAATTTTTTTTGTATTTTTATGATATAGATTGGAAAATAAAAGATGCAAATAAAAGTATATGGAAAACTTATATGATAAAAGATTGACCCAGGGGCCATAGGTTTCACTAGTGGCTTCTCTCAAGATAGCATAAGTATTACGATGGGTGAACAAATTACTGTCGAGCAATTGATAGAAAAGCGCATAGTTATGAGAATATCTAGGCATGATCATGTATATAGGCATCAAGTCCATGACAAGTAGATTGACTCCTGCCTGCATCTACTACTATTATTCCACGCATCGACTGACTCCTGCCTGCATCTAGAGTATTAAGTTCAAGAAGAACAGAGTAACGCATTAAGAAAGATGACATGATGTATAGGGATAAACTCATGCAATATGATATATAACCCCATCTTTTTATCCTCAATGGAAACAATACAATACGTGCCTTGCTGCCCCTGCTGTCATTGGGAAAGGACACCGCAAGATTGAACCCAAAGCTAAGCACTTTTCCCATTGCAAGAAAGATCAATCTAGTAGGCTAAACCAAACTGATAATTCGAAGAGACTTGCAAAGATAACCAATCATACATAAAAGAATTTAGAGGAGATTCAAATATTTATCATAGATAAACTTGATCATAAACCCACAATTCATCGGATCTCGACAAACACACCACAAAAAGAGTTACATCGAATAGATATCCAAGAAGATCAAGGAGAACTTGGTATTGAGATTCAAAGAGAGAGAAGAAGCCATCTAGCTAATAACTATGGACCCGAAGGTCTGTGGTAAACTACTCACAACTCATCGGAGAGGCCTTGCAGATGATGTAGAGGCCCTCCATGGTCGATTCCCCCTCCGGCGGAGCGCCGACGAAGGCTCCAAGATGGGATCTCGCGGATACAGAAGGTTGCAGTGGTGGAATTAGGTTTTCGTGGTGCTCCTCGATGTTTGCAGGGTACGGGAGTATATATAGGCGAAGGAAGTACGTCTGTGGAGGAACAAGGGGCCCACGAGGGTGAGGGCGCGCCCACCCCCAAGGGGCGCGCCGGGAACCCTCGTGGTCGCCCTGTTTGTTGCTTGATATCCACTCCAAATCTCCTGGTTTGCATTTGTTCCAAAAAGATCGCTCCCGAAGGTTCCATCCCATTTGGACTCCGTTTGATATTCCTTTTCTTCGAAACACTGAAATAGGCAAAAAAATAGCAATTCGGTCTGGGCCTCCGGTTAGTAGGTTAGTCCCAAAAATGATATAAAAGTGTAAAGTAAAGCCCATAAACATCCAAAATGGGTAATATAATAGCATGGAACAATAAAAAATTATAGATACATTGGAGACGTATCAGACTATACGTGAGAGCCTGATGGCTGGGACCCACGAGGTCCATGGTCGCATGCAAGGAAAGTTCCTCCTTATTAAGTTGTTTCCTTCCCCTGTCAGCTGGGACCCACCGACTGTATCTTCGCACAGAAGGAAGTGCCTCCTTGTAATGCAAAAAAATTATTCCTCCACATGACAGCTGGGACTCGGCAGATTTGGTGGCTAACTTGTGGACCCACCATATTTCGCGAAAAAACGTTCCCCCCGCTGTCAGCTCGGACCCATCGGAAGTGCCTCCTTATTACGCACAAAAAAAATGAATACTCCCCCTACTAGCTAGGACCCACCTTGGTGGGAGGCTGACTTGTGGGCCTACTAAGTTGACGGGGATGGAGGGCTTTGTCAACTTAGTCAATATGAACGATTCTAGCTCCAGTGATCGTACAATGTCCATCCAACGGCCGTAGTGCTTCTTCAACTTTTGGTCTTCTTGCTGCAGCCGCCCAAAGCAGCGCCGGTCGTGCCGCATGCTCCCGCCTTCCGTGGCTGGCTGTGCTGCCGCGGAGGCCTCACCGCCCCCTACTATTCCCATCGCTGGCCAGGCCTGCAGCGACGGCAGCCTCACACCGTAGCTGAACCAGTGAACCCTCGTACTCCTCTTCGCACGGGCTTCCACTGTTGCGCCTTTCCCGGCTCCGCGTCGTCCCCTTCCTAGGCCTTGTCGTCGTCCACCACCCTGGTGCTCTCCGTCCGGCGTGGTCAACGTGGTCAAGGAACGACTTCCATCGGAAGAGTACTGTATGTGGAGAGGTTGACAGCTGGGTCCAAGGTGGTCGCAAGGAAGTGCCTCCTTATTACGTGAAAAATAATTATTCCTCCACCTGACAGCAGGGACCCGCCGGACGGGCCACCGTATTTCGCGAAAAATGATTCGCCCCCTGACTGCTGGGACCCACCAGCTACATCTTCACACGCAAGGAAGTGCGTCCAGGTAAAAAAAATGATTCGCCCCCCTGACTGCTGGGACCCACCAGCTACATCTTTGCATGCAAGGAAGTGCCTGACAGTCGGGACCCACCTGGTCGAAGCGTACGTAGCGTTGTCATTCTGGTCGTGAATGTGTACGTATATACTGGTCGATGTAGAGGCGCGCACGTGTCGTAGTAGAGGCGCGCACGTAGCATGTACACGTACGTACAACGGCCACGGTGCAAGAAAGTAAATATTGCCACGTACGTACATACGGGTGGGGTCTCGAACGCCTACTCGCGCATACGTACGGCCAGGGCTCGTGTACATGGCTCGGTCGGAATGAAGAAACTGCGTCGTCGTCGTGTTCATGGGGAGCCAACCGGCTGGGTTGGAATGGAATGCATCGTTGTTTTCATCGGGAGGGCTTGGACGGAACAGGCGATGGAAACGAGCCTGGCGTGCCGCAGAACGGAGGAAACGGCCTTGTGTTTGACCGGCCACGTTCGAAACGGGATCCTGTTCATCGGGAGGGGTTTGGCACACCGCAAAACGGAGGAAACGAACTTGTGTTGGACCTCCTACGGTCGAAACGGGGTCCTGTTGATCGGGAGGGGTGTGGCGTACCACAAAACGGAGGAAACGGACTTGTGTTGGAGCGCTTCGGTCGAAATAGGAGTCCTGTTCATTGGGAGGGGCGTGGAGTATCGCAAAACGGGACTCCACGGGATAATGTTTATCTCCACCGTTGACCTCCTCCAGCCTCCACTGGTTACTGTTCATCCACCGTCGACCTCCTCCAGCCTCCACCTGCGACTGTTCATCCATGGGCTCCTGTTCATCCAGCCTCCACTGCACGCTACTCCACCGGCTACTGTTCAACCACCCCTCTCCACGGGCTCCTGTTCAACCACCCCTCCATGGGCTACTGTTCATCCACCCCTCCATCGTCTACTATTCATCCAGCCCTCCACGGGGTCTTCCTGTTCATCCAGTCCTCCACGGGGTCCTGTTCATCCAGCCCCAACCGGCTCGATCGATCGGGGTCCTGTTCATCCAGAGGCAACACCACGGGGTCCTGTTCATCCACCCCCACCGCTCACTGTTCATCCAACCCCCCCCCCTGCCGCCACAACACTCACTGTTCATCCAGAGGCAGCATCGATCGGCTTCAGTTAGCAGCAGTAGTGAAGGAATCGCTCGATCGGGTTTAGTTAACAGCCATCGATCGATCGCTCGGGTTCAGTAACGCGTAGCCTGCAATGCAATAGCTTGGGTTCAGTTAGAGCCCAATGCCTCGCTCGGGTTCAGTTAGAGCCCAACACCTCGCACACACGCGCGTACATGTACAAGAGAAACGCGCATCGCTTGGCCCCCGACCACCCACCGTAACCGGGAACTCGCCGAAATTTTCCTCGCCCTCGCTTCTACAACATTTTTTTCTGTCATGGACGGCCCAAAGAATGTCATGCGGCTGCATCTCCGGCCCGCCCAGGATGAAAAGCCCATTTTCTATCATGATTTTTTGTCCTAGAAGTAGGAGTCCACCACATCTATGATGATACCGGGTTTTGTCATAATTATCGTCATAGAAGTGTCATAAGTATGACAGAATTTTTTTCGTTCGGCCCAAAATGTCACGGGTGTGTCTTTATTTGTAGTGTGGATGGTATGCCGAGGAGAAAAAAAGCTTGATACTGAGCTTGGCGCATAGAGTCTTCCAAAAGTAGATCAAGAACTTGACGTCACGGTCCGAAACAATAGTCTTCGGAACTCCATGTAGGCACAAGATTTCCCTACAAAAAAGATTTGCAACATGTGAAGCATCGTCTATCTTGTTGCATGGGATGAAATGAGCCATTTTAGAGAATCGGCCCACAACAACAAACACATAATCTTTGCCATTTCTAGTTCTAGGCAAACCAAGCACAAAATCCATGCTAATATCTTCCCATGGGTGATATGGAATTGGAAGGGGCATGTAAATACCATGGGATTGAGCTTTTGACTTAGCTTTGCGACATGTAGAGCATCGGTTGGTGAAGCGTGAGACGTCATGGAACATCTTGGGCCAAAAGTAGTTCTTGGAGAGTGTGGCAAATGTCTTGTCGCGTCTGAAGTGTCCCATTAGTCCACCTCCATGAGCCTCTTGAAGAAGTAGCAAACAAAGAGAAGACTCGGGAATGCAAAGTTTGTTAGCTCTCATAAGATAATCATCTTTGATGTAATATCGTTCCCAAAATGTATGGGTCAAACACTTGGCATGAGGAATAGAAAAAATAGGATCATTTGGATACAAATATTTTATGTGCTCAAAACCAATGACATTCAATTCAAGTTCGGTAACAAGCATGCATCTACGGGAAAGCACATCCACCACAACATTTTCCTTACCTTTTATATACTTGATGACATAAGGAAATGACTCGATGAATTCACTCCACTTAGCATGACGCTTGTTTAATTTAGTTTGACCCTTAAGATACTTAAGTGTTTCATGATCGGTGTGGAGAATGAACTCATGAGGACGAAGATAATGCTCCCAAACATGCAATACTCGAACTAAAGCATATAGCTCTTTGTCATATATAGGGTAATTGAGTTGCGCTTTGGAGAGTTTTTCACTAAAGTAAGATATGGGGCGCTTCTCTTGCATTAACGCACCTCCTATGCCATACCCACTAGCATCGCAATATATCTCCAATGGTTTATCAAAGTTGGGTAATGCAAGCAAAGGGGCATGTCGGATTTCAGGTTCCGGCAGACCCTCTAGATTTGAACACTGGGGTGCGCGCGGAGATTTCGCCCTCTGCCTACCTGCACCTCGCCGCCTTGCTAGGATCTAAGCTACGAAAGGAACAACACAAGAGACACAGGGTTTATACTGGTTCAGTCCACCATTGTGGTGTAATACCCTACTCCAGTGTGTGGTGTGGTGGATTGCCTCTTGGGCTGATGATGAACAATACAAGGAAGAACAGCCTCGCGAGGGTCTGTTCTTGGCTGGTGCGATGAACTGCTAGGGGGAGTTCAGTCACTCTTTCTACTGGTTTCCAGATAATGATCCTTGTGATCCCGCATCCTACCTTGTGGGTGGCTAGTCCTATTTATAGGCAAAGGCCCTGGGCCTCTTCCCAAATATTGAGCGGGAAGGGCGCCAACAATTGGCCATTTTGAAGGGGAACATCTAGTACACTTATCCTGACTAAAGTTGGTCCTCGCATGTCAAAGGCTCTGATGATGACGCCTTCCTGGGCTCCATGATGACTTACTTCCTGCCGTCGCGACGGTCTTGGTCTTGTTGCACCGAAATGGATGCCTTCGCTTGATGCTCTCGCCTGCGCTTGCTTCCTTTGCACCAAAGAGGAAAGGAGGACATTGTGCGGGCTGGCGCCCGCCTGGCGCCCTTGGTCGTCATGGCTTGCATCATGGGCACCTCGTGAGGTACCCCGCCTTGATCTCTCCGCCTCCTCGTGAGCCAGCCTGACGAGGCCGTGCCTGAGGAAGCTTCCTGTCGTCCACCCCGCGAGGCTTGGCCCCTCGCGAGGGTCTTGAGCTCGTACCGATGAAGATGGGCCGTGCTGGGCCGCCCCTTGAGCCACGCCGCAGGCCGCAGGCCATAGGAAGGCAAGTCTGGGGACCCCCATTCCCAGAACGCCGATAGTATCCCCCAGGCCCAAGGCACGCCCGGACTTGGCTGAGCAAAGAAGCAAAGGGGCAAGTGCGAAGTGTCGCGGGCCCTAACAGCCTGCGGCCTTGGGCGTCACGTGGCGGTTGATTGGTCGTAGGTGCCTTAGCAACTGCGTGAATCGACAAAAGAGTGGCATCTGCCTAGGCTTTGCTTCCCTTGCTTCCTCCGGTCATTGCCCAGATCCATTTCTTGCGCCCTTCCTTTCTGCCTCCGAAATCTTCAGATCTACTTCGACCGCGTGCCCTAGCAAGACATGGCGCCTCGCCAGACCCTGGTCGAAGCTTGGTACTCACCGCCTTGGACTCACCGAACGTGTCGGAGACGAGCCTTGCCCGGGTGCGCTGGATGGTGGCGGCGCAAGGCATCGACGGGGCAAAGGTGTTCAAGGCTGGCTCCGCTCTTCCCGAGGGCCAAGGGAGCACCTTCTAACCGCTCTTCGCAAGCGCCATTGCTGCCGGTCTGGTGCCTCCCTTTTCTGAGTTTTTCTTCTCTGTCCTCCGGCATTACAACCTGCAAGCTGTGCACCTCCACCCCAACTCTGTTCTTCTTCTGGCGATCTTCGCCTACTATTGTGAGGCTCACGTCGGAGTGCAGCCCTCAGTGGCCTTGCTGCGCCACTACTTCTCCCTCCGGCCCTCTCGAGGCTGATCCCAGCAGTCGGCTCTCGGGCTTCAAGTACGGCCGAAGGTGGCTCGAGCTCGCGAGCGATGACCAGTAAGTGCTTGATTCTTGTTTTATTCCTTGTTTTGTCGCTGAGGCTTGATGTCTGTATCTCTTGGCTAGGCTGGCGCCTGCGGCGAAGAAGCTGAAGGGGGCTCCTGAGGTTCCGTCTGGGGCAGCGCCTCTGCCCGCGAAAGAAGGTGACTGCAAGGCACGGCCTCTCCTGCCCGGTCGTCCTCGCGAGGCCTGGTGGAGCAGGCTGGGGTGAGGTCAGCCCCCATGGCCCAAGTGACTCCTGAGGTATCCTTGCCTGATACCACTGCCACAGCTGTTGGGGCGCAGTAGGTCCCGCCTCAGGATGTTGTGGTTACGCTGCCGCCCTCTCCTCCTACTCCACCGACTGTTGTCTCTCCGACTCCTCCCACTGTCCTGGATCGTGCTGCTGCTGAACTGGACCGACTGCGGCAAGATCTTCTGGGCGCTGACCCTCGCTTGGTGGCCGGGCGCTTGGAGCTGGCTTCTGGCTGGATTCGTTCCGACGCTTCGATTTGGGCGGCACTGGTTCAGGCCTCGACGGCTTGCGACAAGGAGAAACTGGCTGTCCTTGAGGCAAAGGCTGCTCATGACGCCGCCTTGGGGGAGGTGGCCGATGCCCGAGATTGCTGCAAGGCGTTGGAGAGCGAGCTGCAGGGCCTGCGGGACCAGCTTACCAAGGAGGTCCGCATTTGCCAAGAGAAGGAGGAAGACTTGAAGGCTCGCGAGGCGGACGTCAAGGACCGAGGTGCCAAGCTTAACAAGCGTCGTGACAGCCTGGGCGCACTGGAGCAGGAGTTGGAAGCGAGGAAGGTCGAGCTGGACGGCAAGGCGCGAGTCCTTGCCGAGGACCGCGAGGCCTTCACGGAGATGGAGGTGAAGGCTCGCAGCTTGCTGAGGTCGCTTTACGACAGCGGCCTGGAAAGCCCGCTGGCTGGCGCCGAGGACAGCCCCGCCAAGCTGCTCCCCTTCCTGATCCGTGCTCTTGAAGATGTCACCCTTGGCCTTGGCCCTACGGCTGAGGCCGAGGCACGTGTCCTGTCTTCTGCAGCGCTGACGCAGGTCCTTACCCACGTCTACCTTCGCGATCCCAACGTCGACCTCGACAGCTTGCTGGAGCCAGCGAGCGGAGAGCTTGCCGCTGCCGCTGCTGAGGCCGTGAAGGGTCGTGCGGAGGCTCTGTTGGCGAAGTTCCGGGCCTTCAGCACCAAGCCGAAGCGAGGCGCTGCCGGTCCTGCAGCTAGCTCCGCCGCCAACAAATGACTCTGTTGTGGCTCCTGTTCTGCTTTCAGCTCCTGCAACATGCATCATGCCTCGGGGAGGCGTTTAAACTTGTGTTTGGTGTTGTGATAACAGTTATGGACTGTAATATTTGCTTTTTAATTCCTTGAGATTTGCGCTCTTCCTACTTGCTTATGTTCTACGCCGGCAGAGCCCGGCCCCACGCATACCTCAGCCGCCGTTAGCCCCGACCGGAAACCAGGACGGGACCAAGGAGTGAGGGGCTACGTGACAAGTTAGGCTCCTGAGTCGCGATGCTCAGGAGTCCCCCTTGGTGCACGAACAGCAAGTAGGGAGGTGAGATGTGTGGGTGAATCTACCATTCTACGTCTGCAAAGCCCGGCCCCGCGCATACCTCAACCGTTGTTAGCCTATCGGAACCAAGGAGTGAGGGGCTACATGACCAGTTAGGCTCCTAAGTCGCGATGCTCAGGAGTCCCCCCTGACGCTCAAATGGCCTTCGTACCTTGGCTCCGCTCGGGGAGGGACGCGCGACGAACCAGGCCTGAGGGGCCTGGCTGGGTGGCGTACGTCTAGGCGTGACCCAGGTGCAGCCCCCGTGCCCAGCCCCCTCGCGCGGCACTCCCAAGGGGGGACGTTGTGATGAGGCCAGACATTTAGCTCTGGGCTCCCTGAGGTTGATGCGGCCGGGGGCCACCCTCAATTGTTTATCACCAGCGCGGAGCATAGCGCTCCCGTATGTGTACGGGCATAGCCGCTCCTCGGCAGTGTCGTCAGCCAGCGCGGAGCATGGTGCTTCCACTGGTGCGTGGGAGGGGGCTCCCCTCCGGGAGGAGCCCCCGGGCGTGTACAGCCCCGCCCTGACACGTGGCTGGCACGGTAGGGCCTGACGAGGTGTATCTGGGCACCCGTGAGCCAGCGCGGGACTCACGGGGCCCTACCTCAAGGCGGGTTGCGCCTGGCACTGGGCCTTAACTTGTGATGTGTTCCTGCAAATTTGGCTAGATGCCGACGCTCTACGTCCTCGGGTCCCAGCCCTCGAGCGGGTCTCAGCCTTTGCTGGTTTGCCAGGTCGCGATGCCATGGACAAAGCCAGAGGGTGAGGGCTGGAGAGCCAGTAGGAGCCCTGAGTCGCAATGCTCAGGTACCCCCCTTTAACGTGCAAGCTTGGTTAGATGCCGACGCTCTACGTCCTCGGGTCCCGGCCCTCGAGCGGGTCTCAGCCGTCGCTGGTTTGCCAGGTCACGATGTCGTGGACAAAGCCAGAGGGTGAGGGCTGGAGAGCCAGTAGGAGCCCTGAGTCGCGATGCTCAGGTACCCCCCCTTTAATGTGCAAGGCCGACATGAAGGAAGAAGAGGTGCCGTGGACAAGCATCAAAAAACAAGCATGATGGGTCAAATGCATGGCCCGAAAATAAACGCAAGAGGGGTACATGCTGCTGGGTCTGACCCGAGCGACTTGGGGATGATGCAGCCCGAGGGGCGCCCCCAACAAAGTAAGCTAAGAACATAAAGTAAAAAAGGGGATACATGCCGCAGGGTTGGACCCACGCGGCCTGGGAATAATGCAGCCCTGGGGGCGCTCCCAGCTGGAAACGAAACTTGAAGGATGTCACCTGATAGTGTTGAAGACGAAGGGGTGTTGAAGTAGCAGGCGTCGTGGGCTGCGGAAGCCGATCTTCATGAGCCCCCAGGCCCAGGAGCCTCGGGAGGTTCCGGAGGCGCTGGTGGCTCCTCGTAGACCATCTCCGTCTCCGCCAGGACTGCGGAACGCCTGGCCTCCTGAGCCTCCAGGATGCTCCTCATGAGGCGCTAGCACACAGCAGCCGTGTTCGGCAAGCCGTAGGCCATGCGAACGTAGCTGTGGGGTGGGCCTTCGCAGCGCCCCGCGCATGAGGGCCAGAAGCGCTCCTAAGAGGCGGCTCGGTTGAGCCCTGGGATGTCGATGCAGACGCGCAGCCCACCATCCTCGCCTGGATGGGGAGCTGCGGCGGTTAGGCGGCGGCTGCCACTCATGACTCTTGACTCCTACAACTCCTGCGTGATCTGACTGACGAACTCCTGAGGGTTTGGCCCTCCTTGCCTTGCTTCTTCCTGAGGTAAACGTGCTTTGAAACATGCCTCCAAGTGGTGCCCAAGCGCCTCCCTCGTGACCTTAGCAAGGTCGGTGGCCCTCCAGGAGGGAGCCCCCGAGCCTTGCTTGAGGAGGGCACCGGGCGCGCCTTCCTATGCGACAGAAGGAGGTGCCCCCTGAGCAGGCGCAGACCCTGAGGGGCCTACCTCCTGAGGGGTCGGGCATGGCGATGTCTTCTTCTTCTTGGGAGCGGTCTCAGGGAGCCTCCCGCTCCCGCGATCTGGGTCCTCAAGTGATGCGGCCTGAAAAGCTCGCTCCAGGGAGCACACTGCGTCTCTTTCTTCACAAGGCACCGTGATGACTCCACCGCTTCCTGGCATCTTGAGGACGTTGTAGCCGTGATGAGTCACGGTCATGTACTTGGCGAGAGCTGGGTATCCGAGGATGGCATTGTATGGCAGGCGAATGTGGGCGACGTCGAAGTCGATGAGCTCGGTGCGGTAGTTGTTGCGCGCCCCGAAGGTGACAGGGTGGCGGACCTGCCCAATCGGAACCATGGAGCCATCGGTGACTCCAGAGAAAGGCTTGGTTGGCTGAAGCTGATCGTAAGGCACTTGGAGATTGTTGAATGTCTCTATGGACAGGACGCTGAGCCCTGCCCCGCCGTCGATGAGGGTCCTGGTGACTTGCACGTTGCTGATGACTGGGGAGCAAAGCATCGGGAGGACTCCGGCTGTGGCCGCGCACTTGAGCTGATCCGATGAGCTGAACGTGATGGCGCACGCCGACCACCTGAAGGGGCGCGTGGCTTCAAGCTTGGGGAGGACTGCATTCACTTCACGAGCGAACTGCATGAAGATGCGTTGAGAGGCTGGGGCTTGAGCTCCGCCCAGGATGCAGGCGATCACGCGCGGCTCCTGGAAGCCCCCAGCCCCCTCGTCCCGATGATGGTCCTCATTTCTCCTTGGCTGCGGCGGCAGTGGAGGGAGGCCTGCGTTTCCTTGCGGACGATCCTCGCGAGGCTGATCCCTCCAGTCTCCCTCGCGAGGCTGACCCTGCCAGCGATCCTCGCGATGTCGGTCGCGCCACCCTTGGCGAGGGCCGCGGTCTTCCCAGCGTCTTGCGTTCCTTCCTCCTCCTCGGTCGTAGCCTCGATCGTTGCGGTCGGGGCGTCGGTCGATCCTCCCTTCTCGCACGGCTCAGAGCTCTTGACATTCGTTGGTGTTATGGGTGTGGAGGTCGTGGTACACACAGTAACGGCTGCCTTTGAAAGACTCGGCCTGATCTCTGCCCCGCTTGGTGTCTAGTTCTGCCGCGAGCACGGCAGCCCCCTTGCACTTCACGTCCTTGGCCTTGGATTTCTTCTCTTCTGGGTCTGCGGCTGGCAGCTCGAGGAGGGAAAGGCGCCCTTCCTCAGCCCTGGCGCACTTGGTCACCAAGTTGAACAGCTCCAAGGAAGTGCACAGATCTTCATGCATCGCCAGCTCCTCCTTCATCTTGATGTCACGCACACCGTCGGAGAAGGCTGAGATGATGGCCTCCTCGGTCCCCTTGGGAATCTTGAGACGTGCGTTGTTGAAGTGCTGGATGTACTTCTGCAGGGTCTCCCCTGGTTGCTGCTTGATGCGGCGCATGTCGCTCACGGCGGGTGGCCGGTCGCGAGTACCTTGGAAGTTGGCGATGAAACGGGTGCGCATCTCGTCCCGGGAGGAGATCGTGCCAGGAACCAGGTTCAGGAGCCAGGTGCGGGCCCCGTCCTTGAGTGCCATGGGAAAACAGTTCGCCATGACCTTCTCGTCCCTGTTGGCGGCTTCGATGCCCAGCTTGTAGAGCTGGAGGAACTCCGCAGGGTCGGCCGTGCCGTCGTAGCGAGGAGGCAGGTCTGGCTTGAACTTGCAGGGCCATGCGACGCTGCGCAGCTCGGTGGTGAAGGCGAGGCAGCCTGCTGTGGCCACGGGAGGCCTTTGGTGACGAAGAGCTCGGTCTTGCAGGTCCCCATGTGCTGCAGCTGGGAGCAGCGCGGGGTCTTGGCGCGCTGGAACAGGAGCGTGGTCGCGATGGACCGGAGCAGGGAGCACTCGGGCAGCTTCTTGGGGGCGAGGGACCTCTTGGCATCTCCGCTCTTGCTGCGCTGGCGCCGGACGGAGTGTGTTCCGCCCAGGGGCCACACGCCTTGGGGCCAGGGCGCCTTCTTGAGGGGGAGGCGGCTGAGGAGCTCCGGAGCTTCATTGCCCGCGCAGGGCGGGGCGCGGTGCAGCGAGAAGGACGGTGCGGGGGAGCCCCCTGCGGTGCGGACGAGCTCGGCGATGCGGTCGAGCCACTCTTCGTAGACGTCGTTGACTGGGCGGTAGCGTAGGAGCTCGTTTGCCGCGATGAGCGTAGCTCGAGCCTCCATGGCCGCGCAGGGTGCGCGGGACGAAGAACCAGCTGGGGCGAGTGAGGGAGTAGCAGTGCGGCCGTCTCGCCTCATGGACGGATGCTGGGACGATGCTTGCTGCTCGTTCCCCGCCGGGCCGGTGGCGGCGTTGACGGCAGGCGACGGGGAAGGGCGGGGGCGGCCGCCGACAGGGGCCGTCTGGGCGACGCGGGAAGCGAGAGCGGCTCGGCGCTCGGCGTGGGCCCGACGAGCATCTGACATGGATGCGATGGTCGATGAAGAATAGGGCAGCGGAAGACGAATTCCGGCGCACCCCTACCTGGCGTGCCAAATGTCGGATTTCGGGTTTCGGCAGACCCTCTAGATTCGAACACTGGGGTGCGCGCGGAGATTTTGCCCCTGCCTACCTGCACCTCGCCGCCTCGCTAGGATCTAAGCTACAAAAGGAACAACACAAGATACACAGGGTTTATACTGGTTCAGGCCACCATTGTGGTGTAATACCCTACTCTAGTGTGTGGTGTGGTGGATTGCCTCTTGGGCTGATGATGAACAATACAAGGAAGAACAGCCTCGCGAGGGTCTATTCTTGGCTGGTGCGATGAACTGCTAGGGGGAGTTCAGTCGCTCTTTCTACTGGTTTCCAGATAATGATCCTTGTGATCCCTCATCCTACCTTGTGGGTGGCTAGTCCTATTTATAGGCAAAGGCCCTGGGCCTCTTCCCAAATATTGAGCGGGAAGGGCGCCAACAATTGGCCATTTTGAAGGGGAACATCTAGTACACTTATCCTGACTAAAGTTGGTCCTCGCCTGTCAAAGGCTTTGACGATGACGCCTTCCTGGGCTCCACGATGAATTCCTTCCTGCCGTCACGACGGTCTTGGTCTTGTTGCACCGAAATGGATACCTTTGCTTGATGCTCTCGCCTGCGCTTGCTCCCTTTGCACCAAAGAGGAAACGAGAACACTGCGCGGGCTGGTGCCCGCCTGGCGCCCTTGGTCGTCATGGCTTGCGTCATGGGCACCTCGTGAGGTACCCCGCCTTGATCTCTCCGCCTCCTCGCGAGCCAGCCTGACGAGGCCGTGCCTGAGGAAGCTTCCTGTCGTCCACCCCGCGAGGCTTGGCCCCTCACGAGGGTCTTGAGCTCGTACCGATGAAGATGGGCCATGCTGGGCCGCCCCTTGAGCCACGCCGCAGGCCGCAAGCAGGCAAGTCTGGGGACCCCTGTTCCCAGAAAGCCGACAGGGCATGCATAAGCAAATTCTTAAGCTCATTGTATGCGGTATCTTGAGATGGTCCCCAAACAAAGGGTGCATTCTTCTTACTCAAAGCATGTAAAGGTAAAGAAATGGTGCTAAAATCTTTAACAAATCTACAGTAGAAACTCGCTAAACCAAGAAAACTTCGCACTTGTTGCAAATTTGTTGGTTTGGGCCAAGTTTTAATAGCATTGATCTTAGATTCATCTACATGCACACCCTTAAAAGATACTACAAAACCCAAGAAAACAAGCTTATCAACACCGAAAAGGCATTTGCCCATATTAGCATAAAGTCGCTCCTTCCTAAGGGTTTGCAACACGGTTCTAAGATGGGTGACATGATCTTTGAGGGATTTGCTAAAGGCAAGGATATCATCAAAATAGACCACTACAAATACACCAATGTATGGCCTAAGAACAAAATGCATAACTCGCATGAAAGTACCGGGTGCTTCGGATAAACCCATTGGCATAACAAGCCATTCATATAAGCCAAATTTGGTCTTAAATGCGGTTTTCCATTCATCACCTTCTTGGATGCGTATTTGGTAATAGCCACTTTTAAGATCAATCTTAGAGAAGATTGCGGGTCCGCTAAGTTCATCTAGCATACCATCTAAGCGTGGAATAGGGTAACGATATCTAACGGTGATAGCGTTGATGGGATGGCAATTGTAACATATGCGAAAGGTGCCATCTTTCTTAGCGACAAGGATTACCGGTACGGCACATGGGCTCAAGCTCTCTCGTACATGGCCATTGTCGATGAGTTGTTGTACTTGCCATTGGATCTCCTTAGTTGACGTGGTAGGATGCTTTGTTAGGAAGGGGTGCTCCAGGTATGAGGTCGATGCGGTGTTCGACACCTCGAAGAGGTGGTAGTCCGGGAGATAGCTCATCGGGGAAAACGTCTTGGAATTCCTGCAAAAGAGAAGACAACACTAAAGGAAGATTGTGAGAGGTGTTAGTTTTTGGTTCCTTGTCCTTGCACAAAAGGACATTGTGCATAAGACCTGATGGATTCTCACTTTTGGTAGCAAATAGGACTAAGTTTTTCTTGTTGCTCATCGTGGAGGCACTCAATTTTGGCTTGTGGCGCTCACTCTCTTTTTGGTGGGTCGCTCTCTCACTATTCTCTCCACGATGGGTGGCTTGCTTGTCAGCGATCACTTGAATTGGAGACATAGGTCGTAGCATGTACTCCTTTCCTTTCATCTTGAAGCTATAGTGATTGGTATGCCCGTTGTGGATGACGCCCCGGTCAAATTACCATGGTCGTCCAAGAAGGAGGTGGCAAACGTACATTGGGACGACATCACACTCCAAAATGTCTTCATATGCTCCTATCTTGAAGGAAACTTGCACCATATGCTCAACCTGAATAGTGTCGGAGTCGCTTAGCCATTGGACCTTGTAGGGGTGTGGGTGCTTCATCTTGACCAATTGAAGCTTGGAACATAGCTCTTCACTTGCCAAGTTATGGCAACTCCCTCCATCGATGATGACCTTCACGGACCTTCCATTGATGCCAACTTTGGTGTGGAAGATATGGCATCTTTGGTATTCATCTTGTTGATGTTGAAGAGTCAAAACCTTGGAGACGACGAGAGTAGGGCTCGAATCTTCTTCACAAAAGACTTGATCATCTTCATCTTTGTTCACTTGTCGATGCATGGCCACTTTCTCCAGGGCTTCCATTTCCCCTTCATTCATGGAGTCATAGGTTTTGTCATCGTTGAGGATCATGGTGCGCTTGTTGGTGCACTCGAAGGACTTGTGGCCTCGGCCGCCGCATGTGAAGCATTTGATGAAACTTGTCTTGATGGTCTCACTGGTTGGAGTAGATGATGAAGACGCTTTTGGCTTGAAGTTTCTTGTAGCAGGATAGCAACTTGAAGTTGTGGAATTCTTCTTGTATCTTGACTTGTCGCCGGTGGTTGTAGAAGGAGTTAGAGTCGTTGAAGCTTGGTTATTGGAGAAACCATAGCTCTTGGAAGAGTATTTGGCGTACTTGAAGTCCTCTTGCACTTGACGTTCCGCTTTTGTAGCTTGATGAACTAGCTCAATGAGGTTGGAGTAGGGTTGGAAGTCGGCAATCTTCTTGATATGATGATTGAGTCCATTCAAGAAACGGGCCATAGTTTGCTCATCGTCTTCCGTAACATTGGCTCATGGCAATCTCCATTCCCTTGTAGTATTCTTTAACGCCCTTTATTCCTTGCTTGAGGAGTTGGAGTTTCTTGAAGAGGTCGCGGTTGTAGTATATTGGCACAAAGCATGCTCTCATGACATCCTTCATTTGATTCCATGTTGTGATGGGTTGTTCACCTCTTGCCTCTCGGTGCTCAAGGACTTGTTCCCACCATATGAGTACATAGTCTTGGAACTCAAGGGATGCCATGGCGATCTTCTTCTCTTCCTCATAGTTGTACAAGCGAAAGTTCTTGTCGACCTTCAATGCCCATGATAGGTACTCTTCAGGATCATTGCTTCCGATGAACTTGGGCATGGTGAACTTGAGCTTGCCATATCGTTGCTTGTCATTGTGTTGGGGTCGGGGATGATGACGCCCTTGACGTGGATGGTTGTCAACCTCATGTTGCTCTTGGCGTTGAGGATTGTCAACTTCGTGTTGCTCTTGACGAACTTGAGGTTCTTGTCGAGCTTGTGGGACTTGTCGATGTACTCTTGCTTGATAGTTCCTCTCTTGGACTTCTTTGTGATGCGCGTCTTGTTGCTCATGAGTATGCCGGTTGCACGTGGCTACGACTCAACTTGATTCTCGGAGGGCACGTTGCACTTCAAGTGCTTGAGCTTCACGTCGTTGTTGTTCTTGACGTTGTGCCTCGGCATCTTGTGCGTCTTGGTGTTGTAGCGCTCGCTCCTCCTCTTCTTGTTGGCGTTGGCGTTGCCTTTCTTGTGCTTGCACAAAGGTAGCTTGATTTTGACGGTGTCGATGTTCTTGCGCTAGGCGTTGCTCTTGAGAATCATTTCCGTGAAGAGGATTGCGGTTAGCTTGACGGTCTTGGCGCGTGGCTCGACATGGAGTGTTTGATGTCGGTGTACTTGATCTGGAGATGGTGTAGTCGGAGTGTCGACTCGAGCAGCTCCGTCTTGAGTAGGACAAAGTGGTAGAAGAGCGGTTTACCAACAAGGCATGAATCTTGTCCATTCTTGCATTGTTCTCTTGTTTGTGTGCGTCAAGCTTGTTGTCGAAGTAGTCTCTTGTTCGTTGCTCGGTGAGTCGCAAGTCGGCGGTGAGTTTGTCGATGTGGTCGTCATTGCTTGTTGTTCTTGATGCAAAGCTCTTTATGCACCGAAGACGTGGCTCTTGGTGACGTAGGATGACATGTCGTCGTCTTGCTCGATGAAGAGTGGGTTGGTAGAAGAACTTGGCCTATCCATCATTCCAAGAAAATATGTGAGTCGGAGAAAGAGAATAACTTATACCAAATGTACCTTGACCGATGTTGAAGATGGATCAATGATCACTCAAATGTGTAACAAGGAAATAGCACAATTGGTACCAATTCTTGTGGGTTCTCACACCTACACAAGCAAAGCTTATAGTGGAGCTTGGTTAGGATGGTGGCACAAAATTGATGCAATTATTAGTGAGACTCAATAATGTTGGAAAAGATTTGCAAATTTGCAATGCAACAAGTAGACCGATAGCAAGAGATGGTACACAGAAACACACAAGCAAATAGATAGATGGGGTCGTGCAACCAAAAATGAGCTCAAAATGTGGAATCCGTGGAGAATGCTCTTGTTGCACAACACTAGAGAGACGCTGGAACAATAGCACAATAGGCGGATACGAAACTTGTGCACAACCTACTAAGCAAAAATGTAACGACTTCTATCCCAAGTATGCTATATGTATGGTATTCCTATGATATGATCCAAGATGATTGAGTATGACAATCTTAATGTTGTATGATGCTATGGTTCTTGCTTAAAAGCTCTTTGCTTATCTTTTCTCTTTTGCTTAAAATCTTGTTTGTCTCTTTCTATTTTGAGCTCCTTTGATGGACAATTATGCATAACTTCATGAACCAAGCTAGCAATTGTGTATGTGGTATGACAACCTTGTGACACAAGAGGTGATACCAAGATATTAACACCACAATGATATATGCTATGATCACTAATGTGCAAAAGTGACATTGCCGACAATACTCAATGGCTAGTCTCGATGGTTAAGCGACGCAAAAGGAAGCTATGGGGTTATAAATGCAATTGCAAGGAATAGACAAAGATGTCATCGAGGTTACCGCCATTGTTTGTCTCATGTAAGCAAGGATGGATGGTGATGAAGTGGTCGGAGTCGTAGTGCACGACCTTCAGTACGTTGGCGAAGATGCTGCTGCACCACAATCGGAGTTGGCGAAGTAGCGGAAGTCGTTGAAGTAGCGCAAACTTCCTGTCAAGGTCGGACGTTCCGGGAAGTACGCAAGGTCCGCGAGCCGAAAGTTCCAGGTTGGCCAGAAGTTCCGGGGGTCGTGATTCTTCCAAGAACAGGGAATTTGGGGATCGGGGATTTGGGCGGAAAAACTTTGGGGAAAACCCAAATCCGATGGGAAAAGAAAAATTGAGTGGATGGAAGGGTGGGGAAGCTAGATCTACGTGCCACACGTGAAATCCACGGATCAAATCCAGCAAAACTTCATCACACCAACAAATCACAAAAAAATTGGGAGGGCTATTTTTGTGGGGATTTTCAAAATTGGGATGAATCACAACAAAATTAGGCTAGAAAACAAAGAGGGAGGCTCCAAAATCATGATCAACGTGGCTCATGATACCAAGATGATGTAGGGTAGAACCCTAGATGCCTGATCTTTCACGATTAGAGCAGATCCCATGAAGAACACGAGGGGAAAACAAGGGGAAACACGAGAGGAAATCACTCAAACAACAAGATTCGATTACACATGTGGTAGATCCTCGAAACACAAAGAGAGATACACGATCCAAAGTCAACAAAGGACGATACAAGTAGCAAGTTCTTCTCCGTGAGGAGGTCTTGAATCCGTGAGGGATCTTCCCGTGAGGGGTCTTGAATCCGATGTGGATCTTCTCCGAAGAGGCCGCGGTCTCTCGAGCGAGAAGAACCACAAGGATGAGCAAAGCTCTATCTCAAATGAGCTACTACTTTGCTAACCCTAAAACATAGGTAGGATAATATTATATATACTCTAGGGGGCGAAAGGGTACACGGGCCTCGGCCCAAGTCACTACGCGCAGGCAGGGCCGGAAGGTCCGTGCGTGGCCGGAAGTTCCGGGCCAAGTTCCGGGGAGGGTCCGGCCTAAACAGAGTTTGCATGGTGGGAGCTGGGTTGGCTTCCGGGGGCCGGAAGGTCCGGGCAGGCCGAAAGTTCTGGGGGGCGTAAGGTCCGGGCCAGGTTTCGGGCGGCTTCCGGGCTAACCAGAGAGTTGTCGCCCCCGGGCTTGTCTGGGTCGATGGAGGCCGGAAGTTTCGGGCTCTAGCCGGATGTTTCGGGCTGGATAGAGAGTTGACGCTAGTTCCTTCTTCTTTAGCTCTCGGTTCCATGGCTTGTGCATTGTACCTGATCGCACACAGTGTCTCTGACTTAGGTAGTAGCCATGTCTCACTCGAATGTAAGGGAAGTTCAAGTAGGAGAGATGTCACCTCGGATTGAATAGCACGTGCTCGAGCTCTTGTCATGGGTCCACTTAGAGCTTGAGTAGTCGAGGTAGTGTCCATGGGATGACCGTGGGATGCTCCGCATTAGTAACCAGCACCTATACCCCGCTGCACCTTGCCACCAAGACTCATCGTCGTCAATATTGTAGATGGCACGCCGCTTCGCCTTGGTCACCGAACGAGAAGCATGTGGAGAACTGCGCCCAGCCACCAAGCCAAACACGTTTCCCTCCAGCCGGTGTACAACCCCAAAGATGATGCCCCATGTAGGTGATGACATAGGAACCTTACCATCATCTGTTCCGGAAAGCCCGAATATGGGGTTTTCCCCGGGGCACACAAGCAAAGTGCATTGCCCCACAACGCCTTCAACGAGATAACAATGCCCGCGGGCGCCGCCGTTGACGGTTCTAACTGAGGTCGAACCAAGCTTTCGCTGGCAAATTTGCGCCAATCCCTGACTGGACCACCAGATCGATCTCCTTCAGCACACCCATGGTTGAGTCTGCTATCAGGAAACCGTACGACCAGAGCCGCACCACCGCCCCGCCTGGGTGGGCCATCTACTGCGGAGGGGCCCTCATCACTGCGCCATAGACAACGGTCGACCGCCCCGCCTAGGTGGGCCATCTACTGCAGAGGGGCCCTCATCGATGTGCCGCCGACGCCGATCGACGCACATGTCCAGGACACCCGCGTGGATCTCCACTGCAAGCACATCCTAAAGCCGTAGCGAAGGAAGGCCCCGCTGCCGCCATCATCCCTTCCCTGGGCTTCGTCCTGCGAAGCTCCGGGGGCAGCGAGGAGAGGGGTGGCGGCGACTCGAAGCCCTAAATTGTATCGTGAGGGAGGGGGTCGAGGAGAGGGTTGGCGACGGCTCGAAAAGCCCTAGATCGTATCGAGAGGGAGGGGTGATGTCTACTACACAACCTATGCATAGGTTCATGGGTGGAACCTGCAAGTTGGTCAAGAACGTGTGCCAACCCCTATGCATAGGTTCATGGGTGGAACCAGAAAAGCCCCAAAGTTTCTACCAGAGAGTCAAGAACGTGTGCCAACCCCTATGCATAGGTTCATGGGTGGAACCCGCAAGTTGGTTACCAAAACATACATCAAGTGGCACATGATATCCCATTGTCACCACAAATAAGCACGGCAAGACATACATCAAGTGTTCTCATAAAAGACTCAATCTGATAAGATAACTTCAAAGGGGAAACTCAATTCATCACAAGAGAGTAGAGGAGGAGAAACATCATAAGATCCAACTATAGTAGCAAAGCTCGGGATACATCAAGATCGTGCCATAGAGGGAACACGAGAGAGAACACGAGAGAGATAGATCAAACACATAGCTACTGGTACATACCCTCAGCTCCGAGGGTAAACTACTCCCTCCTTGTCATGGATAGCGCCGGGATGATGAAGATGGCCACCGGTGATGGGTTCCCCCTCCGGCAGGGTGCCGGAACGGGCTCCCGAGAGGTTTTTCGTGGCTACAGAGGCTTGCAGCGGCGGAACTCCCGATCTATCTTGATATTCGATGGTTTTAGGGTACGTAGGCTTATATAGGCGAAAGAAGTCGGTCGGGGGGTGCTCGAGGGGTCCACGAGACAGGGGGCGCGCCTAGTAGGGGGGGCACCCCTATCTCCTGGGCTCCTCGAGTATCTTCAGACGTGAACTCCAAGTCTCCAGGATGATAATCTTCCAAAAAAACACGTTGCCGAAGGTTTTATTCCGTTTGGACTCCGTTTGATATTCCTTTTTTTGAAATACTTAAACAGGCAATAAAACAGAAATATGGGCTGGGCCTCCGGTTAATAGGTTAGTCCCAAAATTAATATAAAAGTGTATAATAAAGCCCATAATCATTCAAAACAGATAATAAAATAGCATGAATGCTTCATAAATTATAGATACGTTGGAGATGTATCTGCATCCCCAAGCTTAATTCCTACTCGTCCTCGAGTAGGTAAATGATAAAGAAAGAATTTATGAAGTATGAATACTAGAGGTGCACAAGTTTGATCAATGATAATTTCAATCACCTTTTCTAGCATGCTAATATGTCATAACAGTAGTTCATCTCATAAAACTTTTCACGAACTAGTAACAAGCAATTCACATGTTAAAGCATAGACCATAAACTTTCTTGAAAACTAGCAAACTTCATTCTTAGTCATCAAACAATTGCAATTCATCTTACTTTCAGGAAGAGTCTATGTCAAAGCTTTGATTTAGCAAACTTCACATACTCAACTATCATATAGTCTTCTACAATTGCTAACACTCACGCAATACATGTGGTTATGAAGTTTTAATCAGACACAGAGAAAGATTGGGGCTTATAATGTTGCCTCCAAACGTATTCACCTTTGGGTGATGTCAACAATAATAATTCATGCTAACGTACATCCAATTGGATATATATATATATATATCAGGATCACCCTAACATAAAGTGCTTGCCAAAGGATAAAATGAAAAAGGGAAAGGTGAAGATCACCTTGACTCTTGCATAAAGTAAAAGACATAAAGTAAAAGATAGGCCCTTCGCAAAGGGAAGCAGAGGTTGTCATGCGCTTTTAGGGTTGGATACACAAAATCTTAATGCGAAAGAACGTCACTTTATATTGCCCCTTGTATATGGACCTTTATTATGCAGTCCGTCGCTTTTATTGCTTCCATAACAAGTTTGTACAAAGCTTATTTTCTCCACACTAATAAGTCATGCATATTTAGAGAGCAATTTTTATTTCTTGCATCGATGACAACTTACTTGAAGGATCTTACTCAATCCATAGGTAGGTATGGTGGACTCTCATGGAAAAACTGGGTTTAAGGATATTTGGAAGCACAAGTAGTATCTCTACTTAGTGCTAGGAATTTTTGGCTAGCATGAGGGGGAAAGGCAAGCTCAACATGTTTGAATGATCCATGACAATATACTTTAACTGAGATGTGAGAAAACATAACCCATTACGTTGTCTTCCTTGTCCAACACCAACTCTTTAGCATGTCATACTTAACGAGTGCTCACAATTATAAAAGGTGTCTATGATAATATATTTATATGTGAAATCTCCCTTCCTTCAATATTCTTTCATGAATTGTTCAAATGACTAATACAATGCTTGCTAACCGTCAATAAATTTACAACCTCTACTTCTTAGATGTGAAGTCATTACTCCCCATGGGATAAGCAAATGAGACATATATAATTTCAGATTTATGACATTCAACTCATTCAACAATTTACTCGTAGGATATAAGTGAAGCACACGAGTAAATGAAAAACTACTCCAAAAAGATATAAGTGAAGATCAATGAGTAGGTAAATAATTATGTAGCTATATGAAGACTCTCTTTCATTTAAGAATTTCAGATCTTGAGTAATTTATTCAAACAGCAAGCAAAACAAAACAAAATGACATTGCAAGGATAGCACAACTCATGTGAAGAAGCAAAAACTCAGGCTCAACCGATACTAACCGATGATTGTTGAAGAAGAAAGGTGGGATGCCTACCGGGGCATCCCCAAGCTTAGATGCTTGAGACTTCTTGAAATATTACCTTGGGGTGCCTTGGGCATCCCCAAGCTTGAGCTTTTGTGTCTCCTTAATTCCTCTCATATCATGGTTTCTTTTTATCAAAAGCTTCATTCGCAACAAACTCAACAAGAACTCGTGAGATAGGTTAGTATAAACCAATGCAAAACCTTATCATTTTCTACTATAACAAATCACTAAAATTATTATCCACATTGCATACTAAATGCCTCTGCATATTTAACACTCCTATCCTCAAATAGAATCATTAAACAAGCAAACATATGCAAACAATGCAAACATAACAGCAATCTGCCAAAACAGTACAGTCTATAAAGAATGCAAGAGTATCAATACTTCCCTAACTCCAACAATTATGAGAAAAATACTACGCTGTAGAAGATTTATCAGAGCTCATTATGCAAAAATATTCAACATTATACCATTCTCTGACTTTTCTAGGGAATTTTTGCAACAGCGGTAAACTTTCTATTTTCAAACAGGAACATGTATACTAGCAAAATAAGCATGGTAAAGGCTATCCTTGACATTTTTATTGAAACTAAAGATGCAAAACATTAATCTAAATAACATAAAGCAAATACTAACAAAATAAAATGACGCTTCAAGCAAAACACATATCATGTGGCGAATAAAAATATAGCTCCAAGTAAAGTTTACCAATGAATGAAGACGAAAGAGGGGATGCCTTCCAGGGCATCCCCAAGCTTAGGCTCTTGGTTGTCCTTGAATATTACCTTGGGGTGCCTTGGGCATCCCCAAGCTTAGGATCTTGCCACTCCTTATTCAATAGTCCATCGAATCCTTACCCAAAACTTGAAAACTTCAACCACACAAAACTCAAAACAAAACTCGTAAGCTCCATTAGTATAAGAAAATAAAACTACCACTTAGGTACTTTAATTAACTCATTCTAAATTAATATTGGTGCAATATCTACTGTACTCCAACTTATCTATGGTTCATACCCTCCGATACTACTCATAGATTCATCAAAATAAGCAAACAACACATAGAAAACAGAATCTGTCAAAAACAGAACAGTGGTGTAATCTGTATCAAACGTATACCTATGGAAATCAAACAATTCTGAAATAAATTGATGGACCTGAGGAATTTGTATATTAATCATCTGCAAAAAGAATCAACCTAAAATCACTCTCCAGTAAAAGATGGCAGCTAATCTCGTGAGCGCAAAAGTTTTTGTTTTTTACAGCAAGATCACAAAGACTTCACTCAAGTCTTCCCAAAAGTTCTACTTGGCACTTTATTGAAACAAAAGCTATAAAACATGATTACTACAGTAGCATAATCATGTGAACACACAAAAACAGTAAGGGTAAATATTGGGTTGTCTTCCAACAAGCGTTTTTCTTTAATGCCTTTCTAGCTAGGCATAATGATGACAATGATGCTCACATAAAAGATAAGAATTGAAACATAACGGGAGCATCATGAAGCATATGACGAGCACATTTAAGCTTAACCCACTTCCTATGCATAGGGATTTTGTGAGCAAACAACTTATGGGAAAAATAATCAACTAGCATAGGAAGGCAAAACAAGCATAGCTTCTAAATTTTAAGCACATAGAGAGGAAACTTGACATTATTGCAATTCCTACAAGCATATATTCCTCCCTCATAATGATTTTTAGTAGCATCATGAATGAATTCAACAATATAACCAGCACCTAAATCATTCTTTTCATGATCTACAACCATAGAAAATTTACTATTCTCCACATAAGCAAAATTCTTCTCATTCGGAATAGTGAGAGTATCATAAAAGACTTGAACACTAAAAATTGTTTCCACATTAAAAGAGTAATGTTCAGAAAAAGGGTAATCATAATCATGACAAGTTTTATAAATATAATCATCACTACTTCTTATAGCATAAGTTTCATCACAATAATCATCATAAGTAGCAACTTCGTTCTCATCATAATTGATTGAAACCTCTCCCAAGATAGTGGAATCATCACTAAATAAAGTTGAAACTCTTCCAAATCCACTTTCATAAATATTATAAGATTCAACATCCTCCAAAATAGTGGGATCACTACTTCCTAAAGTTGACACTCTTCCAAACCCACTTTCATCAATGTAATCATCATAGGTACAAGGCATGCTATCATCATAACAACTTTGCATATCAAAACTTGGGATGCTAAAAATATCATCTTCATTAAACGTAGCATCCCCAAGCTTGGGACAAACATTAATTTCAACAAATATATTATCAAATATTTCATACTCATCAAACATAGCTTCCCCAAGCTTGGGCCCTTTCATATCATAAGCATAATCACTCTCATCGTTAAAAATATGGATAGCACCAATAGTAAAGCAATTATCATCATCACAATGAGTAGTAGGAGCAACATCATTTGGGAGGGATACCTTTCTACCTTTGTTGCTTCTTCTTTTCTTTTTCTTCTTCACATTATGTGTAGGTTCAACCTTCCTCTTTGAGCTCCTTATTGATGAGATTGGTTGAATAGAAAGCTCCTCCTCGTTACCTGATTCATCATAAGAAATAATAGGAGGATATTGAGAAGTCTCTTCCCTTTCATTAGTATTCTCATCATCTTCCATTTGCTTTCTTTTCTTTAGGTACTTGGCAATATAAGGATTTTCAATGCAATTCTCCGCACAATACAAATAAATCTTCTCTAGATCAATATCAAGGAATTTTTTATGGGAAAATTCTGGAAGGTCCTTGAGTAAACGTTTCAATTCTTCATAACCCAAAAGCAAACTAAGTTCATTGTAATGAGCAAGGGAGATCAAATCATCACAATTTTTGGACACGATTCGATCATGAAACAATTTGCATAGGAGATGTAAATGACCACGTTCGTTGCAAAGTTCACAAGTACGGCAAAGGAAATTCAAATTTTCAGCACTCACATTTAGCCTTTCTTGCAACCATTTAGTTTCTAAATGCTTATGCCTCTTGCAATATATATCTTCTCTATTTGGTGTGTTCATGCAAACATGCACTCCACAAAAGTTGACATGCTCATAAGATATATTTTCATCATGACTAGAGCAACCATCATTAGTACTATGGATATTCAAGGAGTTTATACTAATAACATTGCAATCATGCTCATCATTCAAAGATTTAGTACCAAGCATTCTATAGATTTCTTCTTCTAGCACTTGAGCACAATTTTCCTTTTCATCATACTCACGAAAGATATTAAAAAGACGAAGCGTATGAGACAAACTTAACTCCATTTTTTTGTAATTTTCTTTTATAAACTAAACTAGTGATAAAACAAGAAAAAAAAGATTCGACTGCAAGATCTAAAGATATACCTTCAAGCGCTAACCTCCCCGGCAACGGCGCTAGAAAAGAGCTTGATGTCTACTACACAACCTTCTTCTTGTAGACGTTGTTGGGCCTGCAAGTGCACAGGTTTGTAGGACAGTAGCAAATTTCCCTCAAGTGGATGACCTAAGCTTTATCAATCTGTAGGAGGCGTAGGATGAAGATGGTCTCTCTCAAACAACCCTGCAACCAAATAGCAAAGAGTCTCTTGTGTCCCCAACACACCCAATACAATGGTAAATTGTATAGGTGCACCAGTTCGGCGAAGAGATGGTGATACAAGTGCAATATGGATGGTAGATATAGGTTTTTGTAATCTGAAATTATAAAAACAGCAAGGTCACTAATGATAAAAGTGAGCATAAACGGTATTGCAATGATAGGAAACAAGGCCTAGGGTTCATACTTTCACTAGTGCAAGTTCTCTCAACAATAATAATATAGATAGATCATATAACAAGCCCTCAACATGCAACAAAGAGTCACTCCAAAGCCACTAATAGCAAAGAACAAACGTAGAGATTATGGTAGGGTACGAAACCACCTCAAAGTTATTCTTTCGGATCGATCTATTAAAGAGTTCATACTAGAATAACACCTTAAGACACAAATCAACCAAAAACCTAATGTCACCTAGATACTCCATTGTCACCTCAAGTATCCGTGGGCATGATTATACGATATGCATCACACAATCTCAGATTCATCCAACCAACACAAAGTACTTCAAAGAGTGCCCCAAAGTTTCTACCAGAGAGTCAAGAACGTGTGCCAACCCCTATGCATAGGTTCATGGGTGGAACCAGCAAGTTGGTCACCAAAACATACATCAAGTGGCACATGATATCCCATTGTCACCACAGATAAGCACGGCAAGACATACATCAAGTGTTCTCATAAAAGACTCAATCCGATAAGATAACTTCAAAGGGGAAACTCAATTCATCACAAGAGAGTAGAGGGGAAGAAACATCATAAGATCCAACTATAATAGCAAAGCTCGGGATACATCAAGATCGTGCCATAGAGGGAACACGAGAGAGATAGATCAAACACATAGCTACTGGTACATACCCTCAGCCCCGAGGGTAAACTACTCCCTCCTCATCATGGATAGCGACGGGATGATGAAGATGGCCACCGGTGATGGGTTCCCCCTCCGGCAGGGTGCCGGAACGGGCTCCCGAGAGGTTTTTGGTGGCTACAGAGGCTTGCGGCGGTGGAACTCCCGGTCTATCTTGATATTCGATGGTTTTAGGGTACGTAGGCTTATATAGGCGAAAGAAGTCGGTCGGGGGGGTGCTCGAGGGGTCCACGAGACAGGCGGGGCGCCCAGTAGGGGGGGCTATCTCCTGGGCTCCTCGAGTATCTTCTGACGTGAACTCCAAGTCTCCAGGATGATAATCTTCCAGAAAAACACGTTGCTGAAGGTTTCATTCCTTTTGGATTCCGTTTGATATTCCTTTTCTTCGAAATACTGAAACATGCAATAAAACAAAAATATGGGTTGGGCCTCCGGTTAATAGGTTAGTTCCAAAAATAATATAAAAGTGTATAATAAAGCCCATAATCATTCAAAACAGATAATAAAATAGCATGAATGCTTCGTAAATTATAGATACGTTGGAGACGTATCAGGGGGCCGAGGAGAGGGGTGGCGTCGGCTTGCGGCAAGGTAAATAACAGGAGGTGTAAGGGACTTTTTTTTGTAAGAAAAGGTAGATCGTTATCTACCTTATGCAGAGCAGATCCACTCGCTCGTACCCCTCGGGTCGCCCCCGTGGGCGACCAGGGGGAAACCCTAGCCGCCGATGCCCGTACTCCCCCGCATCTCCTTCATCCTCGCCGCCGCCAGCAGCGCCGCCGGTCAAAGCCTGGCCGGCAGGGGCGGCGGTGGGGCTGCCTTCCCCTTCGTGCGAATAGGCTAGCGCGGGACGGCCGTTCGAGAGGAGGCGTCGTACTTTTCCGGGGTGCGGCGGCGCTGCAGATGGATCCTGGCCGCGACGTGCGCAGCGTGCTGGCGGTTGGGGTTCATGCTCGCGGCGTGGTGCGGCCGCTGGATCTGGTGGTTGCGTGCGCCGTCGGTCTTGGGTCAGATCCTTCTGGATCCGGCGCCTGATCGCCATCGGCCAGCGCAGGATGGTGGCTTTCGTCGCTGACCAGGTCGGGTCTTCTTTGATCCGGCGCCTGGATGGATATAGGCCGGAGGTGTTGAGCCTTATGGTGCTTCCCTCTCTGGAGTTTTTGGGTCTTGGCTGCTGCCAGATCCGAAGCAGATGGAGATTGGTGGTACAGGAAGAGGACCGGAGGAAACTTTGGTCGGCTAGCTCAGCCCGGCATCGGCGACAGCTTTGACGTCGTTACCCATCTTGAAGGTGAAGTCGAGATCCCTCCTATCCACCTCCATCCCCTTCCCGGACGAAAGTCCAAAATCCGTCTTGGATTGGACGGCAGCGGCGCCCTTTGCGTCGTAACCTCCATGGAGGCGCCGTCTTAGGAGGCTTGGGCGTTCAGGGGAGTTGCTATGGGTGAAGGGCTTCGTGTGTCAGCTCCAGCAGCGGCAATGGTGTGAAGGTTGGCAGGAGGAGCGGTGTTCTAACCGCGCCAGATGCGTCTGGTAAGAGATGTCAAGTCATGCATGGCCGACAGGTGCTACGCTAAGTCATGCCTAGTCGGCAGGTGCTACGTGCGACAGATCTTTCAGAGTGTCCGCGTAGGGATGAACGAGCGCAGAGCGGTGGAGCTGTCTGGTGTCGTGGTGGCGTCGACGGTAGCTAGACCGTGCAAGGTAGATGCAACAGTACAGCTCTGAAGATGGTTTGGTGGCAGGTGGCTGCGGCGGCCTCATACCCGGCAGGCGTCCTGGTTGGAGTGCGCCGGACTGGTAGGTGCCCCATACCCGGCAGGCGTCCTGGTTGGTACCTCAGGTCTTAGATGTTTAGGTTTAGCTGCGATGTCTGTTTCGTATTAGGCCCAGACTATCAGCGCCCCTTCATCGATTGGATAGGTGTTATATGACTTTGTAAGGTCTTGTGAGAATACTTAATAAAGTGGCCGTATGCATCGCCCAGATGCAGAGGCCGGGGTCATCGTCCTTTTCTAAAAAAAAATCTACCTTATGCATTCTATCTACCTTATGCATTTAAAACAGGCAAAAAAAATTGTCCGGATGACCGTAGTCATTTACATGAAGGTGATGTAAGCGCGGCACAGCGTGTGCAGCTGGCCATCACCGGACCATCAGAGGACAACGCAGAAGCAGGGATACATGTAAAGGGAAAGGGTGCAAACTAAGTAGGGGCCCGGATCTTCCTGAGACTGGCCTCACCACCCAGTTTATGGGGACGGAGGGAGTAGTTTATAGAGGTAGCACCGGACAGTTTGCCTGCCTGGCCTTACATCTGCTATCTTATGAGAAATTCAACTTGGTCCA
The DNA here is from genome assembly GCF_002162155.2 of Triticum dicoccoides. NCBI lineage: Eukaryota > Viridiplantae > Streptophyta > Magnoliopsida > Poales > Poaceae > Triticum > Triticum dicoccoides. The sequence goes on along the minus strand of NC_041389.1, from coordinate 92,761,722 downwards.
TTTCAATTTGTAAGCTTCACGTCAAATCAGCTAGCTAAAACTCAAAAATGAACACCACAAGCTAGCTTAGCCGAAGGGATAGATGAGATGAAATCTCTGGTTACTGCTCTAATCTCAGTAGTACATTTTTTTGGACAGATATATGTAATACTACAACGCCACAAGCCACCATCTAGCTAGCCTGCAACCGAGGGCCTCATATATGGAGTCATAGTACAAATTTTTTGGACAAGATATGTAATACTCCAGCACCACAAGCTA
>NC_041389.1:92707249-92761103 GCF_002162155.2 Triticum dicoccoides | reverse complement strand
AAACCAAAAAAAAAAAAAAACAGAAGCCAAGAAGCTAGCTGCTGGGATCTCTGGTTGCTGCTCCAATCTCACTCAGTGGTCTTTCTTGGGAGTGACGAAGGAGAGGAACCTGCTCTTGGCGTTCTCCTTCTCCTTGGGAGACGTCGACGGCGAGGACGACTTGTCGACCTTGCAGCCGTTCTCCTTCTTGCTGCCGATGCCGCTGCCGGGGTGGTTGGTGAGGCCGTGCTTCCTGAGCTGCTCCCTGACGAACCTGTCGTAGATGAAGGCCGCTCCCCTGAAGTTGGGCAGCGCCAGCCACGCCAGGAACAGCAGCTTCAGCTCGTACCAGATCGGTATCCTGAGAACAAGAAGAAGAATAAACCACCACAGAAATCAAATAAGAAAAGCAGCCATGAGCCTGCTTGATTTGGTTGTCGTTTAATTACCAGTAGATGAGGGACTCGAGGACCATCTCGACGAGCGTGACGAAGGAGTAGAGGATCCAGTAGGCCAGCCACTGCTCGTCGTCCAGCTTCGACGGGCTCTCCATCGCCTGCACCGACGCATACAGGGGGTACAGGAGCATCACGCCAGGCCTGCAGCAGCAACAGAGAACAACACCAAATGGCCGCACGCGTCAGTTGAGCTCGGCAAGAACTGCACAAACAAGAACCGAAGGGAAACCAAATTCAATCTGCACATACCCTGCGAGGGTGTGGAGGTGGGTGAGGATCGTCCAGAGCTTGCTCATCTTCTCTTCTGTAGCTCTTCTTCTTCTTGGTTGGACGAATCAGTGGAGGCGGAGACTGATGGAGAGAACAGTGCGTATTCTTGGATTTGGATTTGGATGTTGTTGTTGTTCCGGGAAGGGGAAAGCTATGGATTTATAACAATACCGTGGCCGGGCGGAGTGGAGGACACATGGCGCGGCGCCAATGAAGGAGGGGCTCTTTTTGTCTACGCGTTTGATGGGGACAGTACACGTGGCGACGAGATGGAGCACCGACCACGACCAGGTCGGCAAGGTCAGGTGGGAGCACTACTTTGTGATGCATCGAAATCTTCTCCGGAGGGTTTTATATCTTTGGATCTACTGCGAGAGATCTAGGAAACGGAAGTGAGGTCAAGCGGCAGATTCTTCTTGCAACTCGTTATCAGGACGGCCGATATAGAGTAACTGTTTTTTTGGTGCTTAAGAACCAGATCAAGCCTCAAGTATTTTTGACGTGTTGTGCTGAATCTAAGGTTTTGTGGAAGACAATGGCTAAGCGAGCAGTTAAAATGACAGCGAAGAGGCATGTGGAGTTGGCACCAAGCAAAACAACGCTCGGTGGAGATTGCTCACCTGATGAAACCGAGCCATCGGCTCACCTCACCCCACCCGCGAAAATGAGGATGCTTTTGTTGGGCACAAAAGTGGAGATGGTTCACCGGAAACCGAGTCATCAGCTCACCTCACCCCACCCGTGATGAGAACACTTTTTCTGCGCGTCCTCCAGAACACCTTTGTTGGGCACAAAGGGCAACGGAGCCACCAGCAGTCGTACACGCTCGCGCACAGCCAACCAGACCTCGGGCGGCGAGAGATCATAAAGAAGGCGTCAGGTCGGCGCGGGGGCCGGATCAGCACACGTCCCGTCGCTTGCGGGCAGCACGCGCATTGGGAGGGGCTCAACATGTGGTGGCCTGCGCTGGGTTATCAATTGTCTACTGATGATTGTGTTTATAAACATCAGGTTCCACTGAAGCTCCAACGGATCATAGCATCTAACGCCCGGACCTCTGAAACCCGATCATAGCATCAGGTTCCACTAGCCGGTCACGATTTTTTTTATCGAGACGGACCTCTCAAACGGCCCTCAAATGCTCGGGCTGACCGGCACCCCCAAATATGGGGCGGATATGGGGCGCCTGGGCACGCCCGTCACAACGGACTGAGGAAGAGGTCTCAGCCGAAGACGCCCTCAAACCCGGCGGTCTGAAACTCGTCTCCTCCGTCGGACCGGTGGAGTCGCGTGGCGCAGCTCCGGCGGGTCGCGTAGTGCATTGCCCAGCTATTTAAGTCGACTGGCGGCACCGAAACCCTATCATCCATCCACATTTTCCTCCTCCTGTCCGCCGCCACTTTCCACTCCACGCGTCCGCCTAGCCATGCCCCCACGCCGTCGGGTGAAGAGCGAGCCCTTTCTGACGCCGGAGCGTCGGCTCGAGCTCCTTGAGCAGATCCAGGCTAGGCACGAAGCTCGTATCGCCGCAGGGCTACCTCCGGATACAAAGGATCCGAGGGAGGAGTTGGAGGAGGAGGAGGAGGAGGTGGTGGTGGAGAAGGACGAGGAGGAGGACTTTGAGGAGGAAGAGGATGTGGGGGACGCTGGCGACGGGGATTTACAGGCGGAGCAGCAGGCCATCCTCGATTCCCTCCGATCGGAGTTGACTGCGGAGGAAAGACGCCATCGCCGACAAGAGATGGAGGCGCAAGAGGTTGCGGAGGAGGCGGAGATGATTGCCCTACATGGATGAGGTTAGTCCTGGCCATGGGAAGCCGGCTGGCCGGCCCGGCCCGAGGCTGCTCCCGGGCCGGGCTTGGGCCTAGATTTTGAGCCCGATGGTCGGGCCTGGGCCCGTCGATTTTGCAATTTCCTGAAGGGGCCCAGCCCGTGGCCCAAGGCCCGTCGGGCTTTTACGTGTTCGGGCCGGGCTCGGGCCTAAAAACCAGGCTCGATGGCCTGGCCCGGGCCTAGGTTTTTTGCCTCGGGCTTGGCTAGGCCCGGCCCAAAGCCCGGCCTGACCCGAGGTTTGGCCAGGTATAGATGAGGTCGAGCAGGAGGAGGATGTGGGGGACGCTGGTGACGGGGATCTGCAGGCGGAGCAGCAGGCCATCCTCGATTCCCTCTGGTCGGAGTCGGCTACGGAGGCAAGGCGCCATCACCGACAAGAGATGGAAGCGCAAGAGGCCGCAGAGGAGGCGGAGATGTTTGCCTACATGGATGAGGTCGAGCAGGAGGAGGACGAGCCGAAGCCCTCCTACCCGCCCGTCCAGCCGGCGCCCGACACTGTCATCGTCGACGTCTCCGACGACTAAGAGTAGATAGGATAGTACATAGGATTCCTTTTGCATGCTTTGTATGGATTAGGGAATGAAATATGAGAGAGGCAGATGCAAAGTGGCTAATTCGCGTGCCTGGTCAGTCCCGCGGAGGCGCGTCTGCGGGCATTTAATGGCTAGATTTGCAAAGTTCGGCTTTAGTGCTCTTATCAAAAACCAACAGATTAATAAATCGTGACGGCAAATGAAGACTTTGTGCAGTACTGATGCACCCCTGACAGTAGAAAGGTTACACAACACCAAGAAAATGCATCGAGAAATAAGAATGGCAGGAGGAACCCAGCCTCCTCGGTGATTTAGTCTTCCCGGCCGTTGGATCGATTTGCTTGATGCGATCTGGACCGTTCGATCTCCCTCAGGAAATACCTCGGCAGTCGGATTGAACAGAAGCTTCTGTAGCAATGAATAGTTTCACCCCACTATAAAGATCTCGTGCCATCGCCGATATTCCAGTGCCCCCATGAGGGTATTTTCATCATTTCACTCATTGGCCCATGACATGTTCCTCCCCGATTGGCCTGTGGTTGGATGAGCCCATAATGCATCATCAAGTTTTTTGGACCACTTCTTTCTAGATCTATTAACACTTTTTTATAAAATCAATTTAATCTCTCTATTACTCAATTCTACTTGACCACTAGACTGAGGATGAGATGGAGATGGAATTCTATGATTAACATCATACTTAGCAAGCATTTTATGAAAAGCACCATGAATAAAATGTGAACCACCACCAGTCATTAAATATCTAGGGACTCCAAACCTTGGAAAAATAACTTCTTTAAGCATCTTGATAGAAGTGTTATGATCAGCACTACACTACAGAAAAAAGAAACATCCATGACATTTTGGGCCAAACAATTTTTTCTGTCATGCTTATGACACTTCTATGACAATAATTGTGACAAAACCCGGTATCATCATAGATGTGGTGGGCTCCTACTTCTATGACAAAAAACCATGACAGAAAATGGGCTTTTCGTCCTGGGCGGGCTGGAGACGCACCTGCATGACATTCTTTGGGCAGTCCATGACGGAAAAAATCATGGTAGAAGCGAGGGCGAGGAAAATTTCGGGGACTTCCCGGTTTTGGTGGGTGGTCGGGGCCGAGCGATGAACGGAGGTTGTGCGTTTCTCTCGTACACGTACGTGTGTGTGTGTGTGTGTGAGGCTTTGCGCTCTAACTGAACCCGAGCGAGGTGTTGGCTCTAACTGAACCCGAGCCATTGCACTAGCTACGTTACTGAACCCCGATCAATCCCTTTCTGTTAACTGAACCCAAGTGATTCGTTCGCTATTGCTGCTAACTGAAGCCGGTCAAAGCTGCCTCTTGATGAACAGTCCTCGGTGGGGGTTGGATGAATATGATCCCATGGTAGTAGAGGTCATTACCGCTGGATGAACATGACCCTGTTCTAGGATGTGGGGGTGGATGAACAATAGTTGGTGGAGGGACCCCGTACGTGAAGGGCTGGTTGAACAGGACCCCGTGGAGGACTGGTTGAACAGTAGCCGGAGGAGGCTGGATGAACATGACCCCGTGGAGGGCTGGATGCACAGTAGCTGGTGTAGGCTGGAGGAAGTCGACGGTGGATGAACAATAGCAGGTGGAGGTTGGAGGAAGTTGAGGGTGGATGAACAGTAGTAGGTGGAGGCAGGAGGAGGTCGACGGTGGATGAACAGTAGCCCGTGAGTCCCGTTTTGTGGTACACCACACCCCTCCCAGTGAACAGGACCCTCATTTCGACCGTAGGAGGTCGAAAAGAAGTTTGTTTCCTCCGTTTTGCGGTGCGCCAGACCCTCCCGGTGAATAGGATCCCGTTTCAACCGTAGGCGGTCGAACAGAAGACCGTTTCCTCCATTCTACTGTATGCCAGGCCTCGTCTTGGCTGTTTCGTCCAAGCCGGTTGGCTCCCAATGAACACACGACACATTCCGACCCAGTCTATTGCCTCCCGATGAATAGGACGCATACCGACCCAGTCACTTGGCTCCCGGCGAACACGACACTATTTCCTCCGTTCCGACCAAGCCAGTTAGCTGAAGATGAACATGACAATGTCGCTGCCGTCCGTTGCCTCACAATGTACAGGAGCCCTAGCCGTCCATATGCGCAAGTACGCGTTTCGAGAACCTGCTCATATGTACGTATGTGGCTGTATTTTTTGGCGTGTGGTTGTATGTACGTTTACAGGGTTTAGACATGACAACCTGAACGACTACGTGGGGGGCTCTACAATGACATGTGCTGCTACTTACTCGGCCACGGTTCATCGTTGCAGAGCGACCGATCGACCAGTATGTACGTACATGTTCGCGATAAAACAGACAACGCTACGTACGTTTTGACCATGTGGGTCCCAGCTGTCAGGGAGGATAAGGACGCACTTCCTTGCGGGCGAAGATATAGCTGCTGGGTCCAAGCTGTCAGGGGGTGAATCATGTTTTTACCCGTAATAAGGACGCACTTCCTTGAGTGCGAAGATGTAGCTGGTGGGTCCCAACGGTCAGGGGGGGAGTTTTTTTTTTGCAAAATACGGTAGCCCGTCAGGTGGGTCCCTGCTATCAGGTGGAGGAATCATTACTTTGTGTGTAATAAGGAGGCACTTCCTTGTCACGGCCGTGGACTCAACTGTCAGCCTCTCCATGTACAGTACCCTTCCGATGGAAGTTGTTCCTTAACCACATTGACCACACCGCGCCGAGAGCACCAAGGCGGTAGACGACGGCAAGGCCTAGGAAGGGGACGACGCGGTGCCGGGGAAGATGCGGCAGTGGATGCCCACGCGGAGAGGAGTACGAGGGTTGACTGGCTCAGCTGCGGTGTGAGGCTGCCGTCGCCGCAGAATAACAGGGGTTGTGGGTGAGTAGAGGGATGGTCTGGCTACAAATTGGAGTAGAGTGGCGAAGTGAGGCATGCGTGGCAACAGAGCCGGCCAAGGGAGGCAGGAGCAGGCGGCACGTCCGGTGCTGGATTGGGCGGCTGGAGCAAGAAGACTAGAGGTTGAAGAAGCACTACGACCGTTGGATGGACATCGTACGGTCACGGGAGCTAGAATCGTTCATATTGACTAAGTTGACAAAACCCTCCATCCACGTCAACTTAGTAGCCCACAAGTCAGCCTCCCACTGTGGTGGGTCCCATCTAGAAGGGGGAGTATTCATTTTTTTGTGCGTAATAAGGAGGCACTTCCTTGCATGCGAAGATATAGCTGGTGGGTCCGAGCTGTCAGTGGGAGGAACGTTTTTTTCGTGAAATACAGAGGCCCTTCCGGTGGGTCACAGCTATTAGGTGGAGGAATAATTATTTTGCGCATAATAAGGAGGCACTTCCTTGCGTGCGGCCGTGGCCCCAGTTGTCAGCCTCTCCACGTAGAGTCCTCTTCCGATGTATGTCGTTTGTTGACCACGTTGACCACGCCGCACCGAGAGCACCAGGGTGGTGGATGACGGTGAGGCCTAGGAAGGGAATGACCTGGAGCCAGGGAAGACTCAATAGTGGTTGCCCACGCGGTGGAGACTACGAGGGTTTACTGGTTCAGTGATAACCCACAAGTGTAGGGGATCGCAACAGCTTTCGAGGATAGAGTATTCAACCCAAATTTATTGATTCGACACAAGGGGAGCCAAAGAATATTCTTAAGTATTAGCAGTTGAGTTGTCAATTCAACCACAACTGGATAACTCAGTATCTGCAACAAGGTATTTAGTAGCAAAGTAATATGATAGTAATGGTAACAATGGCAAAAGTAAAGATAGCAGTTTTGTAATGATTGTAACAATAGCAATGGAAAAGTAAATAAGCGAAGCACAATATGTGAAAAGCTCGTAGGCATTGGATCAGTGATGGATAATTATGTCGGATGCGATTCCTCATGCAATAGTTATAACATAGGGTGACACAGAACTAGCTCCAGTTCATCAATGTAATGTAGGCATGTATTCCGAATATAGTCATACGTGCTTATGGAAAAGAACTTGCATGACATCTTTTGTCCTACCCTCCCGTGGCAGCGGGGTCCTAATGGAAACTAAGGGATATTAAGGCCTCCTTTTAATAGAGAACCGGACCAAAGCATTGGCACTTATTGAATACATGAACTCCTCAAACTACGGTCATCACCGAGAAGTATCCTGATTATTGTCACTTCGGGGTTGTCGGATCATAACACATAATAGGTGACTATAGACTTGCAAGATAGGATCAAGAACTCACGTATATTCATGAAAACATAATAGGTTCAGATCTGAAACCAGGGCACTCGGGCCCTAGTGACAAGCATTAAGCATAGCAAAGTCATAGCAACATCAATCTTAGAACATAGTGGATACTAGGGATCAAACCCTAACAAAACTAACTTGATTACATGGTAAATCTCATCCAACCCATCACCGTCCAGCAAGCCTACGATGGAATTACTCACGCACGGCGGTGATCATCATGAAATTGGTGATGGAGCATGGCTAATGATGACGACGGTGACGAATCCCCCTCTCCGGAGACCCGAACGGACTCCAGATCAGCCCTCCCGAGAGAGATTAGGGCTTGGCGGCAGCTCTGTATCGTAAAACGCGATAAAACTTCCTCTCTATTTTTTCTGCGAAACGGAATATATGGAGTTGGAGTTGAGGTTGGTGGAGCATCAGGGGGCCCACGAGACAGGGGGCGCGCCCAGGAGGAGGGCGCGCCCCCCACCCTCGTGGACAGGGTGTGGGCCCCCTGGCCTTCTGAAAGGATCGATATGGTTGACTAGAGGGGGGGGGGGGTGAATAGGCAACTAACAATTTTTAGACTTTTCTTTAACAATTAAAACCTTGCAATGAAATAGGTTGTCTAGATGTGCAACTACGTGGACAACCTATATGATGCAAAGACAATAAGCACACAAGCAAGCAATGGATATAACTCAACTAAGCTTGCAAAAGTAAAGGGACAAGATAACCAAGAGTGGAGCCGGTGGAGATGAGGATGTGTTACCGAAGTTCCTTCCTTTTAAGGGGAAGTACGTCTCCGTTAGAGCGGTGTGGAGGCACAATGCTCCCCAAGAAGCCACTAGGGCCACTGTAATCTCCTCATGCCGTCACACAATGCGAGATGCCGTGATTCCACTATTGGAGCCCTTGAAGGCGGCAACCGGACCTTTACAAACAAGATTGGGGCTATCTCCACAACACTTGGAGGCTCCCAACAACACCACGAAGCTTCACCACAATGGAGTATGGCTTCGAGGTGACCTCAACCGTCTAGGGTGCTCAACACCCAAGAGTAACAAGATCCGCTAGGGATAAGTGGGGGGAATCAAATTCCTCTTGGTGGAAGTGTAGATCTGGGCCTTCTCAACCAATCCCGAGCAAATCAACAAGTTTGATTGGCTAGGGAGAGAGATCGGGCGAAAATGGATCTTGGAGCAACAATGGAGCTTTTGGGGAAAGAGGTAGGTCAACTTTGGGGAAGAAGACCCCTTTATATAGAGGGGGGAACAATCCAACCGTTATCCCACTCACCAGCCCTGCACAGGGCGGTTCTACCGGTAGGGAAGGGCGGTACTACCACTCTGGGCGGTACTACCGCTCAACCCAGCGGTACTGCCACGCTGCCAGGGCCCTGACCCCAGGGCGGTACTACCGCTAGGAAAGAGCGGTACTACCGCTTAGGGCGGTACTACCGCTCCTACTCCCGCCCTTAGTGCCGCAAAACCCGACATGAAAAACTTCGTTCGAGAATCGATGCGGAAGTAGCCTAGACGCACAGCGGTACTATGGCCGAAAACCCCAAGCGGTACTACCGTTCAGAGAGCGGTACTACCGCTTGGAGCGGTACTACCGCTGTGGGTCACGGTACTACCGCTGGGGCAGAGCAAAGCATAGCAAGGGGAAAACGGCAGCTCCAGAGAGGCGGAAGGAAAGACGACGGGTGTGATAAGGATGTGTACGTGTGATTCCACCCAAGTCTTACCAAAGCGGATCCCCTCTTGATAGTACGGCGACTCCTACGAAACTAGTCCACCAACAACGAAACGAAGGAGCTACACCGTCTTGAATTACAACACCGAGGGGAGGAAATCGTCTCGTGCCAATGGATGAATCTCTGAAGGAACTAAACGCACACGATTAGTCCGCACAAGCATTGTCATCAATCACCAAAACATCTTGGGGATAAATATGCCCTTACAATCTCCCCCTTTTTGGTGGATTGATGACAATATGGGATTTGCACAAATGATAGATAAAGGATAAGCGCAAAAGCACAACCGTCCTAAAATCTATAAGGGCTCCCCCTGGATGTGTGCTACCTAGAAAATTGCTTTGGACTGCACGGCACAGATGCCAGGATCAATGCTCCCCCTACATTTTAGAGACCAACTACCTAAGCAAGATATATGAGAGCAACAAATAGATAACAGGATAAGCAAGCAACTCATAAGCTAGATAGACATAGATAATGATACTGGAAAGGAAGGTAGCATATGTCTCACACCATATGACTCGAGCTTAGGTCTCACTGACAAAACCAGAACTAGGTCTCACTGACACAAACCAAATAAAGCAACAAGCAAAAACACAAACACAGAAGACGGAAGACACAAAGCACAAATCCCAAAGCACAAATCCCTAAACTCTCTCCCCCTTGGGCATCGAGACACGTAAAAGGAGAGGGAGTGCTGCTACGGCCCCAGGTGAAGGCAAACGAGGGACACCCATCAGATCTCAAAGGGATCATCTGCACCACCATCATCAGCCGGGAAGTGCTCAACATCAGAATCAGTCCAAGGGCAGTGCTGCTGAATCCACTCCTCCTCCTTGGTAAGCTGATCCTCAGAACCACTAATCACAATAGCACCCATCTGACGCATGAGCTCCTTGTGGCGACCTCGGGCCTTCTTCTCAGCCACATGAGTCATGTACTGACCATGAGACTCCATGCAAAACAGCTTCTTCACCTTGATCTTGAGCTTCTTGGCCCAAGAGGGCTCTGCCTCAGAAGGCACGTAGTCATCATCTTCATCCTCAGCCTCAGCCCCAATCTCCTCTTCAGTCTCAATGGCAGCAGCAGATGAAGGAACTCCAGTCCTAGGGGCCTGAGTGCCCCAGTTATCCTTCTTCCTCAGACGCTTGACATCGTGAGAAACCAACTCTCCAATCCCCAGCACCACCTTGGGATAGACACGATCCCAGGCCTTCTCAATGAGCAGCATAATGAATGGACCATAAATCGGGCACTTACGCTCGGAGATAGCAGAAACCAGCTCAGACCACATAACATGAGAGATATCCAAGGACTCTCCGGTGTTCTGCCCCTTCTCCCGCTGACAGAAGAGAAGCATGTCCACGAGATAAGAGTGAACCTGGTCCAGATTCCCGATGCGAGGGAAAAGAGTCTCTCTGAAGATACGGTGAAGAATATCCAGATAGGCAGGCAGCTCATAGGTTTCCTTCTTCGTCTCAGGGTTGATCCTCAGAGTGCAGTAGGGCCACAGAGCTTGCTTGTGAGTGGCATTGGCGCTACGGTGGGGGCGAAAGCCGACAGGAGACTCAAGACCTAGATCTTCCACCCGAATCAACTGCATGAAAGCTTTCCACTTGACTGAACGCAACTTGCCATTTGTCATCCAAGTCAGTGTCCTGTCCTCATCAGTCCCAAGGTGAACCGTGGCATAGAATTGGGCCACAATATCAGCATCATAGTCCTTGTTGAATTGCATGATCCTGAGAATGTTCAATTGAGTGCACATCTGAAGAGCTTCACCAAAGTAGTCAGGATCATTCTCCATATGCTCGGTGTCGATGGAGTGCACATTGACATAGAGATTCTTCTTGGCTTTGAGAACATAAAAGTAGATGGCAAACTAGAACCTGTTCCAGAACGGACGGTTGACTAAAGTGGAATCTTGGTCGACCTCATACGGGTTGCGGCGGCGCCTTCCCCAGAACTCCTTGGGTGGCATTTCTGGCACGGTTTTGCCTGACTTTGGCTTGACCCCAGGCTTCTTCTGCAGTTGAGGAGGAGGTGGAGCACTAGAAGATCCTCCGGTAGGCTCAGAGGGCTCAGTGGTGCGGTAGCGCTTGGACGAGGCACGACCGGGGTTGACACGACGAGCCTGATGCTCAGGAACCTCATCACCTGGAACCACACACAAAACACGCAAACAACCAGAAAGAACGAGCGTAAGCCACAAACACGAACAAAGAGGATCACTGAGGGGTAGGAGTATGATGGAAACTGGTAGAAGGGCAGTAGTACCATGACACTTGAGCGGTAGTACCGCTTCAAGCGGTAGTACCGCTCTGGAGAGAGCGGTAGTACCGCTCGAGGCGGGGAAACAGCAGTTTCCTACTGCCGTGGTCAGATCCGGTACTACCGTCCTACCAAATTCAAAAATACTCCAACCAAACACTAATCCAAACTGTCTAGAAGCACCCTCCATCCTACTCAAGCCTAGATCTGGAAAAAAAATCTAGAGATGCAACTGCTATTGCCCCTAAAACGCTAGATTGGAAATCTAGACAAAAGGAAATAGGGAACGGGGGCAATACTGATATCAATGGCAAGAGGACAAGGTGGGGATCGATTCCACCGAAGGAAACGGAGAGGAGCGCCCCGGAGAGGGAGATCCGCCGGAGCCCTCCCGCGGTGTCGGTTGCTGAAGAGAGAGACGAACAGGGCGAAGGGGGCGAGTGAAAGGGTATGGGGGAGAAGAAACTCCCTCTGCCCCCGATATAACCCCCTTCCCGCGCCTCACAGCGGTAGTACCGCGCTGGAGGGCGGTAGTACCGCTAGGAGCGGTAGTACCGCGCTGGAGGGCGGTAGTACCACTAGGAGCGGTAGTACCGCTCGCCACCAGTAGTAGTACCGCTTCAGCAACCACAAGGCTTCTAGACCAACGGCTAACGCTCCAAAAAAACGGAAAGCAAGGCCAAAGGAACGAGAGGACCGACGCGGCAACACACACACACACACACAACTGAACAGAAACCACTCAAACACAAACAACCACATGAAACAGAGCGAGCTCTGGCCTCTCTCAGGAGAGGGCGGTGGCCGGAGCCACCTATGTTTGAGTCAATTGGTATGGCACCGCGAAGAATTATCCTTGGGCCCATGACCAAAACTCGTCTTTGATGCACAAGTACCATCAAAAATGGCTAATGTGAAAGAGTTGATCGTTTTATGCATAATGGGGGGAGGGAAAGTTCATTGAGAGAACAACACTCCCCCTATGTCCATGCCTACATCTAAGCTAGACACCAAGTTGAGTGGGGTGGGGTGTGCAAGGGTTCAAGTCACATTGCTCGAATCAATGATATTTAGCTCATGCCTTAACTCGCGAAATCTTGCTTCATCCAAGGGCTTCGTGAAAATATCTGCAAGGTTATCATGAGTGTTGACATACTTGAGCTCGATCTCTCCTCGCCTAATGTGATCCCGGATGAAATGATACCAAATCTCAATGTGCTTCGTCTTGAAGTGTTGCACCGGGTTGAGAGAAATCTTGATGGCACTTTCGTTGTCACACCAAAGAGGCACTTTGTCACAAATGACACCGTATTCCTTTAAATTTTGCCTCATCCATAGGAGTTGTGCACAACAACTACCGGCCGCCACATATTCAGCTTCGGTGGACGAGAGAGATACACAACTTTGCTTTTTGGAAGACCAACTCACCAAAGAGCACCCAAGAAATTGGCACCCTCCGGAAGTGGACTTCCTATCCACTTTGTCTCCCGCCCAATCGGAATCCGTAAATCCTTCAAGCTTGAAGTTTGCCCCTCTTGGGTACCATAAGCCGAAGTTTGGGGTATGAGCCAAATATCGAAAGATTCGCTTGACCGCCACATAGTGACTTTCCTTCGGTGCAGCTTGAAACCGTGAACACATCCCCACACTCAACATGATATCCGGTCTAGATGCACAAAGGTAAAGCAAGGAGCCAATCATGGAGCGATATACCTTTTGATCCACCGCTTTACCATTTGGATCAATGTCAAGTTGGCACTTGGTGGGCATTGGAGTAGAGGCCGGCTTGACATCACTTAACTTGAATCTCTTGAGCATGTCTTGAGTGTATTTGGCTTGGTTGATGAAGGTACCTTCTCTTCTTTGTTTGATATCAAAACCAAGGAAGAACTTCAACTCTCCCATCGAAGACATCTTGAACTCCACACCTTGTTGTACTCGAAGTTGTTGAGTTCTTCATGCATGGCATTGAGCCAATCCGAGTCTTCGAGCGCCTCGTAGACCGTATGGGGTTCAACACAAGAGACAAATGCGTGATGTTCACAATAGTTTGCTAATTGTCTATGAGTGCTTACCCCCTTTCTTAGGCTTCCAACCACATTCTCCATGAGATGACCTTTGGTGGTGAGTTTGGAAGCAATCTTCGCGGCACGACGCTCCAATTCCTCCTCGGATGTCGAAGGTGGAGGGTTCACTTGATCATCTTGAGCGTCGTCATGAGCTTGTTCTTGATCTTGAGCTTGCTCATGATCTTGAACTTGCTCGAGGGGAAGAACTTGACCTTGGGCATCATGTGGAGGTTCACCACCATCTTGTGATTGATCTTGCCCTTGGTCTTGTTCCCGAGGTTGAGGGCCTTCACTTTGTTCTTCGGAAGCGTGTGGGTCTTGAGTAGGTGAAGGCTCCACCGAGGTGGAGCATTGTCCTTCTCCTTCGGCCACAAGGGGTTCCTCAATGGGTAGGATATGACCAATACCCATTCTTCTTATGGCTTGGGGAGGAATTTCATCACCTACATCACAAGTACCACTTTGCTCCACTTGGGAGCCGTTATTTTCATCAAACTCTACGTTACACGTCTCCTCAATGAGTCCATTGGACTTGTTGAGAACACGGTAAGCATGAGAGTTTGTAGCATAACCAACAAATATGCCCACATGAGCTCTAGCCTCGAATTTAGACAAACGAACACCTTTCTTGAGAATGAAACACTTACACCCGAACACCCGGAAGTACTTGAGATTGGGCTTGTTCCCGGTGAGTATCTCATACAGAGTCTTGTTCAAGCCTTTGCGGAGATAGAGCCGATTGGATGCATGACAAGCTGTGTTGATGGCTTCGGCCCAAAAGTTGTATGGAGACTTGAACTCCGCCATCATGGTCCTTGCCGCATCCATCAACGTCCGGTTCTTCCTCTCTGCAACACCATTTTGTTGAGGGGTATATGGTGCAGAATATTGATGCTTGATCCCTTCATCACTAAGAAACTCATCCAAGGTGCAGTTCTTGAACTCGGTGCCGTTGTCACTTCTTATTGTCAGAATCTTTGCATTATGTTGACGTTGAGCTTCATTTGCAAAGTCGATGACGGTTTGTTGAGTCTCACTCTTCCTCTTGAAGAAGTATACCCAAGTGTATCTTGAATAATCATCCACAATAACCAAGCAATACTTTCTATCCCCAAGACTGTCAAAGGATGGAGGCCCGAAGAGGTCCATGTGCAGGAGCTCCAAGGGCTCTCTTCGAGTAGATGATAGTCGTGGGAGGGTGAGCCGTCTCATGAAGCTTTCCTTCGATACAAGCACTGCAAACACGATCTTTGGCAAAACTAACATTCGTTAGTCCATGAACATGGTCCCCCTTGAGAAGACTTTGCAAAGATCTCATATTGACGTGGGCTAAATGGCGATGCCAAAGCCATCC
Source organism: Triticum dicoccoides (assembly GCF_002162155.2). Lineage (NCBI taxonomy): Eukaryota > Viridiplantae > Streptophyta > Magnoliopsida > Poales > Poaceae > Triticum > Triticum dicoccoides. Next base: position 92,746,356 of record NC_041389.1, on the reverse strand, counting down.
CACATCAACTTTAGCCATTAGGCATGTCGCGGTCTTAGTGGGTTGCTCCGAAAAGTTAATCACATAGAGACCGTTCTCGACATGCCCAACAAAGGCTACTTTAAGAGTCTTGCTCCACAAGAGGGCCACAGTATCAATATCAAAGAAGGTGGCAAAGCCCATGAGTGTGAGTTGACGAACGGAAAGTAAATTAAACGCAAGGGACTCAACAAGCATGACTTTATCGATCGTTAGATCATGAGAAATGACAACCTTGCCAAGACCCAATACCTTAGAATGTGAGGCATCACCCCATTCGACATTGGTGGGCATAGATGGGATCTTGTGCACGTCCACCACCAAGTCCTTGCTCCCGGTCATATGATTTGTTGCTCCACTATCGAGCAACCATGATCCCCCACCGGAAGCAAACACCTACAAGAGATCAATGCTTGGTTTTAGGTACCCATTGAGTAATGGGTCCTTTGATGTTAGTAACAAGGGTCTTAGGAACCCTAATAGACCATTCAATGTGCTCATAAGGAGAACCAACAAATTTAGCATAAACATGCCCATCACTAGCACGGCACAACACATAAGAGGGGTTAAAGTCGCCGGCTTTGTTGGGAGAGATGGCTTTGCGCTCTTTGGCATCACCACTCTTCCCATTGTTCTTCTTCTCCTTAGGAGCACCTTCTCCCTCCTTCACAAAGGTTTGCTTGAGCAGAGGAGGTCGATTGGTCTTGCTCTTCTTCTCCTTGTTGTTCTTCTTGTTCTTGGACTTGGGTGAGAACCCAACTCCCTCCTTGCCCACAACTTCCTTTTGATTGCTCAAAAGGTCATTTAGGTTCTTCTCGCCTTGTATGCATGACACAAGACCTTTCTCGAGTTGTTCCTTCAACTTGGCATTCTCCTCCAAAAGATGCACATGCTCACAACATGGGTTAGTAGCATTTGCATTATCAATTAAGACCATGTGAGGAAATGTGGCCTTTTCCTTGGTTAGATTAACTTGGAGTTGAGCATGAGACTCCTTGAGGGTGGCATGAGCACCTTTCAAGACCTTGTGGGCCTTGTCAAGTACATCAAACTCCTCCGTGAGTCTAACATGATCAACCCCAAGTTTAGCCTTCTCGGAAGCTAGAACACGAGACACAACAAGAGCATGATCAAGATCTTTCTTTAGTTTAGCATGACCATCGTTGTGTGACTCCTCAAGAGCCAAACGATGCCCACGCTCTTCCTCAAGAGCATTAGAGAGATCCGATATCTCATCGGCATAGTCACGACTATGACTTTCCATCTTAGAGATGGTTTATTCGTGAGCCTCGATCATGTCATTGGCTTCACCAAGTTGTTCCAAGAGAGCAACAAAGTGCTTCTTGGATTTGCCCTTGAGCTTACTCATGAAGGACTCAAATTCATTGATCTCCTCATTAGACCCCTTACCATTATCAAAGTCATCCGTTGAAGGAGGGTTAGGAATAATGGTGGTTTTGATGTTGGGGGTTACCTTGTTGGTGGCCTTAGCCATGATGCACTTGGCGGTGATGTTCTCGTTAGGTGCACCAAAGAGAGACACCCGGGGAGTTGTGACAATGGCAACGGATGCCATGGCCATTGTTTCACCATCTTCATCATCATCGTCATCCTCACGGTATTCTTCTTGAGCCACCAACCCGCGAGAAGGAGTCTTCTTGGTGAAGTTGTTCTTGTTGGGGAAGGACTTGGCTTTGTCTTTTCGGATGAACTTGCCACCATTGTCTTCCCGCTTCTCGTAGGGACAATCCGCAACGAAATGGCTAACATTGCCACAGTTGAAACAAGTTCTAACTCGTTGCTTCCCCTTGAGGCCACTTGAGTTGTTCTTGTTGAAGTTGGGTCTTGTATTCTTCTTACTCCAAAACTGTCTTGAGGCAAGAGCCATGTGCTCATGATAATCATACTTCGTGTCCTCGGGGTTGCTCTCCTCATCTTCCTCTTCTTCTTCTTCCACATTAACCTTGGCCTTCAAGGCAAGATTGGACTTCTTTGCCCTTTGAGAATGGAGCACCGCATTGTCGGCGGTCTTGTCCAAGATGCTCATTGCAACAAACTCATCCAACACTTCACCAGAGGTCATGGAGTGGAAGTCCGGTCTTTGGCGAATGACGGAGGACATGGACTTGTTGTAGGGCATCATGGCCTTGAGAAACTTGCACTTGATCCAGTTGTCATCCGTGTCCTTGCTCCCATGATCTCGGAGTGCGACCGCGAGTTTGGTCACTCTTCGAAAGAGCTCACGAGGTTCTTCATCCTCTTTCATTGCAAACTCATCGGCTTCATATTGCACCACTTCATAGTTGGAGCGTTGAATGCTAGCACTTCCTCGATAGAGAGACTCAACACATTTCCATGCTTCTTTAGCCATGACATGAGGTCGAAGATGAGGGAGATCTTCGGGAAGGATTGCATCTTGGATGATGAAGAGAGCACTCTCATTGAATTGATTGTCCACTTCTTCTCGAGGGGTGAAGTTGCTTGGATCATGAGGATAGAAACCTTCTTCAATAATTCTCCAAAGGTTAGTGTTCACATGTTTTAAGTGACGCTTGAAGCAATAAACCCAAGAGTCAAAATCTTCATTTTTCACATATTTAGGAGGAGGTCCGGCATGATTCAAATGAGTAGAGGGGATCGATCCTCTATACACTGGGGGTTCCACATTGGCAAAGATGCCGGTGCCATTTCTACCACTAGTAGACGGACTCTTTTCACTGTTAGCTTCCCCCTTGTCGGAGGTAGCATCCGTCACCTTGTTAGTGGGATCACCCACTTTCATCGGCGAGGTTGATAGTTTAAGTTCGTCTAAGAAATCAGAAAACATGCTTTTAACCTCGGCCGTCATGGAGGTTTTCAATGTGTCTAAAGCCACATTGAATTCCTCACGAGAGACCGAGGCTCCCCCTTCGGCCGTGGACGAGATGGGATTCACACCGGAGTGCTCCTCCGCACCGTCGTGGGTGTCAACCATACTCTTCGGACGGCAAAGTCCTTAATAAAGAGACGAGGCTCTGATACCAATTGAAAGGATCGATATGGTTGACTAGAGGGGGGGGGGTGAATAGGCAACTAACAATTTTTAGACTTTTCTTTAACAATTTAAACCTTGCAATGAAATAGGTTGTCTAGATGTGCAACTACGTGGACAACCTATATGATGCAAAGACAATAAGCACACAAGCAAGCAATGGATATAACTCAAGTAAGCTTGCAAAAAAAAAGGGACAAGATAACCAAGAGTGGAGCCGGTGGAGACGAGGATGTGTTACCGAAGTTCCTTCCTTTTAAGGGGAAGTACGTCTCCGTTAGAGCGGTGTGGAGGCACAATGCTCCCCAAGAAGCCACTAGGGCCACCATAATCTCCTCATGCCCTCACACAATGCGAGATGCCGTGATTCCACTATTGGAGCCCTTGAAGGCGGCAACCGGACCTTTACAAACAAGATTGGGGCTATCTCCACAACACTTGGAGGCTCCCAACAACACCACGAAGCTTCACCACAATGGAGTATGGCTTCGAGGTGACCTCAACCGTCTAGGGTGCTCAACACCCAAGAGTAACAAGATTCGCTAGGGATAAGTGGGGGGAATCAAATTTCTCTTGGTGGAAGTGTAGATCTGGGCCTTCTCAACCAATCCCGAGAAAATCAACAAGTTTGATTGGCTAGGGAGAGAGATCGGGCGAAAATGGAGCTTGGAGCAACAATGGAGCTTTTGGGGAAAGAGGTAGGTCAATTTTGGGGAAGAAGACCCCTTTATATAGAGGGGGGAACAATCCAACCGTTATCCCACTCACCAGCCCTGCACAGAGCGGTACTACCGCTAGGGAAGGGCGGTAGTACCGCTCCGGGCGGTACTACCGCTCAACCCAGCGGTACTGCCGCGCTGCCAGGGCCCTGACCCCAGGGCGGTACTACTGCTAGGAAAGAGCGGTACTACCGCTTAGGGCGGTACTACCGCCCTTAGTGCCGCAAAACCCGACATGAAAAACTTTGTTCGAGAATCGAGGCGGAAGTAGCCTAGACGCACAGCGGTACTACGGCCGAAAACCCCAAGCGGTAGTACCGTTTGGAGAGCGGTACTACCACTTGGAGCAGTACTACCGCTCTGAGAGCGGTACTACCGCTATGGGTCATGGTACTACCGCTGGGGCAGAGCAAAGCATAGCAAGGGGAAAACGGCAGCTCTAGAGAGGCGGAAGGAAAGACGACGAGTATGATAAGGATGTGTACGTGTGATTCCACCCAAGTCTTACCAAAGTGGATCCCCTCTTGATAGTACGGTGACTCCTACGAAACTAGTCCACCAAGAACGAAACGAAGGAGCTACACCGTCTTGAATTACAACACCGAGGGGAGGAAATCGTCTCGTGCCAATGGATGAATCTCTGAAAGAACTAAACGCACACGATTAGTCCGCACAAGCATTGTCATCAATCACCAAAACATCTTGGGGATAAATATGCCCTTACACCTTCATCTTTTGCCAGTATTTTTTATATTTTCCAAAAGTTATCTCCGTGGATTTTCAGGTCATTCCAAGAACTTTTGTTTTCTGCACAATAAACAACTTCATGGCAGTTCTGCTGAGAATAGTGTCAGTCCGGGTTAGTTTCATTCAAATCATGCAAGTTAGAGTCCAAAACAAGGGCAAAAGTGTTTGGGAAAGTGGATACGTTGGAGACGTATCAACTCCCCCAAGCTTAAACCTTTGCTTGTCCTCAAGCAATTCGGTTGATAAACTGAAAGTGATAAAGAAAAACTTTTACAAACTCTGTTTGCTCTTGTAGTTGTAAATATGTAAAGCCAGCATTCAAGGTTTCAGCAAAGATTATGAACTAACCATATTCACAATAACACTTAGGTCTCATGTTTACTCTTATCAATGGCATAATCAACTAGCGAGCAATAATAATAAAACTCGGATGACAACACTTTCTCAAAACAATCATAATATGATATAACAAGATGGTATCTCGCTAGCCCTTTCTAAGACAGCAAAACATAAATGTAGAGCACCTTTAAAGATCAAGGACTGAGTAAACATTGCAATTCATGGTAAAAGAGATCCAGTCAAGTCATACCCAATATAAACTAACAATAATGCATACAAATGACAGTGTGCTCTCCAGCGGGTGCTTTTTAATAAGAAGGTGATGACTCAACATAAAAGTAAATAGATAGGCCCTTCATAGAGGGAAGCAGGGATTTGTAGAGGTGCCAGAGCTCGATTTTAAAATAGAGATGAATAACATTTTGAGCGGCATGCTTTCACTGTCAACGCAACAACTATGAGATGGTGATATCTTCCATACTACATGCATTATAGGCGGTTCCCAAACAGAATGGTAAAAGTTTATACTCCCCCACCACCAACAAGCATCAATCCATGGCTTGTTGGAAACAATGAGTGCCTCCAACTAACAACAGCCATGGGGGAGTTTTGTTTTAATTATTTTGATTTGCTTTAATCTTTTTGATCATGGGACTGGGCATCCCGGTTACCAGCCATTTTCTCGTGAATGAGGAGCGGAGTCCACTCCTCTTGAGAATAACCCACCTAGCATGGAAGATACAGACATCCCTAGTTGAAACATGAGCTGCTCGAGCATACAAAACATAATTTTATTTGAAGGTTTGGAGTTTGGCACATAAAAATTTAGTTGGAACGGCAGGTAGATACCGCATATAGGAAGGTATCGTGGACTCATATGGAATAACTTTGGAGTCTAAGGAATTTGGATGCACAAGCAGTATTCCTGCTTAGTACAGGTGAAGGCTAGCAAAAGACTGGGAAGCGAACAACTGAGAGAGCGACAACACTCATGAAGATGCATTAAAATTAATTTACACCAGGTGCAAGCATGAGTAGGATATAACCCACCATGAACATAAATATCGTGAAGTCTATGTTGATTTTGTTTCAACTACATGCGTGAACATGTGCCAAGTCGAGTCACTCAATTCATTCAAAGGAGGATACCATCTCATCATACCACATCACAATCATTTTAATAGCATGTTGGCACGCAAGGTAAACCATTATAACTCATAGCTAATTAAGCATGGCATAAGCAACTATAATCTCTAAATGTCATTACAAATATGTCTACTTCATAATAGGCTAAATCAGGAACGATGAACTCATCATATTTACAAAAACAAGAGAGGTCGAATTCATACCAGCTTTTCTCATCTCAATCAGTCCATCATATATCGTCATCATTGCCTTTCACTTGCACGACCGAACGGTGTGTATAATAATAATAGTGCACGTGCATTGGACTAAGCTGGAATCTGCAAGCATTCATTTCAAGAGAGAAGACAAAGTAATATGGGCTCTAAATTAAATCAACAATCATGCATATGAGAGCCACTAAACATTTTCAATATGGTATTCTACTCTTGACCCCCAAAGGAAAGGAAAGAAATAAAACTATTTACACGGGAGAGCTCCCAACAAGTAAAAGAAGAACGAGAAATCTTTTTGGGTTTTCATTGTAATTACTACTAAAAGCATGGAAATTAAACTAACTATTTTTTTTTTGTTTTTCTTAAGGTTTATCAAACACACAAGAAGAAAACTAGAAAAAGAAATTAAACTAGCATGTGTAGTACAATGAAAGAGTATGAGCACCGACAACTAGAATAGTGTGTGAACATGAATGTAAAGTCGGTGAGAAATATGTACTCCCCCAAGCTTAGGCTTTTGGCCTAAGTTAGACTAATGCCAAGGATAGCCTGGCTGATATCCGAAGTTATAACTGGGGTCGTACTGAGATGCAACAGCAATGCCTCCTGAGCTGTGGCATGTTGGCGAGCTGCCTCCGCTCTACTCTCGTGTTCGGCTGCCTCCTCCCTGGTGACAACATATCTTCGTTTTGCGTGGTAACCAAAAAGGGAAGGAGCAGGGAGAGTAACATGGACAAGGCGATGTCTGTCAAAGATTAGTCGATACTTGAGGAATTGCTCATTCCTCACAAGAAAACGATGCCTGACCATAGCGTCAAAATCTACATAAGCGGCAGGCAACTCTAAATCACCCTCACGTGGAGGTATACCAAGATAATTAGCAACATGGGTCGGATAAATTCCTCCAAATAAATCTCCAGAAATACCATTATTATGCAACCTACGTGCGACTATTGCCCCCAAGTTGTAATCTTTATTACCTAATACAACACTCTTGAGAACACAAAGATCCGGGACACACATGTGACATGCTTCATCTTTACCATTAATGCATTTACCGATGAAGAGAGCAAAATAATGCATAGCAGGAAAATGAATGCTCCCTATGGTAGCTTGTGCTATATCCCTAGATTCTCCCACAGTGATACTAGCAAGAAAGTCTTTATATTCAGATTTGCGGGGTTCATTAACATTACCCCACTGTGGGAGTTTGCAAGCATTTGTAAAATCTTCTAAGTCCATGGTATAAGATTGATCATAAATATCAAACAGGACACTTTGAGATTTACGCGAAGATGAAAATTTAAACCTTCTCACGAATGAATCAGTTAGATAGTAGTACTAAGGACACTTATCTTGCATGAAGTCCTCAAGATCGGCATTACGCACATATGTATCAAATTCATCCTTAATGCCTGCATTGACCATAAACTCTTCTGATAGCCATTCACAAGACCACACTTTAGCTTCCCTTGGTGGTTCATCGTCTTGCTCACGCATAGCATGCCTAGGTCCTTTCTTTGTTGAGGAACCACCTTGGTACATTTTCCTGGACATATTTCTTCCTCTAAAAAATTTCTGAAATTTTTAGTAACTTCAAAATAAAAGTAAATCAAACTGAACAAGATTGATAGCAACTACTCCCATGAGTGCCTAGAGCCTATATCATGCATTAGAATTACTTGGGACCTCATAAATTTGACATGCAAGCTCAAGAACAGGGTCAGCTATGCAGCAAAAATTTGCAATGAATAAAGCACTAGAACAAAAACTAATTGGACCAATGGAGGAGTCACATACCAAGCAACAATCTCCCAATCCAGTTTTTTGAATGGAGCTTTGAGCAAGGAGATCAAAAATCGCAGCAAAATGAGCTAGAACTCGTGCTTGAGCTGGATGGGGATTTTTTTTAGGATGAAGACGGAGTGAGTGGGTGCAGGAATAAGTGGAGGGGGTCCACCATGGGCCCACGAGACAGGGAGGCGCGCCCAGGGGGTGTGGGCGCGCCCTCCACCCTCGTGGCCAGGTGCTTGCCCCCCCTGCAGTGTTCTCAGTGCCTAAAATCCTCAAATATTCCATAAAAAATCATACTAAATTTGCAGGGCATTTGGAGCACTTTTATTTTCAAGATATTTTTTATTGCATGGATAATTCAGAAAACAGACATATAAAACTATTTTTGCTTTATTTATTCTAAATAGCAGAAAGTAAAAAGAGGATACAGAAGGTTGTGCCTTCTAGTTTCATCCATCTCATGATCATCAAAATGAATCCACTAACAAGGTTGATCAAGTCTTGTTAACAAACTCAATCCGAATAACACGGAACTAGAGAAATTTTGAATAACACTAAGTTACCTCAACGGGGATATGAACATCCCCAACAATAAGAATATCATACTTTTTCTTGAAAGTAGGAAGAGGAAATTCAAAACCTCCAATAATGATAGTTGGACTTTTTCCAATAGAATTGATGCTATGAACTTGAGGTTGTTTCCTCGGAAAGTGTACCGTATGCTCATTACCATTAACATTAAAAGTGACATTTCCTTTGTTGCAATCAATAACACCCCCTGCAGTATTCAGAAAGGGTCTACCAAGGATAATCGACATACTATCAACCTCGGGAATATCAAGAATAACAAAGTCTGTTAAGATAGTGACATTTGCAACCACAATAGGCACATCCTCACAAATACGGACAGGTATAGCAGTTGATTTATCAGCCATTTGCAAAGATATTTCAGTAGGTGTTAACTTATTCAATTCAAGTCTACGATACAGAGAGAGAGGCATAACACTAACACCGGCTCCAAGATCACATAAGGCAGTTTTAACATAATTTCTTTTAATGGAGCATGGTATAGTTGGTACCCCTGGATCTCCAAGTTTCTTTGGTATTCCACCTTTAAAAGTATAATTAGCAAGCATGGTGGAAATTTCAGCTTCCGGTATCTTTCTTTTATTTGTAATGATATCCTTCATATATTTAGCATAAGGGTTTACTTTAAGCATATCAGTTAAGCGCATATGTAAGAAGATAGGTCTAATCATTTCAGCAAAGCGCTCAAAATCCTCATCATCCTTTGTCTTGGATGGTTTAGGAGGAAAAGGCATGGGTTTCTGAACCCATGGTTCTCTTTCTCTACCGTGTTTCCTAGCAACAAAATCTCTTTTATCATAACATTGATTCTTTCATTGTGGGTTATCAAGATTAACAGCAGGTTCAATCTCTATATCATTATTATTGCTAGGTCGAGCATTAACATGAACATTATCATTAACATTATCACTAGGTTCATGTTCATCATCTGATTGTGTTTCAGCATCAGAAATAGAAATATCATTGGGATTCTCAGGTGTGTCTGCAACAGGTTCACTAGAAGCATGCAAAGTCCTATCATTTTTCTTTTTCTTCTTTTTAGAAGGACTAGGTGCATCTACATTATTTCTCTGAGAATCCTGCTCGATTCTCTTAGGGTGGCCTTCAGGATACAAAGGTTCCTGAGTCATTCTACCAGTTCTAGTAGCCACTCTAACAGCAAAATCATGATTATTATTTAATTCATCGAGCAAATCGCTTTGAGCTTTAAGTACTTGCTCAGCTTGAGTGGTAATCATAGAAGCATATTTGCTAATGAGTTTAAGTTCACCTTTAACTCTAGCCATATAACCACTCAAGCGTCCTATCTCGAAAGCATTATTCTTTAATTCCCTACCAACATAAGCATTAAAACTTTCTTGTCTAGCCATAAAGTCATCAAACTCATCTAAGCACTGGCTATGAAATTTAGTAGAGGGAATTTCAACCTTATCATATCTATAGAGAGAATTTACCTTTACTATCTGTGTCGGGTTAAGACAATGTGTTTCTTCGACAGGCGGTATATTAAGACCATGTATTTCTTTAATAGGAGGTAAATACTTAACATCTTCAGCTTTAATACCTTTTTCTTTCATTGATTTCTTTGCCTCTTGCATATCTTTAGGACTGAGAAATAGAACACCTCTCTTGTTCGGAGTAGGTTTAGGAATAGGCTCAGGAGTTAGCTCAATTGGTTCAGGAATTGCCTCAGGAATTGGCTCAGGAAGAGTCCAATTATTTTCATTTGTCAACATATTTTTCAATAACAATTCAGCTTGCGACTGTTCTTTCTCTGAAAACACAACCAGCACAACTATCCAAGTAGTCCTTGCAAGCATCGGTTAGTCTATTATAAAAGATATCAACTATTTCATATTTCTTAAGAGGGTGATCAGGCAAAGCATTAAGTAATCGGAGAAGCCTCCCCCAAGCTTGTTGGAGACTCTCTTCTTTGATTTGAAAAAAATATATACTTCCCGCAACGCAACTTGTTTCTTATGAGCAGGGAAATATTTAGCAGAGAAGCAATAAATCATATCCTGGGGACTACGCACACAACCAGGATCAAGATAATTAAACCAAGTTTTAGCATTACCCTTTAATGAGAACAGAAATATCTTAAGGATATAATAATAGCGAGACTTCTCATCATTAGTAAACGGGGTGGCTATATCATTCAACTTGGTAAGATGTGACACAACAGTTTCAGATTCATTGCCATAAAAAGGATCAGATTCAACTAAAGTAATTATCTCAAGATCAACAGAGAATTCATAATCCTTATCAGTAACACAGATAGGTGAAGTAGCAAAAGCAGGGTAAGGTTTCATTCTAGCATTAAGGGATTGCTCCTTCCATTTGGCCAATAACTTCTTAAGATCATATCTATCATTGCAAGCAAAAATAGCTCTAGCAGCTTCTTCATCCATAACATAACCCTCAAGAACAACACGCAATTCATAATTAGGGGGAGAACCTTCATCATCACTTTCATCAATGATTTCATTTCCAATTATTGCATTCTCTCTAACCCTATTTTTTTAGCAAGTTGTTCATCAAGATATTCACCTAATGGCACAGTAGTATCAAGCATATAAGTAGTTTCATCATAAGTATCATGCATAGCAAAAGTGGCATCATCAATAACACGCGACATATCAGAATTCTTAGTAGTAGCAGGTTTAGGTGTCGCAAGCTTACCCATAACAGAAGGAGAATCTAGTGCCGAGCTAGATGGCAGTTCCTTACCTCCCCTCATAGTTGAGGGAAAAATCTTAGTTCTTGCGTCTTTCAAGTTCTTCATAGTGATCAGCAGATATAAATCCCAAGTGACTCAAAGAATAGAGCTATGCTCCCCGGCAACGGCGGCAGAAATTAGTCTTGATAACCCACAAGTGTAGGGGATCGCAACAGCTTTCAAGGGTAGAGTATTCAACCCAAATTTATTGATTTGACATAACAAGAACCAAAGGATATTCTTAAGTATTAGCAGTTGAGTTGTCAATTCAACCACACCTGGATAACTCAGTATCTGCAGCAAGGTATTTAGTAGCAAAGTAATATGATAGTAATGGTAACAATGGCAAAAGTAAAGATAGTAGTTTTGTAATGATTGTAACAATAGCAACGGAAAAGTAAATAAGCGAATCACAATATGTGAAAAGCTCATAGGCATTCGACCAGTGATGGATAATTATGTCGGATGAAATTCCTCATGTAATAGTTATAACATAGGGTGACACAGAACTAGCTCTAGTTCATCAATGTAATGTAGGCATGTATTCCGAATATAGTCATACGTGCTTATGGAAAAGAACTTGCATGACATCTTTTGTCCTACCCTCCCGTGGCAGCGGGGTCCTAATGGAAACTAAGGGATATTAAGGCCTCCTTTTAATAGAGAACCGGACCAAAGCATTAGCACTTAGTGAATACATGAACTCCTCAAACTACGTTCATCATCGAGAAGTATCCCGATTATTGTCACTTCGGGGTTGTCGGATCATAACACATAATAGGTGATTATAGACTTGCAAGATAGGATCAAGAACTCACATATATTCATGAAAACATAATAGGTTCAGATCTGAAATCATGGCACTCGGGCCCTAGTGACAAGCATTAAGCATAGCAAAGTCATAGCAACATCAATCTTAGAACATAGTGGATACTGGGGATCAAACCCTAACAAAACTAACTTGATTACATGGTAAATCTCATCCAACCCATCACCGTCCAGCAAGCCTACGTGGAATTACTCACGCACGGCGGTGAGCATCATGAAATTGGTGATGGAGGATGGTTGATGATGACGACGGCGACGAATCCCCATCTCCGTAGCCCCGAACGGACTCCAGGTCAGCCCTCCCGAGAGAGATTAGGGCTTGGCGGCGGCTCCGTATTGTAAAAAGCGATAAAACTTCCTCTTTGATTTTTTTCTCCGCGAAATAGAATATATGGAGTTGGAGTTGAGGTCAGTGGAGCATCAGGGGGGCCACGAGATAGGGGGCGCGCCCAGGGGGGAGGGTGCACCCCCACCCTCGTGGACAGGGTGTGGGCCCCCTGGCCTTCATCTTTTGCCAGTATTTTTTATATTTTCCAAAAGTTATCTCCGTGGATTTTCAGGTCATTCCGAGAACTTCTGTTTTCTGCACAATAAACAACACCATGGCAGATCTGCTGAAATCAGCGCCAGTCCGGGTTAGTTTCATTCAAATCATGCAAGTTTGAGTCCAAAACAAGGGCAAAAGTGTTTGGAAAAGTAGATACGTTGGAGAAGTATCATTCGGCTACTGTCGCCGGAAAATAACAGGAGGTGTGGGTGAGTAGAGGAATGGCATGGCCAGCGATGGAGTAGGGTTGGGCGGTGCGGCCTGTATGGCAGCACTGCCGGCCACGGGAGGCGGGAGCAGGCAGTCCCACCAGTGCTGGTTTGGGCGGCTGGAGCAAGAAGATTATAAAGCAGCACAACCGTTGGATTAACATCCCATGGTCACTGCTGCTAGAATAGTTTGTGGACTAAGTTGACAAAGCCTTTCGTACACGTCAACCTAGTAGACCCATAAGTCAGCCTCCAAATCTGTCCCAAATAGCGTACAACCCGAAATTTCTAGCCAGATTCAAATTAATTTAAAAACTAAACATACCTTAATTTAAATCCAATGAAATTTTACCTGCACAAAAACGATGATATTTAAAATTTCTAAATCCGGAAGAAAAAAGTATTTTGGAACTAATGCCTGTTTGCTGTATTTTTTTCATTTTACAACCCATTTATTATTACTTATAACCCATTTTCTAGGCAAGCCCGAATGCATATCTCCTCGTCTTGAAAGATTTCTGGCCCAACAGGGCGTAGAAAAGCAAGTAGGCCTACGTTGGTTATTCTACAAAAAAATAGCTGGGCTAGCCATTTTCAGAAAGGAAAAAAAACTGGGCTGGTCATGTGGTAAACATATGAAATAAAAGCCTGGGCTAGACAGGCCACAACTCCTGCACAACCCAGTTGATACCCTTCTCCGTCCCGAAAAAATAGAATTACTGCGCGCGCTGCTGGGTCCTGGGTGTCTGCCGCTCCTTGTGCAGTTATCTCGCTTATTGACTATGTTGACAGTGGTGTGCGACCCACATGTTAGGAAACCATCAGGAGGAACCCTTTTTTCTTGTAATAAAGGAGGCACTTGCTTGCCTACTGCCATGATCCTGGTGGGTCCATACTATCATCCTCACCATGTACAGTCATTTCCTTATTCCTCTCGGTTGTTGACCATGTTGACAATACCGGAGGGCGGCACCACGGTGAGCGAACCAAGGCGGAACTCTCAATTTTGTCCTCTTTCCTTCCTCGCAAAAAAGAAAGAAAATCAAAGGCATGAGAAGGCGTACAGAACAAGCTAGTGTACCAGTAAAGAGACATTGCTGAGTTTTTGGAAAAAGAGAGACGTGTGATAACCCACAAGTATAGGGGATCACAACAGTTTTCGAGGGTAGAGTATTCAACCCAAATTTATTGATTTGACACAAGGGGAGCCAAAGAATATTCTCAAGTATTAGCAGCTGAGTTGTCAATTCAACCACACCTGAAAGACTTAATATCTGCAACAAAGTGTTTAGTACCAAAGTAGTATGGAAGTAACGGTAACTGTAGCAAAAGTAACAGTAGCAGTTTTGTAACAATCGTAATAGTGGCAACGGAGAAGTAACTTAGAAAAGACCAATATGTGACAAGCTCGTATGCAATGGATCAATGATGGATAATTATGTCAGATGTAATTCATCATGCAACAGTTATAACATAGGGTGACACAGAACTAGCTCCAGTTCATCAATGTAAGGTAGGCATGTATTCTGAATATAGTCATACGTTATGTGCTTATGGAAAAGAACTTGCATGACATCTTTCGTCCTTCCCTCCCATGCCAGCGGGGTCCTAATTGAAACTAAGGGATATTAAGGCCTCCTTTAATAGAGTACCGGACCAAAGCATTAGCACTTAGTGAATACATGAACTCCTCAAACTACAGTGATCACCGGGAAGTGTCCCGACTATTGTCACTCCAGGGTTTGCCGGATCATAACACGTAGTACGTGACTATAACTTGCAAGGTAGGATCAAGAACTCACATATATTCATGAAAACATAATAGGTTCAGATCTGAAATCATGGCACTCGGGCCCTAGTGACAGGCATTAAGCATGGCAAAGTCATGGCAACATCAATCTTAGAACATAATGGATACTAGGGATCACACCCTAACAAAACTAACTCGATGACATGGTAAATCTCATCCAACCCATCACCGTCCAGCAAGCCTACAATGAGATTACTCATGCACGGTGGTGAGCATCATGAAATTGGTGATGGAGGATGGTTGATGATGACGATGGCGACAGATTCCCCTCTCCGGAGCCCCGAACGGACTCCAGATCAGCCCTCCCAAGGAAGAACAGGGCTTGGCAGTGGCTTCGCATTGTAAAACGTGATGAGTCCTTCTCTCTGATTTTTCTCTCCCTGAACATGAATATATTGAGTTGGAGTTGAGGTCGGTGGAGGTCCAAGGGACCCATGAGGCAGGGGGCGTGCCCTAGGGGGGCGCGTCATGCACCCTTGTGGATAGGGTGTGGGCCCCCTTCTATTGATTCTTTCGCCAATATTTTTTATTAATTCCAAAATGTGACTCCATGAAGTTTCAGGTCATTCCGAGAATTTTTATTTCTGCACAAAAATAACACGATGGCAGTTTTGCTGAAAACAACGTTAGTCCAAGTTAGTTCCATTCAAATCATGGAAGTTAGAGTCCAAAACAAGGACAAAAGTGTTTTGAAAAGTAGATACATTGGAGACGTATCAACTCCCCAAGCTTAAACCTATGCTTGTCCTCAAGCAATTCAGTTGACAAACTGAAAGTGATAAAGATAAATCTTTAAAAACTCTGTTTGATCTTGTTGTTGCAAATATGTAAAGCCAACATTCATGTTTTCAGCAAAGATTATGAACTAACCACATTCACAATAACATTTAGGTCTCATATTTACTCATATCAATGGCATAATCAACTAGCGAGCAATAATAATAAATCTTGGATGACAACACTTCCCCAAAACAATCATAACATGATATAACATGATGGTATCTCGCTAGCCCTTTTTGAGACCGCAAAACATAAATGCAGAGCACCCCTGAAGATCAAGGACTGACTAGACATTGTAATTCATGGTAAAAGAGATCTAGTCAAAGTCATACTCAATGTAAATTAATAACAATGCATACAAATGACAACAGTGCTCTCTAATTGGCGCCTTTTTTATAATAGGATGATGACTCAACATAAAAGTAAATAGATAGGCCCTTCGTAGAGGGAAGCAGTGATTTGCAGAGGTGCCAGCGCTCGAGTTTTGAAATAGAGATAAAAAATATTTTGAGCGGTATACTTTCATTTTCAACATAACAACCAAGAGATCTCGATATCTTCCATGCTACATACATTATAGGCGGTTCCCAAACAGAATGGTAAAGTTTATACTCCCCCACCACCAACGAGCACATTCCACGGCTGGTCCGAAAGAATGGGTACCGTCCAACTAACAACAATCCTGGGGGAGTTTTGTTTGCAATTATTTTGATTTGATTTGAGCATGGGACTGGGCATCCCGGTTACCGGCCATTTTCTCGTGAATGATGAGCGGAGCCCACTCATCGTGAGAATAACCCACCTAGCATGGAAGATATAGACAACCCTAGTTGATACATGAGTTATTCGAGCATACAAAACAGAATTTCATTTGAAGGCTTAGAGTTTGGCACATACAAATTTACTTGGAACGACAGTTAATTACTGCATATAGGAAGGTATGGTGGACTCATATGTAATAACTTTGGGGTTTAGGGAAGTGGATGCACAAGCAGTATTCCTGCTTAGTACAAGTGAAGGCTAGAAAGAGACTGGGAAGTGACCAATTAGAGAGCGACAACAGTCATGAACATGCATTAGGATTAATCAACAATGAGTGCAAGCATGAGTAGGATATAAATCACCATGAACATAAATATCATGAAGGCTATGTTGATTTTGTTTCAACTACATGCATGAACATGTGCCAAGTCAAGCCACTCGAATAATTCAAAGGAGGATACCACCCTATCATACCACATCACAACCATTTTAATAGCATGTTGGCATGCAAGGTAAACCATTATAAACTCCTAGCTAATTAAGCATGCCATGAATAACTATAATCTCTAACTGTCATTGAAAACATGTTTCATTCATAATAGGCTGAATCAGGAACGATGAACTAATCATATTTACAAAAATAAGATAGGTCGATCTCATACTAGCTTTTCCTCATCTCAATCATTTCATCATATATCTTCATTATTGCCTTTCACTTGCATGACCGAACGGTGCGGATAATAATAATAGTGCACGTGCATTCGACTAAGCTGGAATCTGCAAACATTTAATTCAAGAGAGAAGACAAGGTAATATGGGCTCTTGGTTAGATCATCAATAATGTATATGAGAGCCACTCATCATTTTCATCGTGGTCTTCTCCTTTCGACCCCCAAGAAAAGAAAAGAATTTCAAAGAATGAGAAAAACTATTTACACGGGAAAACTCCCAACAAGCAAAAGAAGAATGAGAAATCTTTTTGTGTTTTCTTTTAATTACTACTGCTGCAAGCATGGAAGGTAAACTAGCTAAAAGCTACAACTGTTTTTTTTTGTTTTTCTCAAAGTTTTTCAAACACACAAGAAGAAAGCAAGAAAAGAAAATAAACTAGCATGGATAGTACAATGCAAAAGTATGAACACCGACAACTAGAATGAGTGTGTGAACATGAATGTAATGTCGATAATAAATACATACTCCCCCAAGATTAGGCTTTTGACCTAAGTTGGTCTAAGCCCACGGCTGGCCTGACAGATATCCAAAGTTGTAATTGGGTTGTATGGAGATGCAACAGCTACTTCCTGAAGAGTTGCAGCCTGGAGGCGAGCAGCCTTCATTTTCCTCTAATATTCATTTGCCTCCTCACTGGTTAGAAAATATCTCCCATTTGCCTGGAAGTTAAAGAAAGTAGGAGCAGGAAGAGTAATATGGACATCACGACGTCTGTTAAAGATTAGTTGATACTAGAGGGACTGTTCATTCCTCTCAAGAAACTGATGGCGAACCATAGCATTATAATCTAGAAAAGCAGGTGGCAACTCAATACCATTTTCATTGATGGATACACCAAGATAATCAGCTAAATGAGTTACATAAATTCCACCAAATAAATCTCCATTTTTAGCATTAATATTTAACCTCCGTGCAACAATGGCCCCCAAGTTATATCGTTTATCACCTAGCACCGCACTCTTGAGGACACTAAGATCTGGAATGCAAATGTGGCACAACTCATCCTTACCGTAGGCATCTACCTATAAAGAGAGCAAGTAATGTATGGAAGGAAAATGAATACTCCCTATGGTATCTTGTGTAATATCTCTAGTTTCTCCCACAGTAATATTAGCAAGAAAATCATTAAATTCAGATTTGCAAGGTTCACTAAAGATGCCCCACTGTGGGATTTTGCAAGCAGTCTTAAAATCTTCAAGGTCCATTGTATATGATTTATTATACAGGTCAAATATAACAGTGTGAGTATTGTGCTTAGATGAAAAGTTAAACCTCCACAGAAAGGAATCAGTGAGGTGATAGTATTGGCGGCACTTATGTGATACGAAGTCCTCAAGATTAGCATTACACACATACTCATCAAATTCATCCTTGAAGCCAGCTTGGATCATAAATTCATCCGACGGCCATTCGCAAGGCCGCACTGGAGCTTCTCTTCGTGGTTCAAGGTCCAGCTCACGTATTGCGAGCCTCGGTGCTTGCTTCCTTGAAGAACCACCTTGGTAATTTTCCTAAACATTTTTCTTCCTCTGAAAAAATTTCTGAAATTTTTAGTGACTCAAAATAAAAGTGAATCAAACTCAACAAAATTGATAGCAACTACACCCACAAGTGCCTAGAGGCTATATCATGCATTAAAACTACTTTTGACCATATAAATTTGACATGGAAGCTCAAGAACAGGGTCACCTTAGTAGCAAAAAATAACAATAAACAAAGCACTAGAACAAAAACTAATTGGACCATTGGAGGAGTCACATACCGAAGAACAATCCCCCAAAGCAGTTTTGTGAATGGAGCTTTGAGCAATGAGATCGAAAACGGCAGCAAAACGAGCGAGAACACGAGTTTGAGCTATGAGATGATTTTTTCTGGAGGAAGACGAAGTGTGTGTGTGCTGGAATAAGTGGAGGGGGCCACGTGGGACCCACAAGCCAGGGGTCGCGCCCAGGGGGTAGGGCGCGCCCTCCAGCCTCGTGACCAAATGGTGGGTCGTCCTGGTGTGTTCTAAGTGCCAGAAATTCTCAAATATTCTACAAAAAATCATACTTAATTTTCAGGGCATTTGGGGAACTTTTATTTTCGGGGTATTTTTATTGCACGAATAATTCAGAAAACAGACAGAAAATACTAATTTTGCTTTATTAAATCTAAATAACAGAAAGTAAAAGGTTGGTACAGAGAGTTGTTCTTTCTAACTTTATCCATCTCATGCTCATCAAAAAGGAATCCACTAACAAGGTTGATCAAGTCTAGTTAACAAACTTCTTCCGAATAACACGAAACCGGAAAATTTCCGAATAACACTATGTTACCTTAACGGGGATATGCATGTCCCCAACAATAAGAATATCATATTTCCTTTCGACAGTAGGAAAATGGAATTCAAAACCTCCAATAGTAATAGTTGAAAATTTTCCAATAGAACTGATACTATGAACTTGAGGTTGTTTCTTCGGAAAGTGTATCGTATGCTCATTACCATTAACATGAGAAGTGACATTGCCTTTGTTGCAGTTAATAACAGCCCCTGTAGTATTCAAAAAGGGTCTACCAAGGATGATCGACGTATTGTCGTCCTCGGGAATATCAAGAATAACAAACTCTGTTAAAATAGTAACGTTTGCAACCACAACAGGCACATCCTCACAAATACCGACGGGTATAGCAGTTGATTTATCGGCCATTTGCAAAGATATCTCAGTAGGTGTCAACTTATTCAAATCAAGTCTACGATACAAAGAGAGAGGCATAACACTAACACCGGCTCCAAGATCCCATAAAGCAGTTTAAAGATAGTTTGTTTTAATGGAGCATGGTATAGTTGGTACTCGTGGATCTCCTAGTTTCTTTGGTATTCCACACTTAAAAGTATAATTAGCAAGCATGGTGGAAACTTCAGCTTCCGGTATCTTTTTTTTATTGGTAAAATATTTTTCATATACTTAGCATAGGGATTCATTTTAAACATATCAGTCAAATGCATACGCAAAAAGATAGGTCTAATCATCACAGCAAAGCGCTCAAAATCCTCATCGTCCTTTCCCTTGGATGGTTTAGGAGGAAAAGGCTTTCTGAACCCATGGTTCTCTTTCTTTACCGTGCTTCGTAGCAACGAAGTCTCTCTTATCATAACGTTGATTCTTTTATTGTGGGTTGTCAAGATCAACAACAGATTCTATCTCTACATCATTGCTATTAGTAGTTGAGCATCAATATGAGCATCATCATTCACATTATCACTAGGTTCATGTTCATTTCCAGATTGTGTTTCAGCATCAGAAATAGAAATATCATTGGGATTCTCACGTGTGTCAACAACATGTTCACTAGAAGCATGCAAAGTCCTATCCTTATTCTTTTTCTTTTTCTTAGAAGGACTAGGTGCATCAATGTTAGTGCTCTGAGAATCTTGCTCAACTCTCTTAGGATGGACCTAAGGATACAAAGGTTCCTGGGTCATTTTACCACCGCTATTCACAATTCTAACAACATTATCATTGTTCTTATTATTCAATTCATTGAGCATATCATCTTGTGCCTTAAGTACTTGTTCTACTTGAGTGGTAACCATGGATGCATGTTTACTAATAAGGTTAAGGTCACCTTTAACTCTAGACATATAATCACTCAAGTGTTCAACCATATAAGCATTACGTTTCAATTGTCTACCAACATAAGCATTGAAGTTTTCTTGTTTGATAATGAAATTATCAAAATCATCCAGGCATTGACTAGCAGAGTTATTACGAGGAATATCGCCTTCATAAAATGTATAAAGATAATTTACCTTTACTACCCATGCCGGGTTATCAAGACCATGTATCTCTTCAATAGGCGGTAAATTCTTAACGTCTTCAGCTTCAATACCTTTTTATTTCATAGATTTCTTTGCCTCTTGCATATCTTCATGACTGAGAAATACAATACCCCTTTTCTTCGAAGTTGGCTTAGGAGTTGGTTCAGGAAGTGTCCAATCATTATCTTTACTCAATATATTATTCAATAGCAATTCAGCTTGCTCAACAGTTCTTTCCCTGAAAACACAACCAACACAACTATCCATGTGGTCTCTGGAAGCATCGGTTAGTCCATTATAAAAGATATCAAGTATTTCGTTTTTCTTGAGAGGATGATCAGGCAAAGCATTAAGTAATCAGAGAAGCCTCCCCCAAGCTTGTGGGAGACTCTCTTCTTCAATTTGCACAAAATTAAATATTTCCCTTAAGGCAGCTTGTTTCTTATGAGCGGGAAAATATTTAAAGAGAAGTAATAAATCATATCTTGGGGACTACACACACAACCAGGAGTAAGAGAATTAAACCATATTTTAACATCACCCTTTAGTGAGAAAGGAAACAATTTAAGAATATAGTAATAGCGAATTTTTTCCTCATGAGTAAATAGGGTGGCTATATCATTCAGTTTAGTAAGATGTGCCACACCAGTTTCAGATTCATAGCCATAGAAAGGATTAGATTCAACCAAAGTAATTAACTCAGGATCGATAGAGAATTCATAATCCTTATCAGTAATATAGATAGGTGAAGTAGCAAAAGTAGGGTCATATTTCATTCTAGCATTCAGAGACTTTTCTTTCCGCTTAGCTAACAGTTTCTTAAGATCATATCTATCATTGCAAGCAAGAAAGTCTCTAGCAGTTTCTTTATCCATACCATAACCCTCAGGCAATTCGTATCTAGGGGGGAGAATCTTCATCATCACTTTCATTAATATCATCAGTTTCAGTAATTTCGTTCTCTCTAACCCTAGCAAGTTGTTCATCCAGAAATTCACCTAATGGCACATTATTATCAAGCAAAGAAGTAGTATCATCATAAGCATCATGCATAGCAGAAGTGGCATCATCAATAACATGCGACATATCAGAATCAATAGCAGGTGTAGGTATCGCAAGTTTACTCAAAACAGAAGGTGAATCAAGTGCGGAGCTAGATGGCAGTTCCTTACCTCCCCTCGTAGTTGAGTGAAAAATCTTGGTTATTTTATCTTTCAAATTCCTCATAGTGATCAACAGATATAAATCCCAAGTGACTTAAAGAATAGAGCTATGCTCCCCGGCAACGGCGCCAGAAAAAGGTCTTGATAACCCACAAGTATAGGGGATCGCAACAGTTTTCGAGGGTAGAGTATTCAACCCAAATTTATTGATTCGACACATGGGGAGCCAAAGAATATTCTCAAGTATTAGCCGCTGAATTGTCAATTCAAGCACACCTGAAAGACTTAATATCTGCAGCAAAGTGTTTTGTAGCAGAGTAGTATGGAAGTAACGGTAACGGTAGCAAAAGTAACAGTAGCAGTTTTGTAACAATCGTAATAGTGGCAACGAAGAAGTAACTTAGCAAAGATCAATATGTGACAAGCTCGTAGGCAATGGATCAATGATGGATAATTATGTCAGATGTAATTCATCATGCAACAGTTATAACATAGGGTGACACAGAACTAGCTCCAGTTCATCAATGTAATGTAGGCATGTATTCCGAATATAGTCATACATGCTTATGGAAAAGAACTTGCATGATATATTTTGTCCTACCCTCCCGTGGCAGCGGGGTCCTAATGGAAACTAAGGGATATTAAGGCCTCCTTTTAATAGAGTACTGAACCAAAGAATTAGCACTTAGTGAATACATGAACTCCTCAAACTACGGTCATCACCGGGAAGTGTCCCGACTATTGTCACTCCGGGGTTTGCCGGATCATAACACGTAGTAGGTGACTATAACTTGCAATATAGGTTCAAGAACTCACATATATTCATGAAAACATAATAGGTTTAGATCTGAAATCATGGCACTCGGGCCCTAGTGACAAGCATTAAGCATGGCAAAGTCATAGCGACATCAATCTTTGAACATAATGGATACTAGGGATCAAACCCTAACAAAACTAACTCGATTACATGGTAAATCTCATCCAACCCATCACCGTCCAGCAAGCCTACGATGAGATTACTCACGCACGGTGGTGAGCATCATGAAATTGGTTTTGGAGGATGGTTGATGATGACGATGGCGACAGATTCCCCTCTCTGGAGCCCCGAACAGACTCCAGATCAGCCCTCCCGAGGAAGAATAGGGCTTGGCGGCGGCTCCTTATTGTAAAACGCAATGAATCCTTCTCTCTGATTTTTTTCTCCCCGAACATGAATATATAGAGTTGGAGTTGAGGTCGGTGGAGGTCCAGGGGACCCACGAACAGGGGGCGTGCCCTGGGGGGGGGGGCAAGCCCTGCACCCTCGTGGACAGGGTCTGGGCCCCCTTTTGTTGATTCTTTCGCCAATATTTTTTTCTTAATTCCAAAATGTGACTCCGTGAAGTTTCAGGTCATTCCGAGAACTTGTATTTCTGCACAAAAATAACACCATGGCCGTTCTGCTGAAAACAGCGTCAGTCCGAGTTAGTTCCATTCAAATCATGCAAGTTAGAGTCCAAAACAAGGGCAAAACTATTTGGAAAAGTAGATACGTTGGAGACGTATCAACGTGCTCCTGTAGCTAGTTTGAATCCAAACCTAGACTATGACTATATATGGTGTTATGCTACTCTGCAAGTAATGAAACTGACATATCGAATGTTCGCTTCTCTTCTTCTCTACTTACTCTGCCTAGCATCAGAAGCTCTGGACGTAGCAACCATGTCCGCTAGCTCCTCGTCCACCTGCTCTTCAGCAGGCAACAACCAGATATGCGCCAAGTCGCCACCTGTACCATCGCATGTGGGTATCATCACACCCCGGCCGGCACACGCACCGCATCCGGTTTCTCATTGCAACCCACTGTCATTGGTGTGGTGCCACTGCTAAAAATTACGCAGAGTCATCCGTCACGTCTCAACCTTGCCAAGTCTTCTACAAATGCCCGAATTATGGGGTAATAATATGTTTAAGTGTTGTTCTGCTGCTTTCAGTTGCTGATTTTTTAATAGTTTGGTTGATGATCTTCCAATTTGATTTGTGCAGAAAAGGGAAGATTCATGTGATTTGTATTTCTGGGAAGTTGCTGATGTGGGGGGGATGCAACTATGCTGATTATTTGGTTAGCCGAGGAATCCCAATACCAGTAGGTTGGGGTGTTGGACAAGTAACTGAAGGAACGACAAAAGAGGAAGATACAGAGCAAAAGGTTAAAGATGCAGTTCCTCTGACCATGGCCAAGCAACAACTGTTGAATGGCCTTGACAGCACTGAGGGGATGAAAGAGCTTGTGAAGATAATGGGTAAAACCGATGTGCTCTGTAGAATGATTGTCTCTTTATTTGTAGTGTATGTAGCACTCGTGATGTATTCAGTGGCTATGACATGAGCACTTTGCTGAAACTAGTAATGAATGAAACCTATTTAGCAGGCTGGGCGTAGTGTTGTGAACATCTAATGATTTATATTAACAAAAATCGGGGGGTATCCCCTTTTGCTCATAAATAAATAAATAGCAGGCGCTTTTGCTAAAAAAATAAATAAATTAGCAAATGCCCTGTCGGGTCAGCTTTGTTCCCATTCGAAGACGTCGAGCAAATTGCAGTCCAACAGTAAACTATGTCATCAAATTCAAGTTTCACAATTAAATATGAGTACAACTAAACAACAATGTCATCATGTTTTAGTCGTCATACAATCACCAAACACAAATCAACATACATAATAAGTGATGTTCTCGGAACAAAATACTAAACAACCAGTTCATCAGGTTTCAGTTGTCATAGCAAACACAATTTCACATAGTGCATAAAAACATCTTCTGAGAGGTAAATACGACAAAAGCTGCAGTACTTAGCACTTACTCGATATAAGGTAGAATCTCAGGACAGTTATTGAACATATACCAAACCATTTTGTTCAAATCTTTAGGTTTGTCGTCTTGTCGACTCTTCCCTGTAACTCAAACAGAACAATCGAAAACATTGAGGCCGGGGTTGTCTTCACCCACCTCTTTGCTAAGCTGATAAACTATTTCAATGTATTTTTAGCAGAATGTCAACACTTCTGTAGCAATGTAGGCCTCTGCAATGGAACCCTCAGTCTAGCTTTGTTCCTAACATAGCACTTGAAAGTGCCTAGCCGCCTTTCAATAGGGTACATCCAACCATACTGTACTGGACCTCTAAGTAGTGCCTCATTAGGTAGATGAACATCCAAATGCACCATCACATCAAAGAAGGTTGGAGGATATATCTTCTCAAGGTCGCATAGGATAGTTGGTATATTGTCTCTAAGACGCTCCAAAGCATATATCCTGATATTTCTACTGCAGAGTTCACTGAAGAATTGTCCCAACACTGCAACTGCTCTGTATAAGTCAGGGCGGCCCAATCCTCTAAGGATAACAGGTAAAACACTTTGAAGTAGGATGTGGCAGTCATGACTTTTCAACCGTTGTACCTTGTTTCCATCTGCACTGACTCTCCTTCCAGGGTTGGAAGCAAATCCATGTGGGAATCTCACACGTGACAGGACCTCGCATAATTCTTTTATTTTTACCTTGTCCAAGACGTACACAGCTGGTGCCATATCCCATGGTTTACCTTCATCTTGCACCTGCAAATCCTTTCTGATGCCCAGGTGTGTCAAATCAATCCTTGATTTTAAGGTATCTTTCGTCTTGCCTTCAATATTAAGAAGTGTGCCGAAAATGTTGTCACATATATTTTTCTCGATGTGCATCACATGAAGATTATGCCGCAGATCCAAATCTTTCCAATATACAAGTCCCACAAAGTGGACCTACAGGTAAACAATAATCTCTCTTCTGCCCTGCCATGCTTCCTTTTCCCACTACCATTATCAGGATGACTTGCTGGTGTAATATGCCTGACCTTCTCTAATTCCACTTGCAACTCATCGGCGGTGAGCCTCTTTGGCGCATCACGGTTTTCATGCTTTGCATTGAACACATATCTTCAGTATTTTGTAGGACACGGCTTGTCCTTGGCAAGGAAACGGCGGTGTCCAATGTAACAAATCTTGCCAAGTATTGCGTATGACAGTGGATTCCTATCACAGCGAACACATGCATTGTAACCATGTGTGGTTCGCCTTGACATAGTGCCCAAAGCCGGATAATCATGGATGCACCAAATTATACCAGCACACAGAAAGAAATCGGCTGGTGGGCTGCTATATAGGTCTCGAGTCAGAACACCCCTCAATAGCTGTTGAAGTTCCTCCACAAGAGGCTTCATGAATAAATCAAAATCCTTTCCAGGAGTTTTTGGACCTGGGATGAGCAAGGCCATCATGTAGTTTGATTCTTTGGTGCAAACATTTGGAGGCATGTTGTAAGGGATAACAAGCACTGACCACATGCTATATGTGGTGTTCTCGTGGCGAAATGGGTTAAATCCTTCTAAAGCTAAGCCAAGTCTCATATTTCTCGGGTCAGCAGCAATTTTTTGGTGTTTGTGATTGAAGCTTTTCCAGTCACTACCATGAGATGGATGGCTCATTACATTCTGATCTCTGTGCTCTTGGTTCCTAGAATGCCATAGTACATCCTCTCTTGTTTCAGCATCATGAAACAACCTCTGCAATCTTGGTATAATTGGAAAATGTATCGGCACATTATGAGGAATCCTCTTCACAGCATCACCATCTTTCCATCTTGATGATTTGCATTTTCGGCATTCACTTAAGTTGGCATAATCCTTCCGGGACAGAACACAATTACTCTTACAAACGTGAATCATATCATATCCAATTCGAACTGCACGAAGGAAATTCTTCATTTTACTGTAGGTGTGTGGCAGCTCAGACGCTTCTAGGAAAGATTTGCGGAAAGCAGCCAACATCACATCGAATGATTTGTTGGTCATAAACTCAGATGTATTCACCTAAAGAAAGGTGACCATAGCTGAGAATACTGACAACTTATTTCCTGGGTGACAACCATGTTGCATTGTTCCAACATGAGGGCCCACCATTTTTCTTCTGTAGGTGAAAGTTCACGAAATGCACGAGCATTTCTTAGCATTGTTTCAATGTTGGTCAAACTCACTGGCTCTGCCACCACCACCTCCTCCTCCTCCTCTTCCACCTGAGCATCAGACAGATCAAGATGGTGATCTGCTGCTTCCACATAGTCAGTAACATTGACGTTCACATCTTCACCATGATGAACCCACCTAGTATATGTGACCGACATCCCATACAAGTGTAGATGATTTTCCACAGTTGACTGGGGTCTTGTAACTGAATTCATACAACTGCTACACAAGTAGAGCACATCTGATTTCGGACCACCGTACTCAGCTCTGATAAAGTTCATGAAGTTTTCAACCCCCTCGACATATGCAGTGGAGAATCTTCGAGCAGAAGTTATCCAAGTCCTGTCCATCTGTTAGACATACAAATTAGTTCTTCTACTAGATATTATAGGAAAAACATATATGCTTTTTTGTGAAGTCCAAAAAAAATACCTAGGTCGATGTCTAAAGCTATGGCAAGATATTTGGACAAGTAGATCTAAGTAAAAAAATATATGGTAAAGCTAATTCAGCAAACAAATTTGAGGGCTAAATTATGGCAGGCTGTTTCAGCAGTCAATGAGGCCGAGCACACAACCATGTAAGGCCATCTCAGCAACAAAGGTCGAGTATAAAACAATGTAGAGCTATTTCACCTAACAGATTGGCTACTAGACTATGGCAATCTACATCACGATAAATATATGGCAGGATATTTTAGCAACTAATCGGGCATGGCATGCCATCTCAGCTAAGTAGATTGAGTGTAGAACAAGGCAACAAAGCTTCTTAAGCAGAGCATATTGACTGTAAACTACTTTGCCAAACAGTGAGATTAACATCGTATATCAGCTAACATTCAGCGCCACTCCGGCATGGACGGGGCCTCAGTCTAGAATGCGCGTACCATGGGAGAAGCTCAACGCCGTGCGTCTCCACAAGAACGTCGCTAGCGGTGGCGGCACGGATAGAGGACGGCGGTCTACGAGAGCGTATTGTGGGAGCGAGAGGATCGCTGTGCGTCCCCTCGATGAACCGAGGCGCGGCGGGGAGGGTGGATTTGGCGGATCGAATGGAGTGGAGGGGGCCGGGGGGTTTGGGAATATTATTGGCTAGTTCACCGAAGGGCGTTGAATTTGGGATTTGGGTGAAATTTTTGGGGTAATTTTTGCGCGGTGGGCGGGGGAGTTTGGCGCATGGTCGGTTTCTCCAAGTGTAGTCCCACGTGTCAGTGAAGAGGCAAGCCTAAGCGCATTCCGTTTGCATGAGCCATGTGTAGGACCGACCGTGTGAGGGGTGTAATGCGACCGCGACATGCGTGTTGTGAGTGTACCGCATTTTTTCCTTTTAAACTTGGTGCTTCGCCCCCTAAAAAAAACCTTGGTGCTTCCGCGATCCATCGACACTACTACTAGTAATCTGGTAATCCCGACTAAAACGGTGTGGCGGGTCTTTTCCCGCGTGATATGCTGGGAGGTTGGATTAGTTGGTTTATTTAGGACGAGTAATGCTACACCTGTGTAATCCCAGTTACGTAATTAACATAATGTGAAACATGTGAGCTGTTGATTGGAGTTTGGGGG
Organism: Triticum dicoccoides; assembly: GCF_002162155.2. Taxonomy (NCBI): domain Eukaryota; kingdom Viridiplantae; phylum Streptophyta; class Magnoliopsida; order Poales; family Poaceae; genus Triticum; species Triticum dicoccoides. The sequence goes on along the minus strand of NC_041389.1, from coordinate 92,717,809 downwards.
GAGGGAGGGGCCCGCCACCATGAAAATCAAGGGAGGGAGAGAGGCAATTTACGTTAACCCTTTCGTAGGTTCCCGTAGATGTAGAAAGATGTGAAATGCGTGAATGTGTAGTGGACGTATGCTACGTTTTGAGTTTCGTTTGTTTTCCTTGAAGAGGAAAGGGTGATGCAGCACAGTAGCGTAAGTATTTCCCTCAGTTTTTGAGAACCAAGGTATCAATCCAGTAGGAGGCTCCTCACAAGTCCCACGAACCTACACAAACAAACAAAGAACTCGCAACCAATGCGATAAAGGGGTTGTCAATCCTTTAACGGCCACTTGCGAAAGTGAGATCTGATAGAGATAATATGATAAGATAAATATATTTTTGGTATTTTATAATATAGATGCAAAAAGTAAAGATGCAAATAAAAGTAGACTGAAAGTTTGTATGATAAAAGATAGACCCGGGGGCCATAGGTTTCACTAGTGGCTTCTCTCAATATTGCATAAGTATTACGGTGGGTGAACAAATTACTATCGAGCAATTGATAGAAAAGCGAATAATTATGAGATTATCTAGGCATGATCATGTATATAGGCATCATGTCCATGACAAGTAGACTGACTCCTGCCTGCATCTACTACTATTACTCCACACATCGACCACTATCCAGCATGCTTCTAGAGTATTAAGTTCATAAGAACAGAGTAACGCATTAAGAAAGATGATATGATGTAGAGGGATAAACTCAACCAATAAGATATAAACCCCATCTTTGTATCCTCTATGGCAACAATACAATACGTTGCAACCCTTTCTGTCACTGGGTAAGGACACCGCAAGATTGAACCCAAAGCTAAGCGCTTCTCCCATGGCAAGAAAGATCAATCTAGTAGGCCAAACCAAACTGATAATTTGAAGAGACTTGCAAAGATAACTCAATCATACATAAAAGAATTCAGAGAAGATTCAAATATTTCTCATAGATAAACTTGATCATAAACCCACAATTCATCAGATCTCAACAAACACACGGCAAAAAGAGTTTACATCGAATAGATCTCCACAAGAGAGGGGGGAGAACATTGTATTGAGATCCAAAAAGAGAGAAGAAGCTATCTAGCTAATAACTATGGACCCGAAGGTCTGTGGTAAACTAGTCACAACTCATCAGAAGGGCTATGGTGTTGATGTAGAAGCCCTCCATGGTCGATTCCCCCTCTGGTGGAGCGTTGCCGAAGGCTCCAAGATGGGATCTCGCAGATACAGAAGGTTACGGTGGCGGAAATATTTCTTCGGTGGCTCTCTGGATGTTTTTGGGGTACGTAGGTATATATAGGAGGAAGAAGTATGTCGGTGGCCGCTCGAGGGGCCCAGGAGACAGGGGGCGCACCCAGGAGGGGTGGGCGCGCCCTCCTATCTCCTGGCCGCCTCGATTGCTTCTTGACTTGCACTCCAAGTCCTCTGGATCATGTTCGTTCCAAAAATCACGCTCCCGAAGGTTTCATTCCGTTTGGACTCCGTTTGATATTCATTTTCTTCGAAATACTCAAATAGACAAAAAAACAACAATCGGGTTGGGCCTCCGGTTAGTAGGTTAGTCCCAAAAATGATATAAATGTGTAAAATAAAGCCCATAAACATCCAAAACAGGTAATATAATAGCATGGAACAATCAAAAATTATAGATATGTTGGAGACATATCAAGCATCCCGAAGCTTAATTCCTGCTCGTCCTCGAGTAAGTAAATGATAAAAACAGAATTTTTGATGTGGAATGCTACCTAGCATAATTCTCAATGTAATTTTCTTTATTGTGGCATGAATGTTCAGATCCAAATGGTTCAAAATAAAAGTTCATATTGACAAAATAAATAGTAACACTTCAAGCATACTAATCAAAGCAATCATGTCTTCTCAAAATAACATGGCTAAAGAAAGTTCATCCCTACAAAATCATATAGTTTGGCTATGCTTCATTTTCGTCACAAAAAGATGTTCCCAAATTCTACACCCCCGATGACAAGCCAAGCAATTGTTTCGTACTTAAATAATCTCAAACTTTTTCAACCTTCACGCAATACATGAGCGTGAGCCATGGATATAGCACTTTGGGTGGAATAGAATATGATGATGGAGATTGTGTGGAGAAGACAAAAAAGGAGAAAATCTCACATTGACGAGGATAATCAACGGGCCATGGAGATGGCCATCAACTGATTCAACATGAGGAGTAGGGATTGCCATGCAACATATGCACTAAACCTATAAATGAATGCTCAACAAAATAAAACTAGTGGGTGTGCATCCAACTTGCTTGCTCACGAAGACCTAGGGCATTTGAGGAAGCCCATCGTAGGAATATACAAGCCAAGTTCTATAATGAAAAATTCCCACTAGTATATAAAAGTGACAACATATGAGACTCACTATATGAAAAACATGGTGCTACTTTGAAGCACAATAAATGAGACTCACTACATGAAGAACAAGGTGCTACTTTGAAGCACAAGTGTGGAAAAGGTGATAGTAACATTTCCCCTTTTTATTTATTTTCCTTTTTTTCTTTTTATTTTTTTCTTTTTCTTTTCTTTTTTTGGGCCTTTTTTTGCCTTTCTTTTTTTTCTTTTTGGGCAATGCTCTAATAATGATGATCATCACACTTTCATTGATTACAACATATGAATTACAACTCGAAACTAGAACAAGATATGACTCTATATGAATGCCTCTGGCGGTGTACCGGGATGGTGCAATGAATTACGAGTGACATGTATGAAAAATTATGCATGGTGGCTTTGCCACAAATACGATGTCAACTACATGATCATGCAATGGCAATATGACAAAAGTAATGTATGTCATGATGATGAAGAACGGAACGGTGGAAAGTTGCATGGCAATATATCTCGGAATGGCTATGGAAATGCCATAATAGGTAGTTATGGTGGCTGTTTTGAGGAATATATAAGGAGGTTTATGTGTGATAGAGCGTATCATATCACGGGGTTTGGATGCACCGGCAAAGTTTGCACCAACTCTCAAGGTGAGAAAGGGCAATACACGGTACCGAAGAGGCTAGCAATGGTGGAAAGGTAAAAGTGCGTATAATCCATGGACTCAACATAAGTCATAAGGACTCATATACTTATTGCAAAAATTTAGAAGTCATCAAAAATCAAGCACTACGTGCATGCTCCTAGAGGGATAGATTGGTAGGAAAAGACCATCGCTCGTCCCCGACCGCCACTCATAAGGATGCACAAGCCAGGTACACTTCATGTTTCAAATTTGTTGCACAACTTTAACCATACGTGCATGCTACGGGACTTTCTAACTTCAACACAAGCATTTTTTAAATTCATAATCACCCAAATATCATGACTTTAATATCACTACCTCCATATCTCAAAACAATTATCAAGTATCAAATTGATCATAGCATCCAATTCACTTCCTATGATAGTTTTTATTATACCCAACTTGGATGCTCATCATTCTAGGACCAATTTATAATCATAGAAAATACCATGCTTTTCTAAGATACTCTCAAAATAATATAAGTGAAGCATTAGAGACTAGCAATTTCTACAAAATTAAGCCACCGCCGTGCTCTAAAAGATATAAGAAGCACTAGAGCAAAAACTATCAAGCTCAAAAGATATAAGTGAAGCACATAGAGTATTCTAATAAATTTTAATCAAGTAGGCTTCTCCCAAAATGTGTGTACATCAAGGATGATTGTGGTAAAGTAAAAAGCAAAGACTAATATAATACACGACGCTCCAAGCAAAACACATATCATGTGGCGAATAAAAATATAGCTCCAAGTAAAGTTACCAATGAACGAAGACGAAAGAGGGGATACCTTCCGGGGCATCCCCAAGCTTAGGCTTTTGGATACTCTTGAATATCTTGGGGTGCCTTGGGCATCCCCAAGCTTAGGATTTTGCCACTCTTTGTTCCATAGTCCATCAAAGCTTTACCCAAAACTTGAAAACTTCACAACACAAAACTCAACAGGAAATCTCATAAGCTCCGTTAGTGAAAGAAAACAAAACCACCACATAAGGTACTGTAATGAACTCATTATTTATTTATATTGGTGTTAAACCTACTGTATTCCAAGTTCTCTATGGTTCATACCACTTAATACTAGCCATAGATACATCAAAATAAGCAAACAACACACGGAAACAGAATCTGTCAAAAACAGAATAGTCTGTAGTAATATGTAACTAACGCAAACTTCTGGAACTTTAAAAATCCTAAAAAATAGGAAGTCCTGTAAAATTTGTTTATTGATCATCAGCAAAAAGAATCAACGCAAAAGATTGTTTCTGTGATTTATTGAATTTTTTCTCGTGAGTGCAAAGTTTCTGTTTTTCAGCAGAATCAAATCAACTATCATCATAGGTTATCCTATAGGTTCTACTTGGCACAAACACTAATTAAAACATAAAAACACATCTAAGCATAAGGTAGATGAAAAATTTATTAATAAACAGGAACAAAAACAAAGAACACAAAGAAAATTGGGTTGCCTCCCAACTAGCGCTATCGTTTAACGCCCCTAGCTAGGCATAACAACGAAGATAGATCTAAGTAGTGCCATCTTTGGCACTTGACTCATAGGTAGCTCGCATGATAGATTCATAAGGTAATTTGACTTTCTTTCTTGGAAAGTGCTCCATGCCTTTCTTTAATGGAAATTGGAATCTAATATTCCCTTCCTTCATATCAATAATTGCACCAATCGTTCTAAGGAAAGGTCTATCAAGAATAACAGGGCAAGAAAGATTGCAATATATATCAAGAACGATAAAATCAACGGGCACCAAATTTCTATTTGCAACAATAAGGACATCATTGATTCTTCCCATTGGCTTTTTAATAGTGGGATCCGCAAGGTGTAAATTTAAAGAGCAGTCATCAAGATCATGGAAACCTAGAATATCACATAAAGTTTTCAGAATCGTGGAAACACTAGCACCCAAATCACACAAAGCAAAACACTCATGATCTTCAATTTTAATATTTATAGTGGGTTCCCACTCATCATTAAGTTTTCTAGGTATAGAAACTTCCAAATTAAGTTTTTCATTAAAAGATTGCATCAAGGCATCAACGATATGTTTGGTAAAAGCTTTATTTTGACTATAAGCATGAGGAGAATTAACAACGGATTGCAACAAGGAAATACAACTTTCTAAAGAACAATTATCATAATCAAATTCCTTGAAGTCTGAGATAGTGGGTTCAATACTATTTAAAGTCATTACCTCTCCAATCCCACTTTTACCAAATTTAGTATTAAGATCTAAAAACTCCGAATTCTTGGGACGCCTTCTAAATAAAGTTGACTCATCTCTAGTCCCATTATTATCAAGATTCATATTGTAAAACAAAGATCTAATAGGAGACACATAAATAACTTTAAGATCTTCATCATTATTTTCATGGAAACTAGAAGAACACGCCTTTACAAAGCAATCTTTTTTAGCACGCAACCTAGCGGTTCTTTCTTTGCACTCATCAATGGAAATTCTCATGGATTTGAGAGACTCATTGATATCATGCTTAGAAGGAGTAGATATAAGTTTAAGAGAATCAACATCAAGCGAAAGTCTATCAACGTTCCTAGCCAAATCATCGATTTTGAGCAATTTTTCTTCAAGCAAAGCATTAAAATTCTTTTGAGAAATCATAAATTCTTTCACACTATTCTCAAAATCAGAGGGCATATTATTAAAATTACAATAAGAATTATTGTAGGAATTTCCATAATTATTAGAGGAATTACTAGGGAACGGTCTAGAATTAAAGTTTCCTCTATAAGCATTGTTTCCAAAACTATTCCTACCAACAAAATTTACATCCATAGATTTATTATTATTCTCAATCAAGGTAGATGAAGGCATATCATTGGGATCAATATAAGCACTCTTAGTAGCAAACAATCTCGTAAGCTCATCCATCTTTCCTCTCAAAACATTAATTTCTTCTATAGAATGCACTTTTTTACTAGTAGATCATTCAGTGTGCCATTGAGAATAATTAGCCATAATATTATCAAGAAGTTTTGTAGCATATCCTAAAGTGATTTCCATAAACGTGCCTCCGGCGGCCGAATCTAAAAGATTTCTAGAAGCAAAGTTTAATCCGGCATAAAAATTTTGTATGATCATCCATAAATTCAAACCATGATTAGGGCAATTGCGAATCATTAATTTCATTCTTTCCCAAGATTGGGGAACATGCTCATGATCAAGTTGTTTAAAATTCATAATATCGTTCCTAAGAGAGATGATCTTAGCGGGAGGAAAATACTTAGAGATAAAAGCATCTTTGCACTTGTTCCAAGAATCAATACTATTTTTAGGCAAAGACGAAAACCAAACTTTACCACGATCTCTAAGTGAAAACGGAAATAACTTCAATTTAACAATATCATTTTCCGTATCTTTTTTCTTTTGCATCTCAGACAAATCAACAAAGTTGTTTAGATGGGTAGAGACATCTTCACTAGGAAGGTTGGAGAATTGATCTTTCATAACAAGATTCAGCAAAGCAGCATTGATTTCACAAGACTCAACATCATTAAGAGGAGCAATCGGAGTACTAAGGAAATCATTATTATTAGTATTGGAGAAATCACACAATTTGGTATTATCTTGCTCCATGGCGACAAGTAATCCAACACACAAGCAAACAGAAAAAGGCAAGCGATAGAGAGAGGAAGAAGAAGGCAAGCAGAAAAGAGAGAGAGATTGGGAAAGAGAGGGAAAATAAAACGGCAAGGGTGAAGTGGGGGAGAGGAAAACGAGAGGCAAATGGCAAATAATGTAAATGCGAGGGAGATGAGTTTGTGATGGGTACTTGGTATGTCTTGACTTGAGTGAAGACCTCCCCGGCAACGGCGCCAGAAATCCTTCTTGCTACGTCTTGAGCTTGCGTTGGTTTTCCTTAAAGAGGAAAGGGTGATGCAGGACAGTAGCGTAAGAATTTCCCTCAGTTTTTGAGAACCAAGGTATCAATCCAGTAGGAGGCTCCTCACAAGTCCCTCGAACCTACACAAACAAACAAAGAACTCGCAACCAACGCGATAAAGGGGTTGTCAATCCTTTAACGACCACTTGCGAAAGTGAGATCTGATAGAGATTATATGATAAGATAAATATATTTTTGGTATTTTATAATATAGATGCAAAAAGTAAAGATGCAAATAAAAGTAGACTGAAAGTTTGTATGATAAAAGATAGACCCGGGGGCCATAGCTTTCACTAGTGGCTTCTCTCAAGATAGCATAAGTATTACGGTGGGTGAACATATTACTATCGAGCAATTGATAGAAAAGCGAATAATTATGAGATTATCTAGGCATGATCATGTATATAGGCCTCACGTCCATGACAATAGACCGACTCCTGCCTGCATCTACTACTATTACTCCACACATCAACCGCTATCCAGCATGCATCTAGAGTATTAAGTTCATAAGAACAGAGTAACGCATTAAGAAAGATGACATGATGTAGAGGGATAAACTCAAGCAATATGATATAAACCCCATCTTTTTATTCTCGATGGCAACAATACAATATGTGCCTTGCAACCCTTTCTGTCACTGGGTAAGGACACCGCAAGATTGAACCCAAAGCTAAATGCTTCTCCCATGGCAAGAAAGATCAATCCAGTAGGCCAAACCAAACTGATAATTCAAAGAGACTTGCAAAGATAACTCAATCATACATAAAAGAATTCAGAGAAGATTCAAATATTTCTCATAGATAAACTTGATCATAAACCCACAATTCATCGGATCTCGACAAACACACTGCAAAAGAGTTTACATCAAATAGATCTCCACAAGAGAGGGGGAGAACATTGTATTGAGATCCAAAAAGAGAGAAGAAGCCACCTAGCTAATAACTATGGACCCAAAGGTCTGTGGTAAACTACTCACAACTCATCGGAATGGCTATGGTGTTGATGTAGAAGCCCTCCGTGGTCGATTCCCCCTCCGGTGGAGCATCGACGAAGGCTCCAAGATGGGATCTCGCGGATACAGAAGGTTATGGCGGCAGAAATATTTCTTCGGTGGCTCTCTGGATGTTTTTGGGGTACGTGGGTATATATAGGAGGAAGAAGTACGTCGGTGGCCGCTCGAGGAGCCCAGGAGACAGGGGGCGCGCCCAGGAGGGGTGGGCGCGCCCTCCTATCTCCTGGCCGCCTCGATTGCTTCTTGACTTGCACTCCAAGTCCTCTGGATCACGTTTGTTCCAAAAATCACGCTCCCGAAGGTTTCATTCCATTTGGACTCCGTTTGATATTCCTTTTCTTCGAAATACTGAAATAGATAAAAAAACAGCAATACGGGCTGGGCCTCCAGTTATTAGGTTAGTCCTAAAAATGATATAAATGTATAAAATAAAGCCCATAAACATCTAAAATAGGTAATATAATAGCATGGTATAATAAAAAATTATAGATACGTTGGATACGTATCAATGTACTTTTGGAGTGCCTAAGATAAATTGTGTATGTGGACCCTATGTGTTTATTTACTTCGCATGTTAGCTTTATCTCGGGTCGAACCTTCTAAGTTTATACACACAAAAATGAATCATCATTCCATATATTTTAATACCCCTACAATATATCTTACTATTATTATGAAAGTTCATATACACCGGACAAGATTCATGGAAACACGACATATTTTCATTACATTTCGAACTTTTTAGGACAAAAAAAAAGAAACCCGACCCTAAACCTATTCAACGACGGCGACTGACGTCCTCCATCTGCAATCTCCATGTACGGGGGTGTGGTTCAAGACCCATGAAGTGAAGGTGCGGCCTCCAGCGAGGAAGAGTAGAACATGGGAGACGGACCGGCCAGTTGGCACACCATGCCCTGCCGCCTCCCATGCCCTACTCATCCTCGGAGGAGTCCCCGACCTCACAGTGCCGGTGGACGTGAGGCCGATGAAGATGGACGTGGATGGTCTGTCGCTTCACCTGCCACATGTGCCACTGAATGTTAGACGACGGCAAGTAGGACGTGTGGCTGACGGTTCTCCCATCATCAGCCGCCAGCGTGGCCACCGCTTGTGCGGTCGCGTCCGCGTCCGGCTATGCCGCTATTGGGTTGCAAGCAGTGACTTGAGCGAGGGCCCCGACCTCAAGCTTCATCCCCAAAGACAAGCTCTCCCATAGAGCGTTCGCGCTCGCGGTCATTGCGGATGTGGTACCAGGTAGCAGGACGATGCGCTATGGTGTGGCATTTAGCTCAGAGTTTCCACTTTAAGTAGCGCATTCCGGTGACGCCAAGCGTCTGGGTGCGTCATTAAGTCACCGGAGTTGGTTACTCGGGCACCGAGCCTCTTAATGACGGCATACAAACATATGACATGAATGCGGGTAGCTGGCACCACCTGGGTTGCACCGTGCGATGAGGGACGAGGGTATTTTGTGTGCCATGGTAGTCAGCTGCGGTCGTGGCAACGTTGGAGATGCCCTTTGCTCACATGCGATCCCCGCAAGTCATTGAAAAAGCAAGATGACCCGGCATGGTCTCAGGTCCTGGGGATGCAGTTGGCCGCACTACAACAATCCATGGACGCGTCGCGGTGCGCGCGCACTTTGGCGCCCCGTGCATCCTCGACGAGCCGGGTGTTCATCTGCTGGTCGTGCCACAGCGCTAACGCCACCGTCGACACCCTGAAGCCGACCGTGTCTGTCGGTGTACTAGAGTAGGGGTACCCTAGTATCCCGAAGTCGTGCACGGGCAGTTGCAGCACCCCGCGGCAAGGCTTGCCGGGTGACCGCCAAGACCCTCCGTGGATCCCTTGAAGACCATTCAAGAACAAAGTACTCAAACCAAGGCCCTGGCAAGAGGAGCTTGCCAGGAAGGCCAAACAAGGCCCCGGCAAGAGGATCTTGCCGGGAAGAGACAAGACCCCGCCAAGAGGAGCTTGCCGGGAAGGCTACTCAAGGCATACCAAGAAAGGTTGCCGCGACGCGCCCTGCGTCCTGGCAAGATCCGGCGAGCGACAAGCTTCCGGACGCGACAAGACGACGGCCGCGGCAAGGAGCTTGCCGCGGGAAACCCCCACTTCGTGCCCGCGCTCCGGCACACCTGCTAACGTGTCGCTCTGGGACTCTCCCAAGCACACGTGGCAGGAGGCCGTGCAGCTAGGGATACGTGGTGGCAAGCGGAGATGAAGAGAAGCCCATCGTGGCAAACGGTGGCACTCCCAACGGTCACCTTTTGCACTGTTTAGGAGACTCAGACAGGCATTTAATGCCCTTGTCCCCTGCCGTCAGAGTTAGGTAGGGAGCACTGTATCCACAGTAGCGGTAGCTGCACCTACCGCATCCTTTTCCATTTTTACCCTTCTAGTGTACGTTGCCACCTGTGGGTAACCCCTTGAAAGTATAAAAGGAGGCCCAAGCGCAACGTAGAGGAGGTTCGGCCAGTTCGACTCATTGGAGATACCAGAAACACTCCCACGCTCAGTCTGGTAGCGTCGATCGCTCCTGAGCAAAGATTCAATACACACAAACAAGCAG
>NC_041389.1:92705041-92706835 GCF_002162155.2 Triticum dicoccoides | reverse complement strand
GGGGGCTTCGGCGGCGGCTGTTCTTCATCGTCATGGCTCCTAAGGAGCGGGCGAGCGAAAGAACGACGCCGGTGCGGCAACAGAAAAAGCTAAGTCGTGCGAGACTTTAGATATTTCCTTCCTGTATAAGGTTATCCGCCTCGGAGATCTTGCTCTTTGTACGAAAAACATGTGCGCGGAGGAATCAACTCGTAGCTAGTTGCGCCCTTACTCTGTTTCGAGCCTGCTCAACAACTTAAGCGAGCTGCTAGCGCCCTTACTTTTGCTTCGAGTCCGCTCAGCAACTTAAGTGAGCTGCTAGCGCCCTTACTTTGTTTCGAGTTCGCTCAACAACTTAAGCGAGCTGCAACTAGTTGCGACAAGATTGCTTGTCGGTAGCAACCCCGCCAGCAGGCTGCTGAAGTTCCGCACTCGGCGCTCGCGGCAAGGGTGCCTGCATCGGCAAGTTTCCCTAGAAAGCGTAGGGTGGACGTACAAAGAGGGGTTGAACAGGAAGATAGCATGTGCTATTTATTTGAGATTTCTGCATAGACCTGTATGCCGAGGAGCCTTCTCGGGGCTAGTTACGCTCCATGTTGCCTCGAGTCCGCTCGGCAACTTGTGCGGTTGCGCTAGAACCAAGAAGGTAAACCTTTCCGGGAAGCGATGTTCCCGAATAGCCGCTAAGGGCCCGTTCGCTCAAGCGCTGCTGGCTGGATCACACGCACCGGAAAGCATTCCAGCAGGCATAGGGAATATGTAGCAGAAGTCAAAATTCGCAAACGAGTTAAGTGCACTTCGGATACTACTCACTTGCTATGTTTGAACGCAGTTATGGCCCGGGGGCTGGCAACGCCCTTAGGGCCAATCTTTTTGGCGTCAAGAACGACGAAGTTCTTCGCCATAAGCCTTTCCGGCAATGATCTTGCCGGGACCTGGCGTCAAGAACGACGAAGTTCTTCGCCATAAGCCCTTCCAGCAACGATCTTGCCGGAAGCCGGCGTCAAGAACAACGAAGTTCTTCGCCATAAGCCTTTCCGGCAATGATCTTGCCGGGAGCCGGCGTCAAGAACGACGAAGTTCTTCACCATAAGCCTTTCCGGCAATGATCTTGCCGGGAGCCGGCGTCAAGAACGACGAAGTTCTTCGCCATAAGCCTTTCCGGCAACGATCTTGCCGGAAGCCGGCGTCAAGAACAACGAAGTTCTTCGCCATAAGCCTTTCCGGCAATCATCTTGCCGGGAGCCGGCGTCAAGAACGACGAAGTTCTTCGCCATAAGCCTTTCCGGCAATGATCTTGCCGGGAGCCGGTGTCAAGAACGACGAAGTTCTTCGCCGTAAGCCTTTCCGGCGACGATCTTGCCGGAAGCCGGCATCGAGAACGTCAAAGTTCTCTTCCGAAGATAAAAGCCTTCCTGGCAACAAGCTTGCCGGAAGCCGGCATCGAGAACGTCAAAGTTCTCTACTGAAGATAAAAGCCTTCCTGGCGACCAGCTTGCCGGAAGCCGGCACCGAGAACGTCAAAATTCTCTGCCGAAGATAAAAGCCTTCCTGGCAACAAGCTTGCCGGAAGCCGGCATCGAGAACGTCAAAGTTCTCTGCCGAAGAAAAAAGCCTTCCTGGCGACCAGCTTGCCGGAAGCCGGCATCGAGAACGACAAAGTTCTCTGCTGAGGATAAAAGCCTCCCCGGCAAGCCAGTATCGCGCCCCAGAGATGTCGGGGGGTGCTGATTCCACCAACACCTATGGGGACAGGGCCCCTTTCGGTTCAGTGGGAGGCGGAGAGCGCACAAAGAGTGGATCGAGGCAGTGCAC
>NC_041389.1:92699910-92704843 GCF_002162155.2 Triticum dicoccoides | reverse complement strand
ATTTTACCCAGCTTCGGGCCGCACGGATGCGTAAAACCCTACTGCTGCTTGTTTGTGTGTATTGAATCTTTGCTCAGGAGCGATCGACGCTACCAGACTGAGCGTGGGAGTGTTTCTGGTATCTCCAATGAGTCGAACTTGCCGAACCTCCTCTACGTTGCGCTTGGGCCTCCTTTTATACTTTCAAGGGGTTACCCACAGGTGGCAACGTAGACTAGAAGGGTAAAAATGGAAAAGGATGCGGTAGGTGCAGCTACCGCTACTGTGGATACAGTGCTCCCTACCTAACTCTGACGGCAGGGGACAAGGGCATTAAATGCCTGTCTGAGTCTCCTAAACAGTGCAAAAGGTGACCGTTGGGAGCGCCACCGTTTGCCACGATGGCCTTCTCTTCATCTCCGCTTGCCACCATGTACCCCTAGCTGCACGGCCTCCTGCCACGTGTGCTTGGGAGAGTCCCAGAGCGACACGTTAGCAGGTGTGCTGGAGCGCGGGCACGAAGTGGGGGTTTCCCGCGGCAAGCTCCTTGCCGTGGCCGTCGTCTTGTCGCGTCCGGAAGCTTGTCGCTCGCCGGATCTTGCCGGGACGCAGGGCGCGTCGCGGCAAGCTTTCTTGGTATGCCTTGAGTAGCCTTCCCGGCAAGCTCCTCTTGCCGGGGTCTTGTCTCTTCCCAGCAAGATCCTCTTGCTGGGGCCTTGTTTGGCCTTCCCGGCAAGCTCCTCTTGCCGGGGCCTTGGTTTGAGTACTTTGTTCTTGAATGGTCTTCAAGGGATCCACAGAGGGTCTTGGCGCTCACCCGGCAAGCCTTGCCGCGGGGTGCTGCAACTGCCCGTGCACGAGTTCGGGATACTAGGCTACCCCTACTCTAGTACACCGACAGGAGCCCCCGGGCCTGGGCCATACACGATGCCGAGCGCTGTTGGGCCAGGCCCAAAACAGTGCACGGGCACGCGCGGCCTAGGTCACGCCGAGTCTAACTCCGCTCCCACCGCTCACGCCCAGAACGGCACGCGTCAATCGCGGCGTCGTGGGAGAGATCGTGGGTGGCGTGCGTGGAGCTAAGCCCCCCGAGCATGCGTCAGGCCACGATGATGGGGATGGTTCACGCCCTCCTCCTTAAACGGAGGTAGGTGTGGGGGCGTGGTGCATTTACTGGACGGGGCCGGTGCGCGGTTTCCGGGACGTCCACTCCCCGCGTTCGCGGGGCGGAGCGAGGCCGCCTCATCTGTCACCTTGGTTCTGTATCCCCGCCACGCGGCTCCCATGCGCTTGGGGTCACAGACGGTGGAGTGGGAAACTGGGCCGTCGCGAGCGGGTTGGCCCCAACTCCCTGCCCTTCCCGTGCCTTGATTCGCTGAGCGGGGCGGCCGAGCCCCCACCTCGCTCCTTTATAAAGAGCGGGATGGGAGCACAGAAATCAGCACTCTCTCATCTTCTCCTTTCTCTAGCTTCAGCTCCCCTTTCTCTCATCTGTCATGGAGAAAGGGAACCCAGGCCCTTCATTGGTGGCGGCGAGGGTCGCCGCCAGACAGCGCATCTCTCCCTCTTCCGCGCCCGAGGTGGCGGAGCCAGCCTTAAAGGGAAGAGGGAGTGGGCGAGGTCGCAGACAAGGTCGAGGACGAGGTCGAGGCGCTCGGGGAAGAGGCGGACGGGGCGGCGCGTCAGCTTCACCTCCGCCGGCGGCCCCTCCCCCCACGGCGGTCCATATAGGGGACGACCCTTGCGAGTTCTTCGTCAGGCTGCACCGGGCGCCTCGTCGTCGCCTCCGGCTTCCAGCTCCGTTTGCATGCGCGATGGAGTCGGACCTGCCCGAGACACTGAGGCTGCACATGAGGGGCTGTGGGATCAACGGCACGCGAGTCCGCGTTGCATTCCCAGCCCCAAATGTGATGTATCTTGATCGAGGGTGGAAGACGTTCGCCCGCATCCACAGCTTGACGGAGGGGTTTACCCTCCATTTTAAGTTGATGGTGGGCGATCTCCTCTCCGTCAAGGCCTTCGGGTGCTTCGGCACTCGGGCGAAGTGCTGCATGGACAGCTCCTCCGACAGCGAAGGCTCCTCCTCGAGCGAGAGCGACGAGGAGGGGAGCGACAGCGACGACGAGGGTAGCGGGCGGCGGGGTAGCGGGTCCGACTAGGCGTCGGGCGCCGCTTTGCGCGGCACCGGCGACCCCATCATCCGCGTCGCCGGCTTCTTGAACTCCCCGGGGTCGTCTCCTTGGGCGGCTGGCGTAGGGAGGCTGCGGAAGGGGAAGAGGGCAGGCGACAAGGTCGTCAAGCCGGAGTACGAGGGCGTGGTGCCCTCGACAGCATGCTGACGTCCTGTCGCCCCGTCTTCGAGCCCCGCTTCCAGCGCCACCGTCGCCGTCCAGCCTTCGGACGACCCCCGGGATGTTCCCTTGGTGTCTTCTGGCACTCGTAATTCGCCTAGGCACTCCTCTTGCCCTTTTCGCCTCCTTGACCTGCCTCCTGAAAAGAGGGGCAGGAAAGAGATTACGGGCATCTTATCTTTTTGATTTGTAAGCCTTCGGGCCTTAGCTGTATCTAGAACTTGTAATCCTCTCTTTCATGTTTTTCATCCTCTATGGACTGTACCTGAGTGGGATGTTTTTTAATGAAAAGAGGATGCTTGCCGGGTTAATTGTCTCGTGAGCTAAACCCACGCCAAGGAGCGAATCCTTGGTATCCCTCGGACAGACATTTCATCTCCCGGCAACAGGCCCTGCCGCCTTCCCACGTCACTCAACCCTTCTCACGTTTTAGACGGAGGCGGGAACGAGGTGGGTGCGGTCTCCTCATTTCATCCCTTTGCCGCCGTGACTACGACCAAACTTGGCCCCGAGAACGAGCCCCAGGGCCTAGAATCGAGGGAGCACGGCAGTTTCCGGGAAGAAATGTAGTTTCGCATTCCCCAGTCCATAAGAGGATGCATGATAAGGGATGAAAGACTTATCTGATATTGCAGCCCCCGACAACTCTGGTTTGCCGTGGATGATTCTTGGCACTCGCAGCCCCCAGCGATACTGGCTTGCCGGGGAGGCTTTTATCCTCAGCAGAGAACTTTGTCGTTCTCGACGCCGGCTTCCGGCAAGCTGGTCGCTAGGAAGGCTTTTTTCTTCGGCAGAGAACTTTGACGTTCTCGATGCCGGCTTCCGGCAAGCTTGTTGCCAGGAAGGCTTTTATCTTCGGCAGAGAACTTTGACGTTCTCGATGCCGGCTTCCGGCAAGCTGGTCGCCATGAAGGCTTTTATCTTCGGCAGAGAACTTTGACGTTCTCGATGCCGGCTTCCGGCAAGCTTGTTGCCAGGAAGGCTTTTATCTTCGGCAGAGAACTTTGACGTTCTCGATGCCGGCTTCCGGCAAGTTTGTTGCCAGGAAGGCTTTTATCTTCGGCAGAGAACTTTGACGTTCTCGATGCCGGCTTCCGGCAAGATCGTTGCCGGAAAGGCTTATGGCGAAGAACTTCATCGTTCTTGACACCGGCTCCCGGGAAGATCGTTACCGGAAAGGCTTATGGCGAAGAACTCCGTCATTCTTGACGCCGGCTCCCGGCAAGATCATTGCCGGAAAGGCTTATGGCGAAGAACTTCGTCGTTCTTGACGCCGGCTCCCGGCAAGATCATTGCCGGAAAGGGTTATGGCGAAGAACTTCATTGTTCTTGACGCCGGCTTCCAGCAAGATCGTTGCCGGAAAGGCTTATGGCAAAGAACTTCGTCGTTCTTGATGCCGGCTCCCGGCAAGATCATTGCCGGAAAGGCTTATGGCGAAGAACTTCGTTGTTCTTGACGCCGGCTTCCGGCAAGATCGTTGCCGGAAAGGCTTATGGCGAGGAACTTCGTCGTTCTTGACGCCGGCTCCTGGCAAGATCATTGCCGGAAAGGCTTATGGCGAAGAAATTCGTTGTTCTTGACGCCGGCTTCCGGCAAGATCATTGCCGGAAAGGCTTATGGCGAAGAACTTCGTCGTTCTTGACGCCAAAAAGATTGGCCCGAAGGGCGTTGCCAGCCCCCGGGCCATAACTGCGTTCAAACATAGCAAGTGATTAGTATCCGAAGTGCACTTAACTCGTTTGCAAATTTTGACTTCTGCTACATATTCCCTATGCCTGCTGGAATGCTTTCCGGTGCATGTGATCCAGCCAGCAGCGCTTGAGGGAACAGGCCCTTAGCGGCTATTCAGGAACATCACTTCCCGGAAAGGTTTACCTTCTTGGTTCTAGCGCAACCGCACAAGTTGCCGAGCGGACTCGAGGCAACATGGAGCGCAACTAGCCCCGAGAGGGCTCCTCGGAATACAGGTCTATGCAGAAATCTCAAATAAATAGCACATGCTATCTTCCTGTTCAACCCCTCTTTGTACGTCCACCCTACGCTTTCTAGGGAAACTTGCCGATGCAGGCACCCTTGCCGCGAGCGCCGAGTGCGGAACTTCAGCAGCCTGCTGACGGGGTCTCTACCGACAAGCAATCTTGTCGCAACTAGTTGCAGCTCGCTTAAGCTGTTGAGCGGACTCGAAACAAAGTAAGGGCGCTAGCGGCTCACTTAATTTGCTGAGCGGACTCGAAGCAAAGTAAGGGCGCTAGCAGCTCACTTAAGTTGTTGAGCGGACTCGAAACAGAGTAAGGGCGCAACTAGCTACGAGTTGATTCCTCCGCGCACAGGTTTTTCGTACGAAGAGCAAGATCTCCGAGGCGGATAACCTTATACAGGAAGGAAATATCTAAAGTCTCGCATGACTTAGCTTTTTCTGTTGCCGCACCGGCGTCGTTCTTTCGCTTGCCCGCTCCTTAGGAGCCATGACGATGAAGAACAGCCGCCGCCGAAGCCCCCCTACCTGGCGCGCCAGAGATGTCGGGGGGTGCTGATTCCACCAACACCTATGGGGACAGGGCCCCTTTCGGTTCGGTGGGAGGCGGAGAGCGCACAAAGAGCG
>NC_041389.1:92683020-92699596 GCF_002162155.2 Triticum dicoccoides | reverse complement strand
GGCCGCACGGATGCGTAAAACCCTACTGCTGCTTGTTTGTGTCTATTGAATCTTTGCTTAGGAGCGATCGACGCTACCAGACTGAGCGTGGGAGTGTTTCTGGTATCTCCAATGAGTCGAACTGGCCGAACCTCCTCTACGTTGCGCTTGGGCCTCCTTTTATACTTTCAAGGGATTACCCACAGGTGGCAACGTAGACTAGAAGGGTAAAAATGGAAAAGGATGCGGTAGGTGCAGCTACCGCTACTGTGGATACAGTGCTCCCTACCTAACTCTGACGGCAGGGGACAAGGGCATTAAATGCCTGTCTGAGTCTCCTAAACAGTGCAAAAGGTGACCGTTGGGAGCGCCACCGTTTGCCACGATGGGCTTCTCTTCATCTCCGCTTGCCACCACGTACCCCTAGCTGCACGGCCTCCTGCCACGTGTGCTTGGGAGATTCCCAGAGCGACACGTTAGCAGGTGTGCTGGAGCGCGGGCACGAAATGGGGGTTTCCCGCGGCAAGCTCCTTGCCGCGGCCGTCGTCTTGTCGCGTCCGGAAGCTTGTCGCTCGCCGGATTTTGCCGGGACGCAGGGCGCGTCGCGGCAAGCTTTCTTGGTATGCCTTGAGTAGCCTTCCCGGTAAGCTCCTCTTACCGGGGTCTTGTCTCTTCCCGGAAAGATCCTCTTGCCGGGGCCTTGTTTGGCCTTCCCGGCAAGCTCCTCTTGTCGGGGCCTTGGTTTGAGTACTTTGTTCTTGAATGGTCTTCAAGGGATCCACGGAGGGTCTTGGCGGTCACCCGGCAAGCCTTGCCGCGGGGTGCTGCAACTGCCCGTGCACGAGTTTGGGATACTAGGGTACCCCTACTCTAGTACACCGATAGTGTCCAGCGATGATGAGCGTGTCGCTCATCGCGATCGCCGTGTCCAGAGGCAGTGCGGGAGCTGTGCTATGTTGCTGGCCCCCACGACCCACATGAACGGTTGCCGGTGGCGAGGAGGTCGCGGGCCAGTGATACGTCTCCAATGTATCTACTTTTCCAAACACTTTTGCCCTTGTTTTGGACTCTAACTCGCATGATTCGAATGGAACTAATCCGGACTAACGTTGTTTTCAGCAGAACTGCCATGGTGTTATTTTTGTGCAGAAACAGAAGTTCTCGGAATGACATGAAAATCCACAGAGATAAGTTTTGGAAAATATAAAAAATACTGGCAAAAGATGAAGGCCAAAGGGGCCACACCCTGTCCACGAGGGTGGGGGCGCGCCCCCTGTCTCGTGAGTCCCCTGCTGCTCCATCGACCTAAACTCCAATTCCATATATTCCGTTTTGCGAAGAAAAAAATCAGAGAGTAAGTTTCATCGCGTTTTACGATATAGAGCCGCCGCCAAGCCCTAATCTCTCTCGGCAGGGATGATCTGGAGTCCGTTCGGGGCTCCGAAGAGGGGGATTCATCGCCATCGTCATCATCAACCATCCTCCATCACCAATTTCTTGATGCTCACCGCTGTGTGTGAGTAATTCCATCGTAGGCTTGCTGGACGGTGATGGGTTGGATGAGATTTATCATGTAATCAAGTTAGTTTTGTTAGGGTTTGATCCCTAGTATCCAGCATGTTCTGAGATTGATGTTGCTATGACTTTGTTATGCTTAATGCTTGTCACTAGGGCCCGAGTGCATGATTTCAGATCTGAACCTATTATGTTTTCATGAATATATGTGAGTTCTTGATCCTATCTTGCAAGTCTATAGTCACCTATTATGTGGTATGATCCGACAATCCCGAAGTGACAATAATCGGGATACTTCTCGGTGATGACCGTAGTTGAGGAGTTAATGTATTCACTATGTGTTAATGCTTTGGTCTGGTACTCTATTAAAAGGAGACCTTAATATCCCTTGGTTTCCACTAGGACCCCGCTGCCACGGGAGGGTAGGACAAAAGAGGTCATACAAGTTCTTTTCCATAAGCACATATGACTATATTCGAAATACATGCCTACATTACATTGATGAAGTGGAGCTAGTTCTGTGTCACCCTATGTTATAAATATTACATGAGGAATCGTATCCGACAAAATTATCCATCACGGATCCAATGCCTACAAGATTTTCATATATTGTGCTTTGCTTATTTACTTTACCGTTGACTGTTACAATCACTACAATACTGCTATCTTTACTTTTGCCACTGTTACCATTACTATCATACTACTTTGCTACTAAATACTTTGCTGTAGATACTAAGTTATCTACGTGTGGTTGAATTGACAACTCAACTGCTAATACTTGAGAATATTCTTTGGCTCCCCTTGTGTCGAATCAATAAATTTGGGTTGGATACTCTACACTCAAAAGTTGTTGCGATCCCCTACACTTGTTGGTTATCAAGACTAATTTCCGGCGTCATTGCCAGGGAGCATAGCTCTATTCTTTGAGTCACTTGGGATTTATATCTGCTGATCACTATGAAGAACTTGAAAGATCAAAGAACAAAAATTTATCCCTCAACTACGAGGGGAGGTAAGGAACTGCCATCTAGCTCTACACTAGATTCTCCTTCTCTTATGAGTAAGCTTGCGACACCTAAACCTGCTACTGCTAAGGATGAACTTAAACTCACTAGTAAACATGCTTCTATGGTTACCACTCAAGCTGAACAAGTACTTAAGGTTCATAATGAATTGCTAGATGAACTAAATAATAAACATGATTTTGCTGTTAGAGTGGCTACTAGAACTGGTAAAATGACTCAGGAACCTTTGTATCCTGAAGGCCACCCTAAGAGGATTGAACAATATTCTCGGAATAATAATCTAGATGCTCCTAGTTCCTCTAAGAAGAAGAAAAAGAAAAGTGATAGGACTTTGCATGTGGAAACACCTAAGAATCCTAATGATACTTCTACCTCTAATGCTGAAACACAATCCGAAGATGAACATGTACCTGATAATAATGCTAGTAATGATGTTCATATAGATTCTCAACCTAGTAATAACAATGATATAGAAGTTGAACCTGTTGTTGATCTTGATAACCCACAATCAAGAAATCAACATTATGATAAGAGAGATTTTGTTGCTAGGAAGCATGGTAGGGAAAGAGAACCATGGGTTTAGAAACCCATGCCCTTTCCTCCTAAACCATCCAAGACAAAGGATGATGAGGATTTTGAGCATTTTGCTGAAATGATTAGACCTATTTTCTTACGCATGTGCTTAACTGATATGCTTAAAACAAACCCTTATACTAAATTCATGAAAGATATCATTACAAATAAGAGGAAAATACCTGAAACTAAAATCTCCACCATGCTTGCCAACTATACCTTTAAGGGTGGAATACCTAAGAAACTTGGTGATCCCGGAGTGCCCACTATACCTTGCTCCATAAGAAGAAATTATGTTAAAACTGCCTTATGTGATTTAGGAGCCGGTGTTAGTGTCATGCCCCTTTCCTTGTACCGTAGACTTGAATTAAGTAAGTTGACAACTACTGAGATATCTTTGCAAATGGCTGACAAATCAACTGCCATACCTGTCAGAATTTGTGAGGACGTGCCTGTTGTTGTTGCGAATGTTACTATCTTAATAGACTTTGTCATTCTTGATATTCCTGAGGACGACAGTATGTCGATTATCCTTGGTAGACCCTTTTTAAATACTGCAGGTGCTGTTATTGATTGCAACAAAGGCAATGTCACCTTTCATGTTAATGGAAATGAGCACACGGTACATTTTCCGAGGAAACAACCTCAAGTTCGCAGTATAAACTCTATTGGGAAAATTCCATCAGTTATATTTGGAGGTTTTGAATTTCCTCTTCCTACTGCAAAGAAAAAGTATGATATTCTTATTATTGGGGATTTTCATATCCCCGTTGAGGTAACCTAGTGTCACTTTGAAATTTCTGTAGTTTCATGTTATTCAATGAGTTCATTAACAAGACTTGATCAACCTTGTTAGTGGATTCCTTTTGATGATCATGAGATGGATGGAACTAGAAGGCACAACCTTCTGTACCCTCTCTTCACTTTCTGTTACTTAGATTAAATAAAGTAGAAATAGTATATTTTGTCTGTTTTCTAAATTATCCATGCAATAAAAAATATCCCGAAAATAAAAGTGCTCCAAATGCACTGCAAATTTAGTATGATTTTTTATGGAATATTTGAGGATTTTAGGCACTAAGAACACTGCAGGGGGGTCAAGCAGCTGGCCACGAGGGTGGAGGGCACGCCCCCTCTCCCTGGGCGCGCCCCCCTATCTCGTGGGCCCACGGTGGGCCCCCTCCAGTTATTCCTGCACCCACACACTCCATCTTCCTGCCAAAAAAATCCCCATCCAGCTCAAGCATGAGTTCTAGCTCATTTTGCTATGATTTTTGATCTCCTTGCTCAAAGCTCCATTCGCAAAACTGCTTTGGGAGATTGTTGCTTGGTATGTGACTCCTCCATTGGTCCAATTAGTTTTTGTACTAGTGCTTTATTCATTGAAAATTCTTGCTGCCTTGGTGACCCTGTTCTTGAGCTTGCATGTTAAATTTATGAGGTCCCAAGTAATTCTAATGCATGATATAGGCTCTAGGAACTTGTAGGAGTAGTTGCTATCAATCTTGTTCGGTTTGATTTACTTTTATTTGGAAGTTACTAAAAAATTTAGAAATATTGCAGAAAAAGAAATATATTCAGGAAAATGTACCAAGGTGGTTCTTCAAGAAAGAAAGGACCCAGGCTCGCGATACGTGGGCTGGACGACAAACCACCAAGGGAAGCTGATGTGCGGCCTTGTGAATGGCCGTCAGAGCCGTTTATGGTTGCAACGGGTATCAAGGATGAATTTGATGCATATGTGCGTAATGCCGACCTTGAGGCATTCATGCAAGATAAGTGCCCGCAGTACCAATATTTAACTGATTCATTTGTGACAAGGTTTAAATTTATGTCCTCGCGCAATTCTCAAAGTGTCCTATTTGATATTTATGATAAATCATATATCATGGACCTTGAAGATTTTACTACTCCTTGAAAACTCCCTCAGTGGGGAAGTGTTAATGAACCTCGTAAATATGAATATAAAGACTTTCTTGCTAGTATCACTGTGGGAGAATCTAGGGAAATAACACAAGCTACCATAGGGAGCATTCATTTTCCTTATATACATTATTTTGCTCTTTTCATTGGTAGATGCATTAATGGTAAAGATGAAGCATGTCACATGTGTGTCCCTGATCTCTGTGTTCTCAAGAGTGTTGTATTAGGTAATAAACAATACAACTTGGGGGCAATTGTTGCACGTAGGTTGCATCATAATGGTTTACCTGGAAACTTTTTTGGAGGAATTTATGCAACCCGTGTGGCTAATTATCTTGAGATACCTATACATGGAAATGATACGAAGTTGCCTCCCGCTTATTTAGATCATAATGCCATGCTTAGTCATCAATTTCTTGAGAGGAATGACCAATTCCTCCAATACCGACTAATCTTTGATAGACGTCGTGCTGTCCATATTACTCTCCCTTCTACTACCCTTTTTGATTACCAGGCTAAACGAAGGTATGTTGTCACCAGGGAGGAGGCAAATGAATACGAAAGGAGGACGGAAGCAACTCGCCGTCAGGCTGCAGCCGAGGAGGCAATGGCTGCTGCATCTCAGTACGACCCCAGCTACAATTATGGATATCAGTCAGGCTATCCATGGCCATAGACCAACTTAGGCCAAAAGCCTAAGCTTGGGGGAGTACGTATTTCTCATTGACTTTACATTCATGTTCACACACTATTATAGTCGGAGGTGCTCATACTCTTTCATTGTATTATCCATGCTAGTTTAAATTCTTTTTCTGGTTTGCTTCTTGTGTGTTTGATAAACTTTAAGAAAAACCAAAAAAATAGTTAGTTTAATTTCCATGCCTGTAGTAATAATTAAAAGAAAACCCAAAAAGATTTCTCGTTCTTCTTTTACTTATTGGGAGCTTTCCCATGTAAATAGTTTTATTTTCTTTTCTTTGGGGGTCGAGAGTAGAAGACCATATTGAAAATGTTGAGCGGCTCTCATATGCATGATTGTTGATTTAATTTAGAGCCCATATTACTTTTTCTTCTCTCTTGAAATGAATGCTTGCAGATTCCAGCTTAGTCCAATGCACGTGCACTCTTATTATTATACACATCGTTCGGTCGTGCAAGTGAAAGGCAATAATGACGATATATAATGGACTGGTTGAGATGAGAGAAGCTGGTATGAACTCGACCTCTCTTGTTTTTGTAAATATGATGAGTTCATCGTTCCTGATTTAGCCTATTATGAATAAACATGTTTGCAATGGCATTTAGAGATTATAAATGCTTATGCCATGCTTAATTAGCTATGAGTTATAATGGTTTACCTCGCGTGCCAACATGCTATTAAAATGATTGTGATGTGGTATGATGAGATGGTATCCTCCTTTGAATGAATTGAGTGACTCGACTTGGCACATGTTCACGCATGTAGTTGAAACAAAATCAACATAGCCTTCATGATATTTATGTTCATGGTGGATTATATCCTACGCATGCTTGTACTCGGTGTAATTAATTTTAATGCATGTTCATGACTGTTGTCGCTCTCTCAGTTGGTCGCTTCCCAGTCTTTTGCTAGCCTTCACCTGTACTAAGCGGGAATACTGCTTGTGCATCTAAATTCCATAAACCCCAAAGTTATTCCATATGAGTCCACCATACCTTCCTATATGCGGTATCTACCTGCCGTTCCAAGTAAATTTGTATGTGCCAAACTCCAAACCTTCAAACGAAGTTTTGTTTTGTATGCTCGAGCAGCTCATGTTTCAACTAGGGCTGTCTGTATCTTCCATGCTAGGTGGGTTATTCTCAAGAGGAGTGGACTCCGCTCCTCATTCGTGAGAAAATGGCTGGTAACCGGGATGCCCAGTCCCATGATCAAAAAGATCAAAGCAAATCAAAATAATTAAACAAAACTCCCCTAGGTCTGTTGTTAGTTGGAGGCACTCGTTGTTTCGAGCAAGCCATGGATTGATGCTTGTTGGTGGTGGGGAGTATAAACTTTTACCATTCTGTTTGGGAACTGCCTATAATGCATGTAGTATGGAAGATATCACCATCTCATAGTTGTTGCATTGACAGTGAAAGTATGCTGCTCAAAATGTTATTTATCTCTCTATTTTGAAATCGAGCTATGGCACCTCTACAAATCCCTGCTTCCCTCTGCGAATGGCCTACCAATTTACTTTTATGTTGAGTCATTACCCTCTTATTAAAAAGCACCCGCTGGAGAGCACACTATTATTTGCATGTATTACTATTAGTTTATATTGGGTATGACTTGACGGGTTCTCTTTTACCATGAATTACAATGTTTACTCAGTCCTTGATCTTTAAAGGTGCTCTGCATTTATGTTTTGCAGTCTCAGAAAGGGCTAGCGAGATACCATCTTGTTATGTCATATTATGGTTGTTTTGAGAAAGTGTTGTCATCCGAGTTTTATTACTATTGCTCGCTAGCTGATTATGCCATTGATATGAGTAAGCATGAGACCTAAGTGTTATTGTGAATGTGGTTAGTTCATAATCTTTGCTGACCTTGAATGCTGGCTTTACATATTTACAACAATAAGAGCAAACAGAGTTTGTAAAAGTTTTTCTTTGTCACTTTCAGTTTATCAACTGAATTGCTTGAGGACAAGCAAAGGTTTAAGCTTGGGGGAGTTGATACGTCTCCAACGTATCTACTTCTCCAAACACTTTTGCCCTTGTTTTGGACTCTAACTCGCATGATTTGAATGGAACTAACCCGGACTGACGCTGTTTTCAGCAGAAATGTCATGGTGTTATTTTGTGCAGAAACAAAAGTTCTCAGAATGACCTGAAAATCCACGGATATAAGTTTTGGAAAATATAAAAAATACTGGCAAAAGATGAAGGCCAGGGGCCCACACCTTGTCCACGAGGGTGGGGGGGGGGGGCGCCCTTCCCCCTGGGCGCGCCCCCTGTCTCGTGGGCCCCCTGCTGCTCCACCGACCTAAACTCCAACTCCATATATTCCGTTTCATGGAGAAAAAAATCAGAGAGGAAGTTTCTTCACGTTTTACGATACGGAGCTGCTGCCAAGCCCTAATCTCTCTTGGGAGGGATGATCTGGAGTCCGTTCGGGGCTCCGGAGAGGGGGATTCGTCGCCATCATCATCATCAACCATCCTCCATCACCAATTTCATGATGCTCACCGACGTGTGTGAGTAATTCCATCGTAGTCTTGCTGGACGGTGATGGGTTGGATGAGATTTATCTTGTAATCAAGTTAGTTTTGTTAGGGTTTGATTCCTAGTATCCACTATATTCTGAGATTGATGTTGCTGTGACTTTGCTATGCTTAATGCTTGTCACTAGGGCCCGAGTGCCATGATTTCAGATCTGAACCTATTATGTTTTCATGAATATATGTGAGTTCTTGATCCTATCTTGCAAGTCTATAGTCACCTATTATGTGTTATGATCCGACAACCCCGAAGTGACAATAATCGGGATACTTCTCGGTGATGACCGTAGTTTGTGGAGTTCATGTATGCACTGTGTGTTAATGCTTTGGTCCGGTACTCTATTAAAAGGAGACCTTAATATCCATTAGTTTCCGTTGGGACCCCACTGCCACGGGAGGGTAGGACGAAAGATGTCATGCAATTTCTTTTCCATAAGCACGTATGACTATATTCAGAATACATGCCTACATTACATTGATGAACTGGAGCTAGTTCTGTGTCACCCTATGTTATAACTATTACATGAGGAATCACATCCGACATAATTATCCAACACTGATCCAATGCCTACGAGGTTTTCATATATTGTTCTTTGCTTATTTACTTTACCATTGCTACTGTTACAATCACTACAATACTACTATCTTTACTTTCGCCACTGTTACCATTACTATCATACTACTTTGCTATTAAATACTTTGCTGCAGATACTACGTTATCCAGGTGTGGTTGAATTGACAACTCAATTGCTAATACTTAAGAATATTCTTTGGCTCCCCTTGTGTCAAATCAATAAATTTGGGTTGAATACTCTACCCTCGAAAGCTGTTGCGATCACCTACACTTGTGGGTTATCAGCTAGCTCCTCCATTGGACTAGTCTGTGCCACGTCGTCCCGACAGGTGGGCCCACATGTCTGTTTCCCTGTTTTCCCGGCCAAATTTGAGCGTCAATGCTCCGCGTTGCGCATTAGGCGCAGAACACGTGGTTTTTGTGCCCTGGTTCAAATGTGGTACAATATCAAGTTGTTATCCTAGCCCCAAGTGTGGTGGTTTTGGGTACGGTACCACCCTTTTCCTCTTCAACTAATGAAGCGTAACAATTGATTAAGTTGCTAGATGGTGTGCTATTGTAGGTGTCCGACTGTTTGAAGGAATAATTGAGGTGTGCCCGGGCCGTGCCCGCATTTAGGGGTCCAACTTACCATGTCCCGGCAGTAGTAACTATACTAGTCCCTGCGTACTCCCTCTATTTTTATTTAATCTGCATTTTAGCTTCGCTCAAAGTCAAACTTTGTAAACTTTGACAAAGTTTATAGACAAAAATAATAATATATACAATAACAAATCAATACCATTAGATTCATTATTGAATATATTTTCACATCATATAGATTTGCTATTGTAAATATTCATATTTTTCTAAAAAATTAGTCAAATTTTATGAAGTTTGACTTCAGTCAAACCTAATATGTTGAGTAAATAAAAAACAGAGGGATTATCTTACTCCGTGACCAAGACGGAAGGGAAAACAAGACAACTTATTGTTTATTTGAGCCGTTCAAGTATAATCATGTGGCGTTGCTTATTTCTCATTCCTCTCCAACCCTCTTCTCCATCGATCATGCCGCCCTCCGGTCGAGTCCATCCTCCCACATGCCTCATTTGAACATTCTGTCAAGTATCATTGGCATGTGGGTCTACACCATGCTTGTATTTCCAGTGTTGTAATCTGTCCGACATGCATACAGACAAACAGTTCGTTTAAAGTTTCACTTTGCCTCCACTACGTGTCGCTTCCCATCTTAGTTTTGACATCCCATTTGGTTCATGCCCCGACACATCTTCACGACATAGATTGATGTTGAGAGATCAAGTGCGTGTTGTGCAAGGAGATAAAAGTTTGGTGAGTTTCTATGATAGAAATGACCCCCGGGGGGGAGGGGTCTGTGGGGATCGGAGGGAGTATATTGTATGTTCAAAAGCGAAACGAATGCACTGCACCCACCCTAGTCCTCTTTCAATCAATCTCCGGACCCTGAGATGAAACCAATAAGAGGACGAGTGGGTGCATGTGTGATACCTAAAGCGGATTCAAAATTTTGAACCGTTGATCATAGCATCAAGAAATCATATATATAGGGTATTCAATGTTTGTTTCTCTTTTGAATGTACAATATACTCCCTCCGATTCTAGTTTACATATAAGTTTTATGTGTAATTAAAGTATCTCTACTTTGATCAAACTTACAGAAAAAAGTATCAACATTCAAGAACGCCCAATCAATATTGTTAGATTCGTACATACTCCTAGATTTGTATTCAAATGAGATGGTTTCCAATTTGTTTTCAAACACATGAACGTGCTTGTTCTCGTGTGTGCTCTTCCTACTAGGATTTCGCCACGTATAGCCAGTCCAATAGTATCTTTTTTTAAGCTCCTTGTCCAATAGTACTAGTGGACTACTGACAATCCAACATCTGCAGTAGAGTATGCAGTGCTCATAGTACTAGTAGTATACTCCCTCTGTTTTTATTTACTCCGCATAAAACAGAGGGAGTACTAGTAACACTCAGCCGACCTCCCTCTCTTCTACTACTTCCTTCCTGGTTTTTTAGTCCTCTTTGTAAATTGTGCTAATTTTTTACCAATGATTTAACTGATGGAATATTAGTGCATGTTAATAAAATTATATCGTTGGATTTGTATTTGAACATAATTTTTAATGATATAATTTTTTATGACATGCATGAATATTTTGTTAGTTAAATTTATGGTCAAACTTTGGCATAGATTACAATGGAGACCAATAAACAAGGACAGAGGTAGTAGTAGTAGTATAAATGACGCAGGCGGGGGAGGGGAAGGGACGTCGGTTTGCTCTCAACTGTAGTCCCACAAGTGAGCGAAAACGCAAGACAAAGCGCGTTCCATTCGGTGAGCAATGTGGCGGGTCCAGCGTGCTGAGGTGCAACGCGAACGCGACAAGAGTGATGTATAGTCAAAACAGATTGACCGGTCGTCACCAGAACCACTATGCACACCAGAACCTTCGTTGCTCGGCCTATGTCAGCCACTGCCCCAAAACCACACCTCCTCTCCAGCCCATTCCCCCACCTTTCGATCCCCTAGCCCTCATCAAGCGTCCCCTAGTTCACCGGAACGCAGTGGTGCTGCAAGATCACGTACTACTAGATGCTAATGCCAGAGCACCGTGCAGAAATCACGGCGGCGGTCGGTGCCACAGATCTCCGTTCCCAAGCTCACTTTGCGGCGGGCCAATCCCCGGTTCTCTGGAGCCAAGTTCCGATGAGGAGGAAGCCGATCCAATGTTCATGGCGGAGGTCACAACGCTGAAGGCCCCCGATGCATATGAGACGATGTACGTCGACTTTGTGTCGGTGCTCGGGTCCCCCATGAGGCGGACCATCGGTTCAACCTGGCGATACTAAAGGAGGACCGGGAGGCGGAGGCTCAACTCGACATGGAGCGCGCGGATGCCGCTGCCATCGAGGCCCTCCTGCAGGCGGAACCGGATGTCGTGGATGTGAACCGGGCGGCGGAGGCTCAACTCCACGCGGAGCGCGCGGATGCCGCTGGCATCGAGGCCCTCCTGTAGGCGGAACCGGACGTCCTGGACTTGAATTGGGCGGCGGAGGCTCAACTCCATGCGAAGCGCGGGGATGCCGCTGCCATCGAGGCCCTCCTGTAGGCAGAACCGGATGTCCTTGACTTGAACCGGGCAGTGCTTGCATACGTGCAGAGCGCCCGCATGCTCCGTGTGAACGAGTAGCTGGAGGCCGAGGACAACCACGGTGCGGAGCCAAACATCGGCAGCTACGGCTGGTTCGCGCCGGCAGCCAAAGATGACGAGGCTGTCTCGTTCCGCGAGCAGTGATAGTTTTTGTTGTTGTTGTTGTTTTTAGGGATCTTTTGCTGTGTAAAAACATATATTTATGCGAGTCGCCTGACTTTCATCATTTGGGCCAGTCGACCATTTCAGGCGGTTGGATGAATATCCTACGCCTCCTAACCCTTCTTCCTCACCTCTTCTTCTTCCCCACGGGCCGTACGAATCTTTCCCAACATGCAGTTGGATAAACATAGTGTATGCACGAAAATTATGTGTCAGTGGTAGGATGGCTGAGAATGGTTTGATCACATGTGGTAGCACGGGTCAGTGAGGGTGCGTTCCCTTGGTTGGGTTTACGGCGTGCAGGAGCCACTGTGTGAGGGTGAGGTGCGACTACGACAGCCATGCGCAAGTGTACCTCCTTTTCATTTTGAAAACTTTACGCAAGCTTGGCAAAAATGTCTGGCGAAGTATGGCAATGCAATCCCTAGACCCAAACAGGATATAAGTACGTATGTAGGAGTACTACTTGTCTTAAAGAAGAAAGGTGGGGTTTTCCTTCGCGGGATTGATCGATATAAATCCTTGCTCGACGTGTCAATTAATTCATATTTTTTTCTCCTACGCCCAAAGAGCTAACCATATCACTCCTCATCGCTTGATTAATGTAGCGCCATGCAAACCAACCTTCTCACTTCCGCATGCATGCAAGGGTATCTTAATATCCTTGGTTGCCAGTACGAGGCAAACCCCATCAATTTTTCCTCGATTAGTGTTAGTGGCCTTCTGCAAATTGTAATTTTGATATACTGGCCTTGTGTATGAAAAAATGGAGGTAGTAACTATTTGACTTCCTCCCCCCTTTTTTGCGAAATGACTTCCTTCCCCATTGCGGTGACATCGACGATATCTCGAACGCTGTGGTTTAGTGAAGTGCGTTCGACAGAGAACACCATTGAGGGAGACCACGTTAAGTCATTCGCAAGTGCCGCCTGCAAGCCGATACGACCACCTTATTTGCATCCAGGAAGTTCGTTCAACAAAAGGACACATAAATGTACTAGTACTACACAATAGCGTTGTCCGTCCAGCTTAGTGCAGTAAGGTGGTTTCTCGAAGAAGACGATGGAGAAGCGGAGTCAGCGAAGAGTGAAATGATGCTTGAAAGAGGTTCTTGCCATGAAGGACAATTAGGATGGCAGGCAATGAGGAGCCCGGGTGCGCGGGCTGGAGGAGTACGGCAACGTCGTCCGTGAGCTTCTTGACGACGGTGAACTTGTTGATGCTGGCAATGATCATTTGGCCCAACTGAGAGTCGTAGCTGGCGTCGACGATGCCCATGAACCAGCCGGTCGCCAACATCGTCTGGAGATGATCCTCAGTGCCATGCCGTAGGCTGACGTCGTGGACCATCTGGCACAAACGCTGGCCGCTCGCGCGCATCGTCGTCATGGGTCTGGAGTGAGCACTTTTGCACTTAGTGTAGGTGCTTAGGTGCGTACGATGTGCTAGATGCATTGGACTGGAGGGGCGCCTTTATATGTGTGCAAACTGTGTTGCATTCACATCGTGTTGCCTCTTTTCCCCGTCCTCCTACCATTACTTCCCTCATGCAGTCAGCATGCTAATTGAAGGAGGATGCATCATTGGTCGTTCAACATTTCGGGAACCGTTACCCTCTCCCTCGTCTACATCAAAGCCGTATCGGGAACTGTCCTGGTTTACTAGTAGTTGTCAAATCGAATAGTACTACATCGCCCGCTGCATGCCCAACTGAACATCCTCCTCGCCTCCATCAAATGCCCCCGTTAAACTCGCATGCGAACTGAGAAATCTTGTATTTTAAGTACTCTGTGGGTTCCACTGTCAGTATAGTGTGTACATGACTTGCAGGCTAGCTACAGATTCATGCAGAAAGTTAAAAAGAAACAAATCCATCCTTAATCTTGTATTCTAAGTACTTTGTGGGTTCCACTGTCAGTACAGTAGTGAAAGAAGTATATATTAAAAAATATAAAAAACTAAACTTTAGGAAAGAATTCGAACTCAGGTCATCGCGTTGCAAGCATCCGGACGGGACAAGTACAACAGATGTTCGCTGTGACGATGCAAGAGAAATATCATTATAGTAATGAGCCCGTCAGTTGCAACATATCCAAAGTAGAATAATACATATTTACAAATTTGAAAGAAAACATTTTAGTTTTGATATACATATCACTGAAAATATCTTATGTTTCACTCCAAATATATTCTTTGGGCTGTTTTGATGAGGTAAGGGAGGAATGTGGTTGGTTTCAAGATACTAAGGGGTTTTGTGTAAAGTGGAGCAGAGAAGTGGGAATTGCTACAAAAAGGCCACAACTTACATCACAACTGTTAGATGCAGATCTAATGGTCAGAAAAGGCGGATGGCAGACACACCATCATCACCAACTGGGTCTTTTATAGGAGTAGAGATTACTTTGTCCCTCCAACTTAACTGCAGGAAAGGTGTTGCTTTGTGATTTGACGCCTCATTGCTCATTACTACGCCGGTGACATGACTGGGGTGCTTTACCCCTGCCGCTCTGCACTGTTATATTGGTATGGCACGTGGACCCGGTTGCTTGATGTCCCACATGTGAGCGAAAGGGACTAGGACATTTATGAAAGAGAGCACTCCACTCTTACGGCGGAGTAGTACATGACACGGCGGCCCAGTGAACTGTTACTTGTACTATAGTACTGCTATAGTTTTGTTGTTTCGCATGATCCATCGATGCAAACCCGATTAAACAGGCAAGGGCGGGATTTTTCCCGCGCGATCGATGATACTAGCCATACATTTCAAAGGCAATTTTAATGTATGCAAACTGAATAATTAAGTAACAATATGAGATCTAGTAAAACCAAAAACACATATGATTTATTGTGTTAGTGTAGTAGTAGTGTTGTATTGCATAGTTGTTAGATGTAACATGCGAGAACGTGTAGAGATGTACTTTTGGAGGGCCTATAGAGAGAAATTGGGCATAAAGTGGATTCAAATATTTGTATTAGTCTTCATAGAATTTGTAACTCATATCTACAGTTTGTATAGTAGACGTGAATGCTCGTTCGCTCTTACGAAACCAGTACAGCAATAATGGGGTGGTGTGCCCCAATTTAGGCACTGTCACATTGGCCTACTTGGCTCCACAGAGAGAGTGAGAGAAGAGATAAATACATGGGCAGTCAGTGTATTTCAAGTGAAAAGCATAATACGGTCACCGGACTTTAGAATACGCTCATTACGGTCACTATATATTTTAAGGTGATTATACGGTCACTTGCTCACCGTTCAGCATCGGATTGCACTCTGTTGACCGACCAAATAGTCTGCGTGGCACTATATTGGCTAGTTAAATTGACCATATTTCTTCTGGGTTCCACCTGTCATTTCCCATAGGAAAAAGGTCAGATAAACACAAATTTACGCAGGCATGACAAGACTCCAACCCATGCGTGGGAACCACCTGGTTGTGTATGTGTTTGTCAGGGCCTGATGTGTGCGCATGCACGTGTAGGTTGAGCACTTGAGCATGAGAGTGTGTGTTGGTCGTGTGGTGTGTGCATGCGTGCGTGCGTGTGTGCATGTGAGTGTTGCGTGCATGCGTGGTTGTGTGTGTGTACGTGTGAATGTTGCATGCGTGCGTGGCTGCCTGTGTTCGTGTGAGTTTTGCGTGCATGCGTGCGTGTGTGTATAATCACCACACTAGCTCATGTGTGTTAAAACAGACGGCTCGGCATATCAATACAAGGCCACCTTGTCCGCTGTGCCCGCGGTCATGACTTCGAACGACCGTCCAATTTTTTTTATTGCTTGTTTTCATTCTTATACACGCCGACAGGTGGGCCCAATGGTAGTGAGCTAAATAGTGACCATAATGAGTGGATTCTGAAGTCCAATGTATGTATCGTGCTTTCACTTCAAATACAATGATCGTCATTGTATATATTGCGAGAGAAAGATGAAACATGCGTGAATGTGCTCGGGGCGTACTTTTAGAGGACCTGGAGATAGTTTGTGTGCATACGTGAAAGGGGCGTAGAGGGGTGTATGCGATGGAGAGAGAGAGATGATCTTCTTTTCTCTTTATTATGAATAAATTTATATATAGTATAAAAATATAAAAATTCACAGTGCGGAATAAATATCATTAGGGGCACCATGCAATGCAAATTAACGTTCATACTCCTCCATATAACCTTGTATGTTGTATATATGTAGAAATTCTAAAATAATTTTTTGGCCACACTTTGTGCGGTTTTATTCAAAAGGAATGTTGTATGCGAAATAAACGTGAAGAGAGGGCTATTAGATCAATGGGGTATGTGATGTAACATGTGTGAATGTGTAGTTGATGTATTTGGCAGGGCCTTGAGAGGTATGTGTATGTATTACATATTCAAGAGAGGAATGGATAGAGGGGCCGGCGGC
>NC_041389.1:92576957-92682434 GCF_002162155.2 Triticum dicoccoides | reverse complement strand
GAGATAGCACGAGAAATGAGAGGTCTAGACAGAGAGAGATGAATAGGATGTCACGACGAGAGATGCCCTCGAGTGTGTATATGCAAGGGGGGAGGGGATAGCGGCACGGGGAGAAAATATTTTGTGTGGTGTATGTGTTGGTATGTGTGGGTGTGTGAAGATAACGAGACCTGGGGGCTTAGGGTGTGTCACCGCGTGAGGTCCGGCAGGCCGAGGTGAGGCCCTTGGCTCGGTTCCGTCCTGTGCCACATTGGTCGGTGTCGGATATTGGGTTCCGGCAAAACCCTTAAGGTTCGAACTCTGGGGTGCACGCGAAGATCTTCTCCCTATCGATCTACATTCTGAAGC
This sequence comes from Triticum dicoccoides, assembly GCF_002162155.2. Classification (NCBI taxonomy): domain Eukaryota; kingdom Viridiplantae; phylum Streptophyta; class Magnoliopsida; order Poales; family Poaceae; genus Triticum; species Triticum dicoccoides. The sequence goes on along the minus strand of NC_041389.1, from coordinate 92,682,086 downwards.
CTTGTCGTGGATCTAAGCTACACGATAAACAACACAAGGGACGTGAGGTTTATACTAGTTCGGGCCACCATTGTGGTGTAATACCCTACTCTAGTGTGTGGTGTGGTGGATTGCCTCTGGGCTGATGAAGAACAGTACAGAGGAAGAACAGCCTCGCGAGGGGTGTTCTTGAGCTGGTGTGGTGTTCTACTTATCCAGGATTCGATCCGCTCTGGATGAGATGTCCCTCTCTACGGCGGTGGCTATCTCTATTTATAGGGGCCCTGGTCCTCTTCCCAAATATTGAGCGGGAAGGGAACCAACAACGGCCATTTTGGAAAGGGACAGCTAGTACAAGCTATCCTGACTAAAGTTGGTCTTTGACTGCTAGAGGTACTGGTGATGATGCCGTCTTGGGCTCCATGTTGACCTCCATCCTGCCACTCTGCTAGTCTTGGTCGCGTTGCACTGATATGGAAAACTTTGCTTGATGCCTCGGTACTCCGCGCCTACGCTTGCCCGTTTTGCACCAAAGAGGAAACGAGGACACTGCATCAGCTAGCGCTCGCGTGGTCTCGATCGTCATGGCTTGCGTCACGAGCACCTCGTGTGGTACTCCTTGCCTTGATATCTCCGCGTCCTCGCGAGCCTTCCTGGTGAGGCCGTCTGAGGGAGTCCCGGATTAGGGGGTGTCCGGATGGCCGGACTATGACCTTTGGCCGGACTCCCGGACTATGAAGATACAAGATTGAAGACTTCGTCCCGTGTCCGGATGGGACTTCCCTTGGCGTGGAAGGCAAGCTTGGTGATACGGATATGTAGATCTCCTCCCATTGTAACCGACTCTGTGTAACCCTAGCCCTCTCCGGTGTCTATATAAACCGGAGGGTTTTAGTCCATAGGACGAACAACAATCATACCATAGGCTAGCTTCTAGGGTTTAGCCTCTCTGATCTCATGGTAGATCTACTCTTGTACTACCCATATCATCAATATTAATCAAGCAGGAGTAGGGTTTTACCTCCATCGAGAGGGCCCAAACCTGGGTAAAAACATCGTGTCCCTTGTCTCCTGTTACCATCCGCCAAGACGCACAGTTCGGGACCCCCTACCCGAGATCCGCCGGTTTTGACACCGACATTGGTGCTTTCATTGAGAGTTCCTTTGTGTCGTCACCTTTAGGCCCGATGGCTTCTCCAATCATCAACAACGATGAGGTCCAGGGTGAGACTTTTCTCCCCGGACAGATCTTTGTATTCGGCGGCTTTGCACTGTGGGCCAATTCGCTTGGCCATCTAGAGCAGATCGAAAGCTACGCCCCTGGCCATCAGGTCATATTTGGAAGCTTAAACTACACGGCTGACATCCGCAGAGACTTGATCTTCGATGGATTCGAGCCGCAACCAAGCGTGCCGCACTGTCACGACAGGCATGATCTAGCTCTGCCGCCGAATAGTGCCCTGGAGGCCACCCCAGTGTCTGCTTCGACCTTTAGCTCGGAGCCGACTGCGCCAATCGAGGACGGATGGTAGACACCGCCTCGGGGGCTGCAATCTCTACGGCGATCGAGCCGAATACCTGCCCTGTCCTTTGCGAAGCTCGTGACTCCAAGGTGCTGGACTCCTTTCCGGGCTCCGAACCTTCTGCACCCCTGCCAATCGAACCCAATTGGGCGCCGATCATGGAGTTCACCGCTGCGGACATCTTTCAGCATTCGCCCTTTGGCGACATCTTGAATACATTAAAGTCTCTCTCTTTATCAGGAGAGCCCTGGCCGGACTATGGTCAGCAAGGTTGGGATGCAGACGACGAAGAAATTCAAAACCCACCCACCACCCACTTCATAGCCATTGTCGATGATTTAACCGACATGCTCGACTTCGACTCTGAAGACATCGACGGTATGGACGCCGATGAAGGAGACGACCAAGAACCAGCGCCTATAGGGCACTGGAAAGCCACCTCGTCATATGACATATACATGGTGGACAACCCAAAAGAAGGGAATGGAAATTGAAAAACGGAGGATGACCCCTCCAAGAAACAGCCTAAGCGCCGGCGTCAGCGGCGCCGCTCTAAATCCCGACAAAGCAAAAACGGTGATTCCGGCACCGGAGACAATAACACTCCGGACACCGCCGAAGACAACCCCCTCCAGCAGGATTCAGCGCAGGAGGATGGAGAAGCCAACCCTCATGAGAGAGTGGCAGACAGAGAGGTAGAGGACGATAATTACATGCCTCCCTCCGAAGATGAGGCAAGCCTCGATGACGACGAATTTCTCGCGCCTGAGGACCCTGTCGAACAAGAGCGTTTCAAGCGCAGGCTTATGGCCACGGCAAGCAGCCGCAAGAAAAAACAGCAGCAGCTTAGAGCTGACCAAGACTTGCTAGCCGACAGATGGATTGAAGTCCTCGCTGCCGAAGAGTATAAACTCGAACGCCCCTCCAAGAGCTACCCAAAGCGCAGGGTGCTACCCCAATTAGAGGAGGAAGCAACTAAACCTACATCACCAGCGTATGACGCGGCCGACCGGCCACCTCGTGGCCGCGACAGAGAGGCCTCTCGGCCATTAACTCAAGCCGCACCTCGGCGCCGCTCAAAAAGTACCAAGGCACGGGGAAACGCGCCAGACCTGCGAGACATATTGGAGGACAAGGCAAGGCAACCAAGATCGATCCACGGATCGCGTGGGCGCCCCACGACACGTGATGATAACCGTCACGCCGGATATGGCAAGTACGGCCAGGCCAAACACGGCAGGCAAAGCTCATATGAGCTACGTCGTGATATAGCCCAGTACAGAGGCGACGCACACCCACTATGCTTCACAGATGAAGTAATGGATCATCAAATCCCCGAGGGGTTTAAACCCATAAACATCGAATCATACAATGGCACAACAGATCCTGCGTATGGATCGAGGATTATCTCCTTCATATCCACATGGCCCATGGTGATGATCTACATGCCATAAAATACCTCCCACTCAAGCTTAAAGGACCAGCTCGGCATTGGCTTAACAACTTGCCAGCATAGTCAATTGGTTGCTGGGAGGACCTGGAATCCGCATTCCTCGACAATTTCCAGGGCACCTACGTGCAACCACCAGACGCCGATGACCTAAGCCACATAATTCAACAGCCAGAGGAATCGGCCAGACAATTCTGGACATGGTTCCTAACCAAGAAAAATCAAATAGTCGAATGTCCGGACGCAGAGGCCCTTGCAGCCTTCAAGCATAACATCCAAGACGAATGGTTTGCCCGGCACCTAGGACAGGAAAAGCCGAAATCCATGGCAGCCCTCACGACACTCATGACCCGCTTTTGCGCGGGAGAAGACAGCTGGCTAGCTCGTAGCAATAACATGACCAAGAGCCCTGGTAATTTAGAAACCAAGGACAACAATGGTAGGTCGCGTCGCAAGAAGCACAAGTTAAGCATTAACGGCGACAATACTAAGGATATGACAGTTAATGCCGGATTCGGAGGCTCTAATCCCGGTCAGCGGAAAAAGGCATTCAAAAGAACTACTCCGGGCCCGTCCAGTTTAGACCGGATACTCGATCGCTTGTGCCAGATACATGGCACCCCCGAACAACCAGCCAATCACACCAACAGGGATTGTTGGGTGTTCAAACAGGCAGGCAAGTTAAGTGTTGAAGACAGAGACAAGGGGCTGCATAGAGATGACGAGGAGGAGCCCCGGCCGCTGAACAACAGAGGACAGAAGGGTTTTCCCCCACAAGTGCGGACGGTAAACATGATATACGCAACCCACATTCCCAAAATGGAGCGGAAGCGTGCACTCAGGGACGTATATGCGTTGGAGCCAGTCGCCCCAAAGTTCAACCCATGGTCTTCCCGCCCGATCAATTTTGATCGTAGGGACCACCCCACTAGCATCCGTCACGGCGGATTCGCCGCATTGGTTCTAGACCCAATCATTGACGGATTTCACCTCAGTAGATTCTTCATGGACGACGGCAACAGCCTGAACCTGCTTTACCAGGATATAGTGCAAAAAATGGGCATAGATCCCTCAAGGATTAAACCCACAAAGACGACCTTTAAAGGCGTCATACCAGGTGTAGAAGCCAGCTGTAAAGGCTCAGTTACACTTGAAGTGGTCTTCGGATCCCCGGATAATTTCCGAAGCGAGGAGTTAATCTTCGACATAGTCCCGTTCCGCAGTGGCTATCACGCCCTGCTCGGGCGAACCGCATTTGCAAAGTTCAATGCGGTGCCGCACTATGCATACCTCAAGCTCAAGATGCCAGGCCATCGAGGAGTCATTACGGTCAATGGAAACACCGAACGCTCTCTCCGAACAGAGGAGCACATGGCGGCCCTAGCGACGGAAGTACAAAGTAGCCTCTCAAGGCAATTCTCCAGTCCGGCTGTTAAACGTCCGGACAACGTCAAGCGCGCCCGAAGTAACCTACAACAAGACCATCTGGCACGTTCCGAGCAAGCATAGCAGTGCGGCCCCAACCCTATCCCTCGCGAGATTGCGATACCAGTACCACACATACATAATTTTGCTTTGGAAATACCATGGGCATAAGGGGAGGGGCACAACCACGGCACGCCTAGAATGCGGCTCAACCGCACTAGGGGCTCCTGATTTTGTCATTTCTTTTTTTACTTTCAGGACTCCACTATTCGGAAGGCATGTCCGGTAGTACAATCACCGAACACACGATGCAACAGCTAGGGAGACAACAAGCCACGTCAAATGTCCAGGTGGTCTCTATAACGAGCTAAATACCTGTCTTTCTTAAAGTCTCACAGCTTGCCCCTGGAGGGGGACATGTCAAATAATCCCATTTCTTGCTTATCGCACTATTTGTATCGTTCTGCTTTCATAGCAGCCCTTTAATAAACAATACATAGCTCTTGTATATTATTGCATTAGTTTTTTAAATATGTTCAGTCATGACATTATGAAACCGTACACTTTGGTACGGCCAATACACCAGGGGCTTAAGTACCCCAGAATATGGTGTGAGAAGACCGAACACTCTCATGAGTGCGGCACCCCGAACTTATAGCATTATATGCATCGGCTCCGAATCATGTCTTGGGTCAATAGTTGGGTTTGCCCGGCTCCCATGTTTTGGTACCTTATGTTCCGCTATGTTGGCTAAGGTAGCGCTGGGAGAACTACTGCGATTGTGCCCCAACTAACCGTCATGATAGGGCGAGAGACCGGTCGCTGTTCGAGAGGTTTTTCGAGTCCCTAAAGACTTATGCCGCTTAGAGCGAGGAGCTGGCTTTGTCCGGCCTAGGCGTGGATAGCGCCCTGAACTCGGTCTTCAGAATACTAGGGGCTTCGCCGAAATTTAAAATTATATAATTCTATGGCTAAGTGAGAGTGATAAAGCATTATAAGTCCGATTGCCTTGTTCGTTGTGCTGAGCGCCTCCCTCGAAGGACCCAAGAATGGGAACAAGAGCGCTCAGGTTTATCCCGAACACCCCAGCACTCGTGGCATGGGGGTAGAAGCCGACGACTTGCATCTCTCAGATTTAATAAATGGCCGCATAAAAGGTAATATTTTAAATTCAAAAAGCGTTGCTTAGCGCATATGAACAAGTTTTTAGCGCACAGGATAAACACGAGCGAGTTTACTGAAAAATTACATCCTTGGAACACTCATTCGCCACAAGGCGGGCACCCTTCAGGACGCCCTCATAATACATTTCGGGCTTGCGATGCTCCTTCCCCTCCGGGGGCCCTTCCTTCACCAGCTTCGCAGCATCCAGCTTGCCCGAGTGCACTTTTGCACGGGCAAGGGCCCTACGGCTGCCTTCGATGCATACGGAGCGCTTGATGACTTCAAGCCATGGACAGGCATCCACCAGCCCCCGCACCAGCCCAAAGTAGCTCCCAGGCATGGCCTCCCTAGGCCACAGCCGTCCTATAAGGCCCTTCATGGCCTGTTCGGCTGCCTTATGGAGCTCGACCAGCTGCTTCAGCTTGTCGCTCAGGGGCACCGGGTGTCCGCCTCAACATACTGGGACCAGAACACTTTCTCTGTGGAGCTCCCTTCCTCGGCTCGGTAGAATGTGGCAACGTCGGATACACTGTGGGGCAGATCTGCGAATGCTCCTGGAGAGCTCCGGATTCGGGTAAGTAACAGGTAATTTACTTTCACGTGCTTGCTTTGCATAAAGAATGCCTTACCCGCCACTTTCTTTTTCATCGCCTCAATTTCCTGGAGGGCCTTTTGGGCTTCGACCTTGGCAGATTTGGCACTTTCAAGTGCCGACGCAAGCTCGGACTCTCGAGTCTTGGAGTCAAGCTCTAAACTCTCATGTTTTTTCACAAGAGCGTTGAGCGCTTGCCACACCTCCGCCACCTGCGCCTCTTGTTTCTCTCACTCAGTGCGCTCCATGACCGCATTGTTTTTGGCCTTGGACAACGCTTCCTTCAGGGTCGCCACCTTGGTTGTGGCCCCTGCAACATTCACGTTGGTCCTGTCACTATTTGCAACCAGGTATTTTTTATATACTTACATAATGTACTACCTATCTTCCTTGTCCTTGAGCTGCTTCTTGGCATGGCCGAGCTCGTTCTCGGACCACTCGAGGCTCTGCTTTAATGCATCAACCTCCATAGTTAGTACGACAAAGGTCAGCAGCGCAGCCTGCATTACCATATTGACATATTTATGTTAGACTCCTGCGTATATCTTTTTAGATCCTCACTCCGACTTTTCTTTCCAAACACCAAACTGAGCATCAGGGGCTACTGTCTATGCGGTAAGATTTTTACATGTTTTAAATACATACCTCGAAGCCTGTTCGAAGGCTAGCGCAGGCTTCGGTCAGCCCGCTCTTGGCAGACTGAACCTTCTGGATCACCGCACTCATAATAGTACAGTGCTCCTCGTCGATGGAGGTGCCATTAGGCACCTCCAGCAAATTATCCGGCGCCTCCGGTTGGACGGAGGCCGCCGGCGTTGTAGGCTTGCCCTTCTTGCGAGGGGGCCGCCTGCCAGACTCCGGAATCACTAAAGGTTCCGAAGCGGTGCCCGGCCCAAGGCCGGACTTAGATCCCTCTGGGACTTCATCCCCTTTGGGCCTGGAGTCCGGGAGGTCGCCTTGCGGCGCCTCCAGGACCACCTCCTCCTGGTTTAGCCCCATTTGGGACTCCACCTCGGCATCGTTCGTAGGGCGAGGGTAGGTAGCAGTCGGGAGTGAAGCACTATTCACATCCGACGAATCCAGGGAGCCGCTCGACGAATCGTCGAGCTGAGCCTTGGGCGGATTGCATGATTAAATTCGGCGTCAGAAGGTACTGTACAATAAAGGAACGCCATGAGTTATTCTGGTATCCAGATACTTACGATTTTGCCAGGGGCTTGGCCCTAGATGGCCACTCCTCTCTGCCGTCGTCGGCGTCGGAGGTGTTGTCCGGAAGAAGGGTCTTCCCCTTCTTGGACCCTCCGGCCTCCCCAGGTGGGGCGGCCTTCCTTTTCTTTCCTCCCCTCGCTGGAGGGGGAGAGGCTTCTTCTTCCTCCTCCTCGTCTTCAGAGGCGGAGTGCGCTTCGGGGTCATCGGGCGATGAATCCAACACCACCAGGCGCCGGGAACTCTTTCGAGTCCCCGTGGCCTTCTTCTTGGCCTTCTTCTCCGGCACCACGTGAGGTGCCGGGACTAGCAGCTTCGTCAAGCGTGCATCTGCTAGGCCTTCGGGCAAAGGAGCCGGACAGTCAAACTGTTCGGACGTCCTCTTCCAGTCCTGTCAAAGGAGCGGGAGTTTAGATCCCGCATAGAGTCAAACTATGAAAATCAAGTGTCCTGTAAAGGATAAAACAAGCTTACTTCGGTGGCTTGGCGCTTTGCGCAGAATCCGCGATCCTTGGTGACGGGAGGGGAAATCTCGGAGCTCTTGAATAGCACCTTCAAGGCGTCCTCGTGCTTTGTGTCGAAGAGCCTGGACAAAGTCTGGTGCTGGGCTGGGTCGAACTCCCACAAGTTGAAAGCCCATCGTTGACACGGGAGGATCCGGCGGAAGAGCATGACCTGGACAACGTTGACAAGTTTAACCTTCTTGTTCACCAGGTCTTGGATGCAGGTTTGGAGTCGGGTCATTTCTTCCGGATTACCCCACAACAGGCCCGTCTCTTTCCAGGAGGTGAGCCGTGTGGGGATGCCAAATTGGAATTCGGGGGCCGCTGCCCATTCAGGGTCACGCGGCTCGGTGATGTGGAACCACCCCGATTGCCACCCTTTGATGGTTTCCATGAAGGAGCCCTCGAGCCATGTGACGTTGGGCATCTTGCCCACCATGGCGCCTCCGCACTCCGCTTGCCGGCCGCTCACAACCTTCGGCTTGACACTGAAGGTCTTCAGCCATAGGCCGAAGTGGGGCTTGATGCGGAGGAAGGCCTCGCACACGATGATAAACTCTGAGATGTTGAGAATGAAGTTCGGGGCCAGATCATGGAAGTCCAGGACGTAGTAGAACATGAGCCCCCGGAAAAATGGGTGAAGTGGGAAGCCCAGTCCGCAGAGGAAATGGGGGATAAACACGACCCTCTCATGGGGCCTGGGGGTGGGGTTGAGCTGCCCCTCATCTGGGAGCCGGTGCGCGATGTCGTTGGACAAGTATCCGACTTTCCTCAGCTTTTTGATTTGTCCCTCCATGATGGAGGAAGCCATCCACCTGCCTCCCGCTCCGGACATTGTTGGAGAAGGTTGAGGTGGGAAATGCAGACTTGGGCGCTGGAGCTCGGGTGCGCAGGAATGGATAAGCGAAGGAGGAGGAAGGCGTAGATGGAAAGGGTGGATCCTTATCCCCTTATATGGGCGGCCGAAACTATGTGCCCCCACCAGCCTGGTAAAACTCGCTTATCTCCCAAGCGCCGCGATTAATGGCGTTGTTGGGTTACTCACGCCCGTATCGATGAGAATCCCGGAATAAGGGGACATGATCTCTGCTTTCACAAGACGTGCCAAGGAAACCGCCTCGCTAAACATGCTGAGGTGGAACAGTAAAATGATTCGAATAAAGGCTTGGCTATGGCATGATGTCACGCTGCGGAATACGTCAGAAGATTAGATTTGTACACATATTATTCTCTCTACGGTGGTACGTGGAACATTTTTTGCAGAGCCGGACACTATCCTTGTGTTCAACATCTTCTATGAAGTATTCGGAGGAGGAACCCGCCTTGCAATGCCGAAGAAAATTTGGGCGCCGAACTCGTCGTCATTGAAACCTGGTTCAGGGGCTACTGAGGGAGTCCCGGATTAGGGGGTGTCCGGATGGCCGGACTATGACCTTTGGCCAGACTTCCGGACTATGAAGATACAAGATTGAAGACTTCGTCCCGTGTCCGGATGGGACTTTCCTTGGCGTGGAAGGCAAGCTTGGCGATACGGATATGTAGATCTCCTCCCATTGTAACCGACTCCATGTAACCCTAGCCCTCTCAGGTGTCTATATAAACCGGAGGGTTTTAGTCTGTAGGACGAACAACAATCATACCATCGGCTAGCTTCTAGGGTTTAGCCTCTCTGATCTCGTGGTAGATCTACTTTTGTACCACCCATATCATCAATATTAATTAAACAGGAGTAGGGTTTTACCTCCATCGCGAGGGCCCAAACCTGGGTAAAAACATCGTGTCCCTTGTCTCCTGTTACCATCCGCTTAGACGCACAGTTCGGGACCCCCTACCCGAGATCCGCCAGTTTTGACACCGACACCGTCCTTGAGGAGGCCTTGCTTCGTCTGCCCCGCGAGGCTTGGCCCCTTGCGAGGTTCTTGGGCTTGGGTTGATGTAGATGGGCCGTACTGGGCCACTGCTTGAGCTACGCCGCAGGAAGCACGTAGGCAAGTCTGGGTACCCCCATTCCCAGAACACCGACAGTAGCCCCCAGGCCCAAGGCACGCTCGGACTTGGCTTAGCAGCGAAACCAAAGGGCAACTGCGGAGCGCCGTGGGCCCCAACAGCCTGCGGCCTTGGTCGCCGCGTGGCGACCGATGGGATGTGGGTGTCTCCACTTCCCCATGCTGCCTCGGCTACTGCCTGACTTGACGAGTTCCTACTGCATGCAAAAGAGAGTCATGATTACTTGCGATCGTGGAGGCCGACGGTTGGCCTTCACTGGACTATAAGTACGGAGGGGCGCGGGCCCCCATTGTCCATCTCTTCTTGCTCCGCTTGCTTTATCTTCCTTGCTTCTCCTCCATCTTGCCGCTAATGGTGCCAATCCGCCGGTTCTCTGCCGAAGAGAAAGGAAAGCCCCCCCAGGAGGGACCCGACCCACTCCTGCCGAAGAAACGGCCGGTCCCCGGCAGCCGCGACGAGGTTGCAAGGCCGGAGATGTCGAGGCCTTGGTACGAGCGGCCACCTCCTGGGTATCCGCTACCCCTGTACGCCCGGGCCGAGGGCCCTGGAGAAGGAGGTGTCGAGCGACGCCGTTCGTGCCGTCGGCGATGCCGACGAGCCATGGTGATGCATGCCGTTGCCCCTAGGGTCCACGCTACAGACTCCTCTCCTGAGCTTGTACTCCACGCTGCGATGCCTCCGAGCTCCTGGATCCGCCTTCCCCCCTTCTTCTCCTTCGAGATGCCGCCAAGGGTGCCTCTCGAGCTTTGGCTGCAGCACGCCGAATACGGCACCCCGGCGACCGGAGCGAAGGTCAAGGTCGTCGCTCCGGGAAAGGTCAACATGACCCGAGGCTGGGGCGAGATCGCCCGGGACTGCCGAATAGGGGGTGCCCTCGTGATTCATGTCGAATATGATGGCACCTCCTTGATGCTCTTCAAGGCCTTCGATGCAGAAGGCCTCCAGCTGGAGTGCTGCCCCAGAGGAGGCAGCCAGGAGGTTGATGCAGCAATGGCTAGGCCTGCCTCCCGCTTCTCCGACGACTCCTCTGGCAGCAGTGGAGGTGCTCGGGAGTCCAGCGACTCTCCCGAGCTCTTCGAGACTCCGAAGATGAGCGACGACAGCTACGTGCCCCCGAGCTCGCGTCATGCCCGGAGCAAGGCGACCGCATCAGGCCGCCGGCGTGGCTGATCTGGATGGGGTTTGCGGGGGCCTCCCATGGCCCACTATTGATGATGGTGTCGGCCACAAAGGCGCGTTTAGTTTGTGCTCCTTAGAATTCATGCCTTTCGTTCCCTGCGAGGAATCGAGAGAGTACCCCGTGGGGGCATGTAAGATGTCTGCAATATCTTTTGTTGATATGATCCTGGTTATGAAGGGGTGCAAATGCTTGTCCTGTCCCAGCTTGGTCACCCCTTTCTAACCTCGCGACGACTTGGTGCTCTACACTGACAGGTCCCGGTCCCCAGGCAGGCTTCAGCTGTCGATGGTATGCCAGGTCGCGATGCCGTGGTCAAGGCCAGGAGGTGAGCGGCCCAAGGTCCAGTAAGAGCCCCCGAGGCACGATGCTCGGGAGGTCCCCTTTAGCGCTCAAGCAGCCGCCGAAAGGCGAGAAAGGAAGGCGACTTCGCCACCACCGAGCCACATTGAGTGGGGGTTTCGTGTCGCGTTAATTAGCTCATTCTAGGGGCAAGACTTATCTCGAAAACAGGGGGTAGATCCTTCGCGAGGCGCCAGACTTGCATGTGTGTAGCTGGGATGCAGCTGGGATAGGCCTTCGTGAGCTTTCCCCTCATCTCCCCATACTCTCCTTTGCGCTCTACGTCCTCAGGTCCTGGCCCTCGAGCGAGCTCAGCCACCGCTGGTATGCCAGGTAGCAATGCCGTGGACAAGGCCAAGGGGTGAGGGCTGGAGAGCCAGTAAGAGCTCCTGAGTCATGATGCTCAGGTGCCCCCTTTTAACGCACAAGCGGATCTCATGGGTAAGGGAAAGGGAGAGCTCGCGATGCCTCCCGTTTTAGGCCTCAGGTAGTCCCTGTAAACCAACACGAGAGAAGCAAGGGTTGCCATTGCGATTGCCGACCGGCCATTGGCTGCTCCGAACGAGTGGTGAGGGCACTGAGGGCCTGGTGAGGTGGCGCTTGCGGGGCTGCCGCGGGCCAGATCTCGACCACTCAGATTTTCCGGTGTTCCAGGGACGGACCCATGCACAAGCGCTGTGCCGATGCGAGCGGCCTCGAGGGTAGGTGTCAATCGAGCAGGCAATCATCACAGGTAGGTTAAGCATGAAAGGCAAATCAGCTTAGACAAATGCAGGAAGGATACATGCCACTGGGTCTAGCCCGAGCGGCTTCGGGATGATGCAGCCTGAGGGGTGCACTATCTCGAAAATAGGGGGTAGATCCTTCGCGAGGCGCCGGACTTGCATGTCTGTAGCTGGGATGCAGCTCGGATAGGCCTTCGTGAGCTTTACCATCACCTCCCCATACTCTCCTTTGCGCTCTACGTCCTCAGGTCCCACCCCTCGAGCGAGCTCAGCCGTCGCTGGTATGCCAGGTTGCGATGCCGTGGACAAGGCCAGGGGATGAGGGCTGGAGAGCCAGTAAGATCTCCTGAGTCGCGATGCTCAGGCGCCCCCCTTTTAACGCACAAGCGGATTGCGCGGGTAAGGGAAAGGGAGAGCTCGCGATGCCTCCTGTTTTAGGCCTCAAGTAGTCCCTATAAACCAACACGAGAGAAGCAAGGGTTGCCATTGCGATTGCCGTCCGACCATTGGCTGCTCCGAAGGAGTGGTGAGGGCACTAAGGGCCTGGTGAGGTGGCGCTTGCGGGGCTACCGCGGGCCAGAGCTTGACCACTCAGATTTGTTGGCGTTGCAGGGACGGACCCATGCACAAGCGCCGTGACGGTGCGAGTGGCCTCGAGGGTAGGTGTCAATCGAGTAGGCGATCATCACAGGCAGGTTAAGCATGAAAGGAAAATCAGCTTAGACAAATGCAGGAAGGATACATGCCACTAGGTTTGGCCCGAGCGTCTTGGGGATGATGCAGCCCGAGGGACGCCCCCAGCAAGGTAGACTAAAAGCATAAGCAAAAGGGATACATGCCACAGGGACGGACCCACGCGACCTGGGAATAATGCAGCCCTGAGGGCGCTCCCAGCTGAAGTGAACTTGAAAGATTTCACCTGGTACCATTGTAGAGCGGGTGTTGGAGTAGCTGACGATGCGCGGGGAGGAAGGCGATCCTCACGAGCCACCGGAGCCCTCAGCCTCGGGAGGCTCTGGGGGTCAGGGTGGCTCCTCGAGGACCATCTCCATCTCCGCCAGGACCACGTGGTGTCTGACCTCCTGAGCTGCTAGAATGCTCCGAGGAAGACGCTAGCGAGCGGTAGCCGCGTTCGGCAGGCCGAAAGGCATGCGAACGTAGCTGTGCGGCGGACCCTCGCAGCGTCCCATGCGCGAAGGCCAGAGGCGATCCTGAGACGCGACTCGGCTGAGCCCTAGGTAGTCGATGCAGACGCGCAGCCCACCATCCTCGCCTAGATGGGGAGCTACGCTAGGTAGGCGGCGACCGCCCTGTATGACTCTCGATTCTTGAAGCTCCTGTGTGGCCTTGGTGATGAACTCCTGAGGGCTGGGCCCTCCTTGCCCTATGCCTTCCTGAGGGAAACATGCCGCAAAGCACGCCTCAAGTGGTGCCCGAGCGCCTCCCTCGTGATCCTGGCAAAGTCCGAGGCCCTCCAGGAGAGAACCCCTGATGTCTACTACACAACCTTCTTCTTGTAGACGTTGTTGGGCCTCCAAGTGCAGAGGTTTGTAGGACAGTAGCAAATTTCCCTCAAGTGGATGACCTAAGGTTTATCAATCCGTGGGAGGCGTAGGATGAAGACGGTCTCTCTCAGACAACCCTGCAACCAAATAACAAAGAGTCTCTTGTGTCCCCAACACACCCAATACAATGGTAAATTGTATAGGTGCACTAGTTCGGCAAAGAGATGGTTATACAAGTGCAATATGGATGGTAGATAAAGGTTTTTGTATTATGAAATTATAAAAACAGCAAGGTAACTAATGATAAAAGTGAGCGTAAATGGTATTGCAATGGTAGGAAACAAGGCCTAAGGTTCATACTTTCACTAGTGCAAGTTCTCTCAACAATAATAACATAATTGGATCACATAACAATCCCTCAACATGCAACAAAGAGTCACTCCAAAGCCACTAATAGCGGAGAACAAACAAACAGATTATGGTAGGGTACGAAACCACCTCAAAGTTATCCTTTTTTATCTATCTATTCAAGAGTCCATAGTAAAATAACATGAAGCTATTCTTTCTGTTCGATCTATCATAGAGTTCATACTAGAATAACACCTTAAGACACAAATCAACCAAAACCCTAATGTCACCTAGATACTCCATTGTCACCTCAAGTATCCATGGGCATGATTATACGATATGCATTACACAATCTCAGATTCATCTATTCAACCAACACAAAGTACTTCAAAGAGTGCCCCAATGTTTCTACCGGAGAGTCAAGACGAAAACGTGTGCCAACCCCTATGCATAGGTTCATGGGTGGAACCCGCAAGTTGATCACCAAACCTCAAGTGGATCACGTGATATCCCATTTTCACCATAGATAAGCACGACAAGACATACATCAAGTGTTCTCAAATCCTTAAAGACTCAATCCAAAAAGATAACTTCAAAGGGAAAACTCAATCCATTACAAGAGAGTAGAGGGGGAGAAACATCATAAGATCCAACTATAATAGCAAAGCTCGCGATACATCAAGATCATGCCATAGAGAGAACACAAGAGAGAGAGAGAGAGAGATCAAACACATAGCTACTGGTACATACCCTCAGCCTCGAGGGTGAACTACTCCCTCCTCGCCAGGGAGAGCGACAGGATGATGAAGATGGCCACCGGTGATGGGTTCTCCCTCCGGCAGGGTGCCGGAAAGGGCTCCCGAGAGGTTTTTGGTGGCTACAGAGGCTTGCGGTGGCAGAACTCCCGATCTATTGTTGTCTTCAAAGGTTTTAGGGTATATGGACTTATATAGGTGAAAGAAGTCGGCCGGGGGACACTCGAGGGGCCCACGAGAGAGGGGGGCGCACCTAGTAGGGGGGGCGCCCCCCACCCTCATGGCCACCTCGAAGGTTCCTTGACTTCAACTCCAAGTCTCCTGGATCACATCCGTTCCAAAAATAACTCCCCCGAAGGTTTCATTCCGTTTGGACTCCGTTTGATATTCCTTTTCTTCGAAACACTGAAATAGGCAAGAAAACAGCAATATGGGCTGGGCCTCCGGTTAATAGGTTACTCACAAAAATAATATAAAAGTGTATAATAAAGCCCATAAACATTCAAAACAGATAATAAAATAGCATGAATGCTTCATAAATTAGAGATACGTTGGAGACGTATCAGCCCCCAAGCCTTGCCTGAGGAGGGCATCGGGTGCGCCTTCCTATGCGACAGCGGGAGGCGCCCCTTGCTTGGGCGCAGATCCTGAAGCGGCGCCTCCGGAGATGTCACCCTCCTAAGGCCTTGAGCTGAGTGATGTCTTATTCTTCTTGGGAACCGCCCAGGAGGGTTCTCGCTCCTGCTGTCTGGGTCCTCGACTGATGCAGCTTGGAAGGCACGCTCGAGAGAGCACACGGCGTCCTTCTCTTCGCAGGGGACTGTGATGATTCCGCCGCTTCCCGTCATCTTGAGGACATTGTAACCATGGTGAGTTACCGCCATGAACTTGGCCAGGGCTGGATACCCAAGGATGGCATTGTATGGCAGGCGAATGTGGGCAACGTCAAAGTCGATGAGCTCGGTACGGTAGTTCTTGCGTTATCCGAAGGTGATAGGGAGGCGAACCTGCCCTGTCGGAGTGGTGGAGCCGTCAGTGTCTCCTGTGAAAGGCTTGGTTGGCTGGAGTTGATCATAAGGCACTTGGAGGTTGTTGAACGTTTTGACAGACAGAACATTGAGCCCTGCGCCGCCATCGATGAGGGTCCTGGTAACTTGCACATTGCTGATGACTGGGGAACAAAGCATTGGGAGGACGCCAGCTGTAGCCGCACACTTGAGCTGATCTGCTGAGCTGAACGTGATGGCGCATGTGGACCACCTGAGAGGGTGCATGGCCTCGACCTTGGGGAGGAATGTGTTCATCTCGCGAGCAAATTGCTTGAAGATGCGTTGAGAGGCTGGGGCCTGGGTGCCGCCCAAGATGCAAGCGATAGCACACGGCTCTTGGAATCCCCCAGCCCCCTCGTCCTGGTGGTGGTCATCATTCCTTCTTGGCGGTGGTGGCAGAGGAGGAAGGCCTGCGTTGCCCTGCGGGCGGTCCTCGCGAGGCTGATCCCTCCAAGCCCCCTCACGAGGTTGGTCCTCCAGCGATCCTCGCGAGGTCGGTCACGCCACTCCTGGCAAGGGCCTCGGTCATCCCATCGTCCTCCACCTCTTCCTCCTCCTAGGCCGTACCCCGGTCGTTGCGCTCGGGGCGTCGACCGATGCGTCTAATACGTCTCCAACGTATCTATAATTTTTTATTGTTCCATGCTATTATATTACCTGTTTTGGATGTTTATGGGCTTTATTTTACACATTATTATCATCTTTGGGACTAACCTACTAACCGTAGGCC
The DNA here is from genome assembly GCF_002162155.2 of Triticum dicoccoides. NCBI lineage: Eukaryota > Viridiplantae > Streptophyta > Magnoliopsida > Poales > Poaceae > Triticum > Triticum dicoccoides. The sequence goes on along the minus strand of NC_041389.1, from coordinate 92,665,606 downwards.
CAGCCCGTATTGCTGTTTTTTTCCTATTTCAGTATTTCAAAGAAAAGGAATATCAAACGGAGTCCAAACAGAATAAAACCTTCGGAAGTGTGATTTTTGGAACGAACGTGATCGAGAGGACTTGGAGTGCAAGTCAAGAAGCAGCCGAGGCGGCCACGAGAGGGTAGGGTGTCCCTCCCTATAGGGCGCCCCCCTGTCTCATGGGCCCCTCGGGCGGCCACCGACGTACTTCTTCCTCCTATAAAAGCCTACATACCCCGAAAACATCCAGAGAGCAACCGAAGAAATATTTCCGCCACCGTAACCTTCTGTATCCACGAGATCCCATCTTGGAGCCATCGTCGGTGTTCTGACGGAGGGGCAATCCACCATGGAGGGCTTCTACATCAACACAATAGCCCTTCCGATGAGTTGTGAGTAGTTTACCACAGACCTTCAGGTCCATAATTATTAGCTAGATGGCTTCTTCTCTCTTTTTGGATCTCAATACAATGTTCTCCCCCTCTCTTGTGGAGATCTATTCGATGTAAACTCTTTTTGCGGTGTGTTTGTCGAGATCCAATGAATTGTGGGTTTATGATCAAGTTTATCTTTGAATAATATTTGATTCTTCTCTGAATTCTTTTATGTATGATTGAGTTATCTTTGCAAGTCTCTTGGAATTATCAGTTTGGTTTGGCCTACTAGATTGATCTTTCTTGCCATGGGAGAAGTGCTTAGCTTTGGGTTCAATCTTGCGGTGTTCTTACCCTGTGACAGAAAGGGTTGCAAGACACGTATTGTATTGTTACCATCGAGGATAAAAATATGGGGTTTATATCATATTGCTTGAGTTTATCCCTCTACATCATGTCATCTTGCTTAATGTGTTACTCTGTTCTTATGAACTTAATACTTTAATGCATGCTGGGTAGCGGTCAATGTGTTGAGTAATAGTAGTAGATGCAGGCAGGAGTTGGTCTACTTGTTGCGGACGTGATGCCTATATACATGATCATGCCTAGATAATCTCATAATTATTCGCTTTTCAATCAATTGCTCGATAGTAATTTGTTCACCCACCGTAATACTTATGCTATCTTGAGACAAGCCTCTAGTGAAACCTATGGCCCTCGGGTCTATCTCTTATCATATTTGCTTCCAATCTACTTTTATTTACATCTTTATTTTCTGCATCTATATTATAAAATACCAAAAAAATATTTATCTTATCATATTATCTCTATTAGATCCCACTTTCGCAAGTGGACGTGAAGGGATTGACAACCCCTTTATTGCGTTGGTTGCGAGTTCTTTGTTTGTTTGTGTAGGTTCGTGGGACTTGTGAGGAGCCTCCTACGGGATTGATACCTTGGTTCCCAAAAACTGAGGGAAATACTTACGCTACTGTGCTGCATCACCCTTTCCTCTTCGAGGAAAACAAACGCAAGCTCAAGACGTAGCAAGAAGGATTTCTAGCGCCGTTGCCGGGGAGGTCTTCTCTCAAGTCAAGACATACCAAGTACCCATCACAAACTCATCTCCCTCGCATTTACATTATTTGCCATTTGCCTCTCGTTTTCCTCTCCCCCACTTCACCCTTACTGTTTTATTCACCCTCTCTTTTCACAATCTCCTCTCTCTTTTTCGTTGCCTTTTTCTGTTTGCTTGTGTGTTGGATTACTTGCTGCCATGGCGCAAGATAATACCAAATTGTGTGATTTCTCGAATACCAATAATAATGGTTTCCTTAGTACTCTGATTGCTCCTCTTAATGATGTTGAGTCTTGTGAAATCAATATTGCTTTGCTGAATCTTGTTATTTAAGATCAATTCGCCGGCCTTCCTAGTGAAGATGCCGCTACTCATCTAAACAACTTTGTTGATTTGTGTGATATGCAAAAGAAGAAAGATACGGATAATGATATTGTTAAATTGAAGTTATTTCCATTTTCACTTAGAGATCATGCTAAAGTTTGGTTTTCATCTTTGCCTAGAAATACTATTGATTCTTGGAACAAGTGCAAAGATGCTTTTATCTCTAAGTATTTTCCTCCCGCTAAGATCATCTCGCTTAGGAACGATATTATGAATTTTAAACAACTTGATCATGAGCATGTTGCCCAATCTTGGGAAAGAAAGAAATTGATGATTCACAATTTCCCTACTCATGGTTTGAATTTACGGATGATCATACAAAAATTTTATGCCGGTTTGAACTTTGCTTCTAGAAATCTTTTAGATTCGGCCGCCGGAGGCACGTTTATGGAAATCACTTTAGGAGATGCTACAAAACTTCTTGATAATATTATGGCTAATTATTTTCAATGGCACACCGAACGATCTACTAGTAAAAAAGTGCATGCTATAGAAGAAATCAATGTTTTGAGTGGAAAGATGGATGAGCTTATGAGATTGTTTGCTACAAAGAGTTCTTCTATTGATCCCAATGATATGCCTTTATCTACCTTGATTGAGAATAATAATGAATCTATGGATGTGAATTTTGTTGGTAGGAATAGTTTTGGAAACAATGCTTATAGAGGAAACTTTAATTCTAGACCGTTCCCTAGTAGTTCCTCTAATAATCATGGAAATTCCTACAATAATTCTTATGGTAATTTTAATAAGATGCCCTTTGATTTTGAGAATAGTGTGAAAGAATTTATGATTTCTCAAAAAAAATTAATGCTTTGCTTGAAGAAAAATTGCTCAAAGTTGATGATTTGGCTAGGAATGTTGATAGACTTTCGCTTGATGTTGATTCTCTTAAAATTAGATCTTATTCCCCTAAGCATGATATCAATGAGTCTCTCAAAGTAACGAGAATTTCCATTGACGAGTGCAAGGAAAGAACCGCTAGATTGCTGGCTAAGAAAGATAGCTTTATAAAGGCGTGTTCTTCTAGTTTCCATGAAAATAATGATGAAGATCTTAAAGTTATTGATGTGTCCCCTATTAGATCTTTATTTTGCAATATGAATCTTGATAATAATGGGAGTGGAGATGAGTCAACTTTATTTAGAAGGCGGCCCAAAAATTTGGAGTTTTTAAATCTTGATGCTAAATTTGCTAAAAGTGGGATTGGAGAGGTCATGACTTTAAATAGCATTGAACCCACTATCTCAGATTTCAAGGAATTTGATTATGATAATTGTTCTTTAGAAAGTTGTATTTCCTTGTTGCAATCTGTTGTTAATTCTCCACATGCTTATAGTCAAAATAAAGCTTTTACCAAACATATCGTTGATGCCTTGATGCAATCTTTTGATGAAAAACTTAATTTGGAAGTTTCTATAACTAGAAAACTTAATGATTAGTGGGAACCTACTATAATGATTATAATTAAAGATCATGAGTGTTTTTCTTTGTGTGATTTGGGTGCTAGTGTTTCCACGATTCCGAAAACTTTATGTGATATTCTAGGTGTCCGTGATCTTGATGATTGCTCTTTAAATTTGCACCTTGCGGATTCCACTATTAAAAAGCCAATGGGAAGGATCAATGATGTCCTTATTGTTACAAATAGAAATTTGGTGCCCGTTGATTTTATCGTTCTTTATATAGATTGCAATCTTTCTTGCCCTATTATTCTTGGTAGACCTTTCCTTAGAATGATTGGTGCGATTATTGATATGAAGGAAGGGAATATTATATTCCAATTTCCATTAAATAAAGGCATGGAACACTTTCCAAGAAAGAAAGTAAAATTACCTTATGAATCTATCATGATCTACCTATGAATCAAGTGCCAAAGATGGCACTACTTAGATCTATCTTCGCTTTTATGCCTAGCTAGGGGCGTTAAACAATAACGCTAGTTGGGAGGCAACCCAATTTTCTTTGTGTTTTTTTGTTTTTGTTACTGTTTAGTAATAAATTTTGCATCTACTTTCTGTTTAGATGTGTTTTAATCTTTTAATTAGTGTTTGTGCCAAGTAGAACCTATAGGATAATCTATGATGATAGTCGATTTGATTCTGCTGAAAAACAGAAACTTTGCGCTCACGAGAAAAAATTCAATAAGTCACGGAAACGTGATTTTGCATTGATTCCTTTTGCTTCTGATCAATAAACAAATTGTCCAGTACTTCCTACTTTGGTAGGATTTTTAGAGTTCCAGAAGTTTGCGTTAGTTATAGATTACTACAGACTGTTCTGTTTTTGACAGATTCTATTTTTCGTGTGTTGATTGCTTATTTTGATGCATCTATGGCTAGTATGTAAGGGTATGAACCATAGAGAACTTGGAATACAGTAGGTTTAACACCAAAATAAATAAAGAATGAGTTCATTACAGTACCTTATGTGGTGGTTTTGTTTTCTTTCACTAACTGAGCTTATAAGATTTTCTGTTGAGTTTTGTGTTGTGAAGTTTTCAAGTTTTGGGTAAAGCTATTATGGACTATGTAATAAGGAGTGGCAAGAGCCTAAGCTTGGGGATGCCCATGGCACCCCAAGATATTCAAGGATAGCCAAAAGCCTAAGCTTGGGGATGCCCCGGGAAGGCATCCCCTCTTTCGTCTTCGTTCATTGGTAACTTTACTTGGAGCTATATTTTTATTCACCACCTAATATGTGTTTTGCTTGGAGCATCTTGTATTATATTAGTCTTTGCTTTTTAGTTAACTACAATCATCCTTGCTGTACACACCTTTTGGGAGAAGCCTATTTGATTAGATTTTTCTAGAATACTCTATGTGCTTCGCTTATATCTTTTGAGCTTGATAGTTTTTGCTCTAGTAGTTCACTTATATCTTTTAGAGCATGGCGGTGGATTAATTTTGAAGAAATTGCTAGTCTCTCATGCTTCACTTATATTATTTTGATAGCCTTTTAGAACAGCATGGTATTTGATATGGTTACAAATTTGGTCCTATAATGATGAACATCCAAGTTGGGTATAATAAAAACTATCATAGAAAGTGCATTAAACACTAGGATCAATTTGATGCTTGATAATTGTTTTGAGATATAAAGGTAGTAATGTTAGGGTCATGCTAGTGGATAATTATGAAATTGAGAAATACTTTTGTTGAAGTTGGCAAGTCTCGTAGCATGCACATATGGTAAAAGTTGTGTGACAAATTTGTTGCATGAGGTGCTCTTTTGATTGTCTTCCTTACGAGTGGCAGTCGGGGACGAGCGATGGTCTTTTCCTACCAATCTATCCCTCTTGGGGCATGCATAGTAGTACTTTTCTTCGAGGGCTAAGTAGACTGTTGCAAAAAGTATATGAGTTCTTTATGACTAATGTGAGTCCATGGATATACGCACACTCGTCCTTCCACTTTGCTAGCCTCTTTTATTACCGTGCAACTTTCGTCGGTATCATGAACCATTTATTTAACTTCCTCAAAACAGCCACCATACCTACCTATTATGGCATTTCCATAGCCATTCTAAGATATATTGCCACGCAACTTTCCACCGTTCCGTTTACGATGACACGTTTCATCATTGTCATATTGCTCTTTGCATGATCATGTAGTTGACATCGTATTTGTGGCAAGGCCACCTTCATAATTTTCATACATGTCGCTCTTGATTCATTGCATATCCAAGTACACCGCCGGAAGCATTCATATAGAGTCATATCTTGTTCTAGCTTTGAGTTGTAATTTTTGAGTTGTAAATCAATAAAAGTGTGATGATGTTCATCATTAGAGCATTGTCCCAGTGAGGAAAGGATGATGAAGACTATGATTCCCCCACAAGTCGGGATGAGACTTTGGACTTTTTAAAAATAAAAGAGGCCAAAGAAGCCCACCAAAAAGAGAAAAAAAGAAAAAAAAGGGAAAAAGAAAAAAGAAAGAAAAGAGAAAAAGAAAAAAAAAGAGAGAAAAAGAGAGAAGGGACAATTGCTACTATCTCGTTTTCCACACTTGTGCTTCAAAGTAGCACCATGTTCTTCATGATAGAGAGTCTCCTATGTTGTTACTTTCATATACTAGTGGGAATTTTTCATTACAAAACTTGGCTTGTATATTCTAATGATTGGGCTTCCTCAAAGTGCCCTAGGTCTTCGTGAGCAAGCAAGTTGGATGCACACCCACTTAGTTTCTTTTGTTGAGCTTTCATACATTTATAGCTCTAGTGCATCCGTTGCATGGCAATCCCTACTCACACACATTGATATCTATTGATGGGCATCTCCATAGCCTGTTGATACGCCTAGTTGATGTGAGACTATCTTCTCCCTCTTTTGTCCTCACAACCACCACAATAGACCACCATAGTGCTATGTCCATGGCTTGCGCTCATGTATTGCGTAAGAGTTGAAAAAAGCTGAAGCGCGTTAAAAAGTATGAACCAATTGCTCGGCTCGTCATCGGGGTTGTGCATGATGGGAGTATTTTGTGTAATGAAAAGGAAGCATGGCCTAACTATATGATTTTGTAGGGATAAGCTTTCTTTGGCTATGCTATTTTGATAGGACAAGATTATTTGTTAGTATGCTTTGAAGCATTATTATTTTTATGTTTTGTAAGCTTTTATCTTGAATCATTTGGATCTGAACATTCATGCCACAATAAAGAAAATTACATTAAGTATTATGCTAGGTAGCATTCCACATCAAAAAATCCGTTTTTATCATTTACCTACTCGAGGATGAGCAGGAATTAAGCTTGGGGATGCTTGATATATCTCCAACGTATCTATAATTTTTTATTGTTTCATGCTATTATATTACCTGTTTTGGATGTTTATGGGCTTTATTTTACACATTATTATCAATTTTGGGACTAACCAACTAACCGGAGGCCCAGCCCGTATTGCTGTTTTTTTGCCTATTTCAGTATTTCAAAGAAAAGGAATATCAAATGGAGTCCAAATGGAATGAAATCTTTGGAAGCGTGATTTTTGGAACGAACGTGATCCAGAGGACTTGGAGTGCAAGTCAATAAGCAGCCGAGGCGGCCACGAGAGGGTAGGGCGCCCCCCCCCCCCTATAGAGCACGCCCCCCCTTCTCGTGGGCCCCTCGGGCGGCCACCGACGTACTTCTTCCTCCTATATAAGCCTACATACCCCAAAAACATCCAGAGAGCAACCGAAGAAATATTTTCGCCACCATAACCTTATGTACCCGTGAGATCCCATCTTGGAGCCATCGCAGGCGTTCTGCCAGAGGGGGAATCTACCATGGAGGGCTTCTACATCAACACCATAGCCCTTCCGATGAGTTGTGAGTAGTTTACCACAGACCTTCGGGTCCATAGTTATTAGCTAGATGGCTTCTTCTCTCTTTTTGGATCTCAATACAATGTTCTACCCCTCTCTTCTGGAGATCTATTCGACGTAAACTCTTTTTGCGGTGTGTTTGTCGAGATCCGATGAATTGTGGGTTTATGATCAAGTTTATCTTTGAATAATATTTGATTCTTCTCTAAATTCTTTTATGTATGATTGAGTTATCTTTGCAAGTCTCTTCGAATTATCGGTTTGGTTTGGCCTACTAGATTGATCTTTCTTGCCATGGGAGAAGTGCTTAGCTTTGGGTTCAATCTTGCGGTGCTCTTACCCAGTGACAGAAAGGGTTGCAAGACACGTATTGTATTGTTGCCATCGAGGATAAAAAGATGGGGTTTATATCATATTGCTTGAGTTTATCCATCTACATTATGTAATCTTGCTTAATGCGTTACTCTGTTCTTATGAACTTAATACTCTAGATGCATGCTGGATAGCGGTCGATGTTTGGAGTAATAGTAGTAGATGAAGGCAGGAGTCGGTCTACTTGTTGCGGACGTGATGCCTATATACATGATCATGCCTAGATAATCTCATAATTATTCGCTTTTCTATCAATTGCTCGACAGTAATTTGTTCACCCACCGTAATACTTATGCTATCTTGAGATAAGCCTCTAGTGAAACCCATGGCCCATTGCTTCCAATCTACTTTTATTTGCATCTTTATTTTCTGCATCTATATTACAAGATACCAAAAAATATTTATCTTATCATATTATCACTATTAGATCTTACTTTCGCAAGTGGCCGTGAAGGGATTGACAACCCCTTTATTGCGTTGGTTGTGAGTTCTTTGTTTGTTTGTGTAGGTTCGTGGGACTTGTGAGGAGCCTCTTACTGGATTGATACCTTGGTTCTAAAAAACTGAGGGAAATACTTACGCTACTATGTTGCATCACCCTTTCCTCTTCAAGGAAAACCAAGGCAAGCTCAAGACGTAGCAGCGTCCTTCTCGAACGGCTCTGAGCTCCTGGCATTCGTTGGTGTTGTGGGTGTAGAGGTTGTGGTAGGCGCATAATCGGTTGCCCTTCGATGACTCTGGCTGGTCCCTGTCGCACTTCGTGTCTGATTCTGCTGCGAGCACAGCTGTTCCTTTGCGCTCCACGTCCTTGGGCTTGGCTTTCTTCTCTTCTGGGTCAACGGCTGGAAGCTCGAGGAGGGAGAGGCACCCCTCCTCATCTGTTTCGCACTTGGTCACCAGGTTGAACAGCTCTAGGGATGTGCACAGGTCCTCGTGGATGGTGAGTTCCTCCTTCATATTGACATCGCGAACACCGTTAGAGAACGCTGAGATGATGGCCTCCTTGGTCACCCTGGGAATCTTGAGGCGAGCGTTGTTGCAGCGCTGGATATACTTCTGCAAGGTCTCTCCCGGCTGCTGCTTGATGCGGTGCTGGTCACCCATGACGGGAGGACGGCCACGAGTGCCCTGGAAGTTGGCGATGAAGCGGTTGCGCATCTCGTCCCAAGAGGAGAACGAGCCGGGAGGCAGGTTCAGGAGCCAAGTGCGGGCACCATCCTTGAGCGCCATGGGTAACCAGCTCACCATGACCTTTTCGTCTCCGTTGACCGCCTCGATGCCCAGCTCGTAGAGCTGCAGGAACTCCTCGGGGTCAGTAGTGCCGTCATAGCAAGGAGGCAGACCTGGCTTGAACTTGCCCGGCCAGGCGACACTTTGTAGCTCGGTGGTGAAGGTGTGGCAGCCTGCGGTGGCCACCGGAGCCCTTTGCAGACATGGAGCTTGCTCTTGGAGATTCCCGCGTGCCGCTGCCAGGGGCAGCGTGGGGTCTTGACGTGCTGGCACAGGGATGCGGTCCTGGCGGGCTGGAGCAGGGAGCACGCGAGCACATTCTTGGGGCCGAGGGATTTCTTGGCAACTCCTTTCTTGTCGCGTGGGTGCTGGACACGACAGTCCCGTCCATGGGCCGCGCGCCTTGGAGCCAGGGCACCTTCTTGAGGAGGAGGTGACGGACGCGCCCCTTGAGCTGCATCACCCATGCAGGACGGAGGGCGCGGCATCGAGAGGGACGGCGCAGGAGAGCCCCCTGCGGCACTGACGAGCTCGGTGATGCGAGCGAGCCACTCCTTGTAGAGGTCGTCGACGGGGCGGTAGTGCAGGAGCTCACATGCCAGGAGCAATGCGGCTTGCGCGTCTGTGGGAGCGCGAGGAGCGTGAGACGATGAACCAGCTAGAGTTAGCGACGGAGTGGCGGTGCGGCCGTCCCGCGGCACTGAGGGATGCAGCGATGACGTTTGCTGCTCGTTCCCCACCGGGCCGGTGGCGGCCTTGGGAGCGGGAGACGGAGAACGACGAGGGGGCCCACCAACGGGAGCCGTGTGGGCGACGCGGGCGGCGAGAGCAGCCCGACGCTCGGCGCGAGCTCGGCGAGCATCCGCCATGGATGCGGCAAAGCAACGGAACTCGGAACCACGGAAGGAAGATTCCGGCGCACACCTACGTGGCGCGCCAAATGTCAGATATTGGGTTTCGCCAGAACCCTTAAGGTTCAAACTCTAGGGTGCACGTGAAGATCTTCTCCCTATCAATCTATGTTCCGAAGCCTTGCCGTGGATCTAAGCTACACGATGAACAACACAAGGGACGCGAGGTTTATACTAGTTCGGGCCACCGTTGTGGTGTAATACCCTACTCTAGTGTGTGGTGTGGTGGATTGCCTCTGGGCTGATGAAGAATAGTACAGAGGAAGAACAGCCTTGCGAGGGGTGTTCTTGAGCTGGTGTGGTGTTCTACTTGTCCAGGATTCGATCCGCTCTGGATGAGATGTCCCTCTCTACGGCGGTGGCTATCTCTATTTATAGGGGCCCTGGTCCTCTTCCCAAATATTGAGCGGGAAGGGAGCCAACAACGGCCATTTTGAAAGGGGACAACTAGTACAAGCTATCATGACTAAAGTTGGTCTTCGACTGCTAAAGGTACTGGTGATGACGCCGTCTTGGGCTCCATGGTGACCTCCATCCTGCCTCTCTGCTAGTCTTGGTCTCGTTGCACTAATATGGCAACCTTTGCTTGATGCCTCCGTACTCCGCGCCTGCGCTTGCCCCCTTTGCATCAAATAGGAAACGAGGACACTGCACCAGCTGGCGCCTGCCTGGCGCTCGCCTGGTCTCGATCATCATGGCTTGCGTCACGAGCACCTCACGATGTACTCCTTGCCTTGATCTCTCCGCCTCCTCGCGAGCCTTCTTGGTGAGGCCGTCCCTGAGGAGGCTTTGCATCGTCCGCCCCGCGAGGCTTGGCCCCTCGCGAGGGTCTAGGGCTTGGGTTGATGTAAACGGGTCGTACTGGGCCACTGCTTGAGCCACGTCGCAGGCCGCAGACAGGCAAGTCTGGATACTCCCGTTCCCAGAATGCCGACAGTCGGCCCGTGACGCATTAAGGGAGACCCATGGAGGACTAGTCGTACAAGACAAAGATAACATAGTCGTGAAGGACTCTGTGTCCACTAACAAAGACGGCTAGGATTTGTAACCCTAGGTCCTCGGACTAAGGAAACCCCTTATCTCTGATATTACTATTCATCCAACCAAACTTGAAGGGGCATCCTAAAGAATGCTGTGCTAGAATCATACTCGTCAATTAGGAAGAGAGGTGGAGACGATGCATGAGAGGCAGGCCCAAAGATAATGTGTGTGCGGGAGACACGTAGGCAGGTATATGTATATAGAAAGGGTTGATGGCGATTGTGCGTATGTATGCTGGTGAGAGGAAGGGTGCTTGTGGTAAAGGTTAGTGAAAACAGTCGTAAATGGTTACGACAATGAGGGAGGGTTATATCGAGAGCATGTCTGCGAGAAAGACACCTCGGGAGAGAGTGTGTGAGAGATCACCGATGGATATACACCGTGTGCGCGTATGTGTGAGAGAAAGTCGGCGTGTGTGTGAGGAGGGGCCTATGCAGAGTGAAACTACACGTAAAAGACTAATGTACACATTGATTAAAAATATAAATTGTATCCAAATATTAGGATGGGATCATGATATTCGCAATTCGCGTAACGAACGGTCATTGATCCATCAGACATCTATATTATATCGAATTTGAGCATGTCTTATTATTCGACATAATTGATCCACACAGTTAGTATTTTGAACTCCAGACAATGCATAGCTTTAGCAATCGAATATAAACGTGAGTATACTTCATGTTGTGTTTGTAAAGCACATTATACATACACAAGTTACACAATGAACATTATAAATAGCTAGCTATGAACTAGCATACATTTCAATTCAACTTAAGGTGATTTAAAAAATTCGAATTTAACACGAAGTCCATTCAATTATTTGAATTTGATATCATGGCATTTGTAAATCATACCTAAATTATGGGGGCACCAATCTTTGCTCTGCTTTTGTACATAATAGCATATATAGTCGTGTAAAAAGTAGATTCAAATTTACCTCCTCCATTCCAAAATAATCGTAGTTATAGGATTTTTCAAGTGTCAAAATTTCAAAAAGAAGCGCATAATTTAATGAGATTTTCAAACATACAATGTCAAATTTAACGTTGTCTATTTAGGTCAATCCTCAAAGTTCAAAAGTACTCCCTCCATTTTTATTTAGTCGGTGTATTAGCTTTGGTAAAAGTCAAGCTTTATAAACTTTGACCAAGTTTATAAAAATATATTAAGATAAGCATTAACAAATCAATAAAATTAGATTTATTATTGAATGTACTTTCGCATCATATAGATTTGTTATGATAAAATTTTATACTATTTTCTATAAACTTGGTCAAACTTTATGAAATTTGACTTCAGTCAACTCTAATATGTAGAGTAAATAAAAATGGAGGGAGTACTCTAAAGGTGAATGCTTCTGTTTCAAAATTTCAAACGAAGCGGCAAAAGAGCCTCTACTCGCCCAAAACCATGTGAGACCAATGTTTGGTAGAAGGAAATTACTTTTCTAACTCCGACCCATGAAACCTACCGGCCCGACGTCCAAAGGTTTAAACCAGGGTAGGTTTGTAGCTTCAACTAGACGCCTCGCAACCGCCTCTGAAAAACATTCATACACAATGGCCGCCTAAGCACACATGCACGTGGCCGAAATCGCTCCCGCCCACTATTTGGGACACCTAGGATTACCATCCTACCCCCGACCCACAGTAGGTCCGAAATTTAAGAGGGGGAAAAGTTTTTACTTTCCCCAAATTTCAAACAAGTGCGTCCCATCTGTTCAAAAACAAAAAACAAGCGCGTTCCATCTGTTCAAAAAACCAAAAACAAGCGCGTCCCATACCAAAACATGGTTCTCCCTTAGCTCCCACTGCCCCCCCCCCCTGGTCTGATTCCCCATTCGTACTCCATGGACGCAGAAGCTACCTCTCCACCAGCCGCGAAACTCCGGCGTCCTCCGTCTGCCACCCCATCCCACCCATCAACCACCGCCCTCCTCCATCACGCCGGAGCCGATACCCCGACATCATCGTCCACCACAACAACAACCGCAACGCCCTCCATGGCTAGTAGTTGCAGCCAAGACTGAGTTGTCCGTACCTGAGCCAATTCAACCACGACGTCCTGCGCCTCACCGCTGCCGCTCCAACTTCGCCACCGTCCACTACATCGGAGTTGTTGCTGCTACACCGTCCTTCGCCGCCTCAGATCTGCTTCCCCTCCGCCGACAAACGGCCACCATAACACAGTCAACAATTTTTCCATGGGTTTGTCCAAGGCTCAACCCTCCTCCAAAACATCGGTTCCCCGGGTAAAACAAAGAAAATCGCCGTGACATCCGAAGGACCCAGCACTGGCAAACGGAAATGGTACTCCTCTTCCCTTATTCATGCAAATCTTACGTGTCTGCTTGCACAATATTCATCACACAGAAGACACTAGTTGACCGCTTTTCTTCATACTAGATGTTCCTAGTAACTCGCAATGCACAAGGTTTCTCCTGATATACTATTTCACCTTAGCTAGAGGTCCGTCGCCCCCTGGATTTCAATTCCTGGTCAGTTGATTCCCAATTAGAGGAAGCATTCCCCAGCGTAACATGCACTAGTCCACCTATTACGCCGGGGAAGCAGCGCCTCGGTATTTATCTGAGGAGTGTGGGGGGCCTAGAGCTGCTGGCGCCGATCTTGAGGTCAGCCGGGATTAAAGGGATGGCCGGGGGGCGCTGCCAAGCACGTCGGTGGTGTGAGGTCGAGGGGAGGGCAGGGCGGCGGAGGCAGGGGTTTGAGCCGGTGGTCGCTGGCTGTTCGGGAAAGATTGTCAATAGTGACTAGTGGGAGATAGACGAAGGCCATTTGCTCATTCCTTATAGATCGAACAGTTCATAAAAGAATCGGCTGACCTATTTATTTCCAGTGGACTGTTATTTTGATAGGACCACATGTGGTGGTGTGCTAGAGGAGTACCTGCATTTCCCAGCCATCCCTATGCTCATATATTACAAAATCATATGGAGTAGAATCTAGTTTTGTTTGCCATGCAATGTTGTAGAGCTATCATATGTCTCCTGTCATTTATTTTTCAACCACCTGCTATCTTCTACTTTTACAGTGCACTAGTTTTGCACACACTTCACCCGTACTCTCACTATTGTGTTTTTATGCAATGGTATTTCAGACTGTGCCTTGACAGAAGCAGAAAAAAAAGAGAAGTCGCTCCTGATTGCTTCGGGCTTAGGCAAGATAGCTTCAGCGCTATAAAGGGTGCATTGTCAGCAGATGGAGACGGTAAACGTAGCTCTGGAGTTGATGATCTCGCTCTCCCTAAACCACCATCCCAGGTGCTTGCTTTAACTTCGTGGTGTCATATGTGGTTGCATGTTGCATATGGTTTCTAGCTTGTATTCGAAAAGACGAAGTTGGTCTTTATTAAGATAAGGAAAGATACTTTTACATGAACCACCATTCCGGGAGCACCAGAAGACAAATCGCTAGTCAGGGCACTGGCTGAGCCAGTGACAAGCCCACCACAGACAGGCATTACCTGGAAGCCAACTAAAAAGCCATGATGGTGGCGAAGCAGCCCGCCTCCCACCAGGATCTCAGGTCCTAGATGATCATGCTCACCACTCCAGCCGGATGTCTAGCTTGTGTTGCTTCCAATTTGGTTAAATTGCATCTGCTTAACTTACACATTATACCTTTGAATAGGACATGTCTTCCTATTTTTGGTACATACTAGTACATCTGTCTATTAACCATGTTCTTACATCAAACTAATGTTCTTGTGTATCCCTCATCAATCACTTATGATGAGGCAGTCAGGACAGTGGACTATTGCGAGAAAAGATCCTCATTTAAAGAATGCAGCATCAGCATCCCCACATGATTCTTAAGAAATAGCATGTCTAGATGAAGATAGTGAACGTAGCTCTATAGTTGATTACCACATTTTCCCTACACTAGCATCGCAGGTGCTTGCTCTAACTTGGCAGCATGATATGTGGTTGCATGTTGCATATGGTGTCTAGATTGTAATTCTTCCAATCTGGTTAAATTGCATGTGCTATTCTGCTTAGTTTATACATTATACCTGTTAATGTGACATGCCTTCCTGTTTTTGTACATAGTACATCTGTCTATTAAGCATGTCCTTACATAAAACTATTTTTTTGTATCCTCATCAATCAATATGACGAGACACCTTTAGTATATGCAGTGTGATATTAGTTGCATCTTTCATATGATTTATAGCATGCGTTGCTTCTAATTTGTTGAAATGCCATTTATGATAGGACGCTTTTAACTTGGCAGAGTCATATTGGTTGCATCTTTCATGTGGTGTCTAGCTTGTATTGCTTCTTATTTGTTGAAATGGCTTCTTCTTAGTTTACACAAACAGTTGTGAATATGCCTTGCCATCCTGTTTTTCGTACATATTCCATCCTGGTATCATGTGTTTGCCTTACATCAAAGTAGTGATTGTTTCATGCATGAATGAGTTCTGAAGAGTGAATCTTATTGCTTTTTATTGTCAGTTTTACTTGAAAATTCAAAATCAATAAAGCATAAGGAAATTAGCAAGGCAGTGGATAAAGGTACTCCTTCCAAACAGAGGGCCTCTACAGATTCTACTCCGCCACCCCCACCCCCCAAGAAGATTTGGAAGACAACACATGCATAGACACTCATTGTAGCTATGTTGATGATGAGCATGTCTACCCTAGTGCACCATCATAGGTGCTCCGTCTAACTTGGCACTATTATATGTGGTTTCATGTTATGTATGATGTCTAGCTTGTATTGCTTCTAATTTTGTTAAATTCCATGTGCTTACTTTACACATTATACTAGTGAATTAGACATGTGTTCATGTTTCTAAAATATACAACATCTATCTATCACACCATGTTCTTACATCGAAGTACTACTGTTGTGTAACCTGCAACAATCACATATGATAAGACACGTTTGACTTGGGAGTGTGATATAGGTTACATTTTGCATTCTTTTCTAGCTTGTAGTACTTCTAATTTGTTGAAATGGCACTTATGATGAGATAGTTTTAACTTGGTAGAGTGATATTCGTTGCATCTTTCATATGGTGTCTAGCTTTCATTGCTTCTAATTTGTTGAAATGCCTTCTGCTTAGTTTACACATCATAGCTATGAATATGCAATGATGTCCTTTTTTCTTACACATTCAATCATCCTATCATGCGGTCGCCTTACATTAAAGTAGTGCTCGTCAGCATCCTGCATCAATGAGCTCTGAAAAGCGAATTTTTATTAATTTTTCTTATGTGTTTGACTTGACAAGAAAATGCAGTTAAGAAAAAGGAAGGAAAAAATAAGGCAGGGATTGATGGCGGTCTTCCAGCAAAACCGGCATCCAAGGTGCTTTCTCTAGCTTGGCAGTGTGATATTGTCTTGCATGTTGCATATAGTGTCTCACTTGTATTGCTTGTAATTTGATTAAATTACTTCTGCTTAGTTTACATAATTAGTTGTGAATATGCCATGTTGTCCTATTTTTCGTACATATTCCATTCTCATATCATACATGTTCCTGTTTCTAGAACATACAATATCTGTCTATCACACCATCACTACAAAAAAATACATTCCATGATGATACGTGTTTGTCACAGTAGGTCGTGTTTTCTGTCATGCATATACATCCATGACGATTTTATGACAGAATCAAGATAGTCATACCTGTGCTGTCGTAGAAGTGTTCCATGAGATTACCAAAATTATCATCCACTTCCATGACGATAAATCGTGCGTCACAGAAGTGCTTTCGTCAAGGGTGACGACACGTGGCATCCACCGTAACGGAACACCGTTAAGCTATCGGGTCGGGTTTTGGATCCGATAACCCGTTAACAACCCCGACCAATGGGGATTTTCCACGTGTAAAATCATCATTGGCTGGAGGAAACACGTGTCGGCTCACCGTTGGGACAGATGTCATCCGCTCATTGGACCGAAGGCGCCTATGATACGGCGACACGTAGCACGGCCCAACAGAGACCCATTCCTGTGAAAAGGCCGGCCGTTTGACTTGGTCAAAAGGTGGCGGGCCGGCCCACGGAAAGCCTGTTAACGGCATGTTCGCATATAGCCCATTTACAGCCCGCTAACCCAGGGCCCGTTACGCCCTATCCGAATTAGGCCAAGTAGAATCTTCTGGGCTGTCCAATATGATTCAGCCCGTTTTAACTTTCGGCCCATGTGTGGCCCATGACTTCTTTCGGCCCGTATGAGGACCTTTGTAACTCTTGGCCCATTAACGGCCCGTGGTGAAACTGGCCCTAATGAACAGTGTATCACTTTATACCCATTAACGGCCCATTATTCCATTGGGTCATTTCCATCCCAAGTTATCTTTCGGCCTTCTCAGGGCCCATTGATTCTTGGGATCACTTGCAGCATTCGGTTACATACGGCCCGCTACTGTCATTTTCTGCTTGTGGGCCAAATTCAGCCCATAGTTACAGTCGGCCCGTTTGCGGCCCGTTAATACATTGGGCCGTTTTCATGTCAAAAAAACCGTTGGGCTGTTTTCATAGAGTTATCAAATACGGCCTATTAACGGCCCGTTATGGTCCACGAATAGTACGACCCATGATTGGCGAAATAATGATACGCCCCGTAGAAGGCCCATGGATCCTACGGCCCGTATGAGGCCCATGGATAGTACAACCCGTAGAAGTCCCATGGATCGTACGACCCGTAGAAGGCCCATGGACCCTACGGCCCGTAGAAGGCCCATTGATACCTAAGGCCGGTATAGAAGGCCGATGGATCCTACGGCCCGTATAGAAGGCCAATGGTCCTACGGCCGAATGAAGGCCCATGGATGATACGGCCTGCAGGAGACCCATGGTTACAACAGTCCGTGTGTTGCCATGATTATTTTGGCCTAGTTACCAAAAATAGGCTATTGTGGCCACTAGAAAAACACAGAAAAAGAACTGCAGTGACTACAAGCAAACAACTAAACAAGACAATAAGGAAATATATAAGCAAGCAATTAAGGCTAGCCTATTACCGCTATTACACATATTACATCCACTAGGCATCAAAGTTTGCCACCAGTCCAAATATAGGGAACAAAGTAGCATATTACATACACTGGCCGTCAAAATTGGGCACTTGTGGAAATAAACGCGGCAGCAAAACAAGAGCATAACTGAAACAACTTCAGAAGAGCTCAAGAAACGTTATCCTGGGTATCCACCATGCTGGCAATAAGCTTAGCAAGCTGATTAGCTTTGTCCTGTTTGGTGCTAAAATCCTCCAACGCTTGCTGTTGCACCAGAAAGTATGCATCTGAATGCTCCAGGGACTTCTGCAGTCCTTCCGCTTCTTGTCACAGCACAGCTGATCGATGTCTTTCAGCTTGTAGTTGAGACTCAAGAAACCGAAATAATTCAGACAGTGAGTTTGAATAGCTTGTGCAAGCGGTAGTGTCCAGTAACTCGAACACTAAACCAAGACAGGACTTTGGGGTTGTCTCGCTGTCTTCAAGATAGTCTTCCTTAGCTATTTTATCAGCTTTATTGGAGACCAACAAGGATGTGTCACTATCCTGAACCTTATCTGCGTTACTTCCTTTACCATTGCTTAATAAGGCACTCTTCCCCAATATTCTGTCAGCGTTCTAAAAGAATAAACAACCAGACACATAACAAGTTTAGCATGTACTAGTATATGAAACTCATTTCGGTGAACCAGTTCATTAGTAAGGTGGACAGGATTAAACTACCAAGTCTTCTATTGCCAAGTACTAGTACATAATAAAAGCATCAAATAAACATACATCTATGTCCTATGGTCACTGCATTGTCTTGCCAAATAAAAATAGACACGATTCAAATCATATCAGTTCAAGACAAAGCAGCAGTGAAAGAATACAAAGCGTGGGAAACTACACGGCACAACAAGATTTCAGATGGGTACCACGGGTCTACATGTACAACAACACTATTGGCTCTGTTGTGATGCTAGTAATGTGCATGATATGAAAGTAAATTGTATACACAATTGAAATTGAAATCAAAAGAGCTATTTATAAGAGCAAACCTGTTAAAGAAACATGCATGAACAAACCTGCTGTGCCATTGGAGTTTTGATTGGATCCTTCAATTTGAAAATAAGTTTGTATCAGTAAATACAGTGATACAAGAGCAAAGCGATCATAGTTAAAAAAAGGCACGCCTAAGCGAGCGCTTAAGCGCGCATAGGCTCTAGGCGTTGGCAAAATGCATTGCGCATAACTACGCTTAATCTGTGCATAACTGCACATAAGCATGCGCTTTGGTCAGTAAAGTGCAAGGCGGTGGCAAAACGCACAATTAACGCCTAGCGCTTTTTTGAACTATGATAGCAATGGAATCTTAAATTAGAACAGTTGTTCTTCAGGTTTAGGCACTTGTTCTACATGAACAAAGTACAGTAAGACGCAAGAATATAATACTTACAAATAGAAAATGAGCTCATAGACCTTACCACATTCTTGGTTCGGGACCAGTACAGAACAAGGCGTTCCCAGTCATCGTCCAGTAAATGTATCTCAGGAGAACGAAAGGGAATTTGATGAGTTTCTTTGCCGGTGAAGTACGTTTTCTTCAGGTAATTCTAATACTGCCACCAAGCATTCTTGAAGATAGCAGAGGTATTAGCACAGGTTACCTGATCCTGAGTTTCCAAATCGGTCCTTCTCTATAGAGAAAAATGGGAAAATTTGCTGTATTATAACCATCATGGAGGTAGGATGTATGGGACGAAGCAAAGTAATTGCCATGAATAACATTACTTACACATAACTCCTGGACAAACACCTGCAACTGGCATTTTCCTTCATCTTCAGTATAATATTTCCAAGATGGGAAGATACGCACATACGATTTAACAACATCAAATGCGATAGATGCTAAACTACGACTGTCCGGTTGTGCTTCCTCCACAGGAATAGGCGTACTAACTGGTGGAGTTGGGGTTCACCGTGATAGTACTGGCCCTTTGGGCACTAGAGCTGCCTTACTAACTGCTCTTGTTTGGGAGCTCTGTGGTGGAGATGGTGTTGTGTCAACAGCAACTGGGTTACTATCGGCTGGGGTTGGGGTTGGATTGGGTGAAGCTAGTTCTCTGTCCATCGCAGTAGGGGTACAATCTGCGAGAGTTTGGGTTATGTGTGGTAGGGATGGTTCTTGTGCATGTACAACCGGGGTGCTATCTCCACCAAGAGGTAGCACTGTTTTATTTGAAGACCGTGTTTTTATTCTGCTAGATACTGGCATCACTCGCTCCAATTCAAATGGCTGATAAACAGGAAACATAGTTGAATGTACAGACATTGTATGAGAGACATATGCAATAGATAGTGTGGGAAAAAGAGGGCATGAAATAGTTGACATATATATTGTTTAACTAAAACGGATAGCATGACATAATTTCACATATATGATGTCTATCTAAACTGGATAGCATAGCATAACATAATTCAAAGATATGATGAATAACTAAACAGGATCGCATGACATAATTCACCTACATGTTATCTAAGTAATCAAGATCGCATCATTTAATTCACATATGTGATTTATATGGTAAACAGAGGGCATTCGATATGATGTCTGAACTAAGAACATGGTGTTGAATATTGTGTATATGATGTCTAAACTATGCAATGCAAGACACCGTATGCATGATATGAGTAGCATAACCGTGCCAAGTTAGAGCATACACCTCAGTAGGGAAATAGGACTGGTCATCTGTCTCTGAATCCATCTCTGAGGAGCTATCGAGACCCAACAAGAGATCTGCTTCGACGGGTAGCACTGTCTGCTCTGAAGGCCTTGTTTTCACTCCAGATTTTTCCATCTCCCACCCAAATGGCTGATTCACAGGAAGAGTAGTTTAATGTACAAGTCAACAAATGTAAATGTAATGAAGAAAAGGATGGGCAAGATATCATTCAAATATATGATGCATGGTTAAACAGGATGGCATTGCACATTTCACATATATTATGGCTGGCTAAAAGATATGAGACTACATAATTCCCATATATGATATAGAAACTAAACAGGATGGGCAAGATATCATTCAAATATATGATGCCTGGTTAAACAGGATGGCATTGCACATTTCACATATATTATGGCTGGCTAAAAGATATGAGACTACATAATTCCCATATATGATATAGAAACTAAACAGGTGGCATTACAGAACATGTCTAAACTAAGAAGATGACATATATGATGTCAAAAGTAGGCACTGCAAGGCAACATATGCATGATATGACTAACATCATCATGCCAAGGTAGAGCAAACACCTTGGGGGGTAAATAGGAGTGGTCAGCGGCGTCTGAATCCGCCTCAGAACAGATATCTTCCTCTGGATTACAATCTGGAGAGGGGTGGGGAGGGTTTGCCATTGAACCCACCATGGAGCGATGTATGCATGACATTGTATTGTCGTGCAAAACTCTTCTATTTTTCTCTACATGTTTAGCATGACTGTGTACAATATCTGACATGCATACAAAAAATATGGTGAGATTATGTAAGGAGAGCATGCAGAAATTTAGAGTGATGGTAACAACCAGTGGATGGATCCAAAAATAATGATAGCAGGCTGATGATTGCTTTAAGTTAATAAAAAGACAGATGATGATTGCTTTACTATTTGTTTCCCACCCAAGATGAACAACATAGGTATACCCTAGGTGAACCAGATATTAGACAGACATACTATTCATTGCTGCCTCGATATGTGCCCTGACTGAGGAGTTAGGAATTTGCCAGTGCGGATTGCCTACACAGTGAGGAACATGATATCCCTGAGGAATTTGAGAGTCAAATTTCCGACCGTTGCTGTGCTACGCGCCAGCTCTCCCAAAATATCTTATCCACATAACGGTCATATCATTGAAGCGCATTTATGTCTTATCATGTCGGGCTGCTCCCTAGGCTATAAGTAGCCGCCCCCTACAACCACTAGCTGGTTGGCTGCTCCGAGAGAAACTGACACTTGTCATTTGAGAGCAACCCATCCTCCGAGGACTTTGAGCGAAAATCATCGAGTGAGGAAAATCCAAACCCAAACACCCACAAACCCAAAGTGATTGAGCATCACTGAAGAGATTGATCCTGCGTAGATCCGACGCTTATTACCTTTGAAGACTGTGCTTCTTCCAGACGGTTAGGCGTCATGGTCTAGAGCATCCAAGAGGAATTGTGGATCACCGAGTGACCGAAGTCTGTGAAGGTTTGGAAGTCGCCTGAAGACTTACCACGAGTGATTGGACGAGGTCTGTGTGACCTTATTTCAAGGAGAATACGTGAGGACTTGGTGTCCTGAGCTGCATGCTCAGTGACTGGGTGTCCGGGACTGTGTGTCCTCGAGTTTAAATACTCAGCCGCTCAAACCAGATGTACAACTGAGACAGCAGTTTGAATTGGTCTACCAAATCATTGTCTTCACCAACCTTACTGGTTCTATTTCCTCAACTCTTTCATTTCCTCATTACTGTGTTGAGTGTTTGTTCATATCTGTGTTTGAAGACTTTGACTGAAGACTTTCTCAATTTTCTCAGTTCAATTTCTTCAGTCTGTTTGTCTTCATCTTGTGTTATCCTGTGTTTACGCTTTCTGTACTCTGTGTTTGTCTTCATTTCATCATGATGACCATGTGTGTATTTTGTCAAGCTTACTTCTGAGTACTTATTCCGCTGCAAGTAGTTCTTCGCTAAGGACTTTCCTCACCGGCAAATTCCTCAGTGAAGAATTCATAAAAATCGCCTATTCACCCCCCCTCTAGTCGATATAATGCACTTTCAATTGGTATCAGAGCAAGGTACTCCCTTGTTCTGTATGATTTTGGTTTAACCACCTGGAGTTCTAGTTATGTCGACCACAGGTATGATCAAGGTATCTATTGGGTGTCCTACCTTCGATGGCACGGACTACCCCTACTGGAAGAATAAGATGCAAATGCATCTTGAAGCAATTGACAACGATCTCTGGTACGTTGTGGAAAATGGTGTTCCCTCAGTCACACCTCCCTTGAATGCTGCTGATGTGAAGAGATTCAAGCAACTCGATTCTCAAGCGAAGTATCATATGTGGTCATCTGAGTAAAGGGCAGTATGGTAGAGTGAGTGCTTCGGAAACTGCTAAGATTATCTGGGATAGGCTCTCCAAAGTAAATGAAGGAGTCTCAACTCAACGTGACTCTCGTGTTGACGTTCTTCACAATCTCTTCAACCGCTTCAAAAGACTCGACAATGAAAATGTTCAGCAAACCTTCGATCGCCTCACTGATATCTCAAATGAGCTTCAAGCGCTTGGTGCCACTGACATCACCGATCATGAGGTGGTGAAGAAATTGCTGAGATCACTCGATTCGTCATTTGACACTCTGGCACTGATGATTCAAGAGTGTGCTGATTACAAGTCACTAGATCCCGCTGATATCCTCGAGAGGCTAAATACTCATGAGTTCCAGCTTGCTGAAAAGGGAGATCTCTATGGTTCAAGCTATGGCAAACCACGTGCCCTGAAGGCCAAGGCAGTGTCTGAATCGGAATGTGAAGATTCTAGTAGTAGCCTTGGTGATCCTGAAGAATTGAGCCAGGAGCTAGCACTGCTCGTGAAGAAATTCCAGAAATTCTCAAGACGTGGTCGCTTTGGAAAATCTTCAAGGAGCAGTGATTCCTCATCAAGTGACTATAAGAGAAGGCTATGCCACAAATGCAAGAAGCCTGGTCACTACATTCAGGATTGTCCTCAGTGGGACAAGGAACTAAAGAAGAAGAAATGCAAGGATTACAGTTCTGATGATGCCAAGAAGAAGAAGAAATCTTTAAAGTCTTCATCATCAAAATCCTTGAAGTCTTCATCTCACAAGAAGAGCATCTCCAAGAAGGCTCGGGCATTCATTGGCAAGGAAATGGATTCTGAGGCTGAATCTGAGGATAATGAGGAAGAGGAGGCATCCGAGGAGTCTGAGTCAGGTTTGGCAAGTCTAGCTCTTGCTACCGCATTTGTCAGCAAGTCTATCTTCAACTCTGAAGAAAATGGCAACACCAACAATGCTGATGAAGGCAATGACGACTACGCTCCCACCTATTGCTTCATGGCAAAGGCTGCCAAAGTAACTAAATACCCCTGCTCTGAATCAAGTGAGGATGAATCTGATGAAAATCTTAAGCCTAGCTACTCCAAACTTGCTAAGATTGCTGTGAAACAACAAAAGGCTATTGAAAAACTTCAAAACATGCTAGACAAAAGTGATGATATGTTGGGTGATGAAATGGACCACACTAAAGACTTAACTGAAAATCTTCAGAGACTTCAGTCTAAGTTTGACAACCTTCAAAGTCAACATAAAACCCTCTTAACTGATCACGAGAAGCTTTCTTATGAATTTCAAAGAAAGCAAGATCTTGAGAAGCTAAGAGTGAGTTATGAAGATCTTCAGAAGGAGCGCGAGTCATTACTTGCTCAACAAATCAGCGCTACTCAGGAAGAATTTGATCCTCCATGCTTAAAGTGCATTGAACGTGAATCTGCCAATTCTTCACCTGAATGTTCAAATACTTCAAATGTTACAAATTCTTCACCTGCCTCTGCTATCACTAATTCCTCATCTGAGGACATTGCTAGTATTACTGACGATGCAGGGCTGAAGGAATTGTATATGACAGGCATGTACAAAAGTCTCAAAGGGCATCAGACTCTTTGTGATGTGCTTAAAAAGCAGATCCTCAACAGAAACCCTAGGAAAGAGGGTATTGCCTTTGAGAGGAAACTCAATGCTGATGGAACATATTGGAAGCCTGAGTAGTACCCCGAAACCTCATGGGTTGCTGCAAAGGGACCTCCAGTTGATCCATCTAACTTATCTGGCTTTACGTGTGAATCTCCTCATTCTTCTGATGAGTCATTTGACTCCAACTATAAACTGTTCAAAAATCAGAATGGTGAAGTATTTGCTAGATATGTTGGCACTAACTGCAGGAACGGTTCCCCTATGAAGAAAATCTGGGTTCCCAAAAGTTATGTTGAAAGTCTTCAGGTGAATGTCCTCATGACACCACCAGTGAAGAATAGGAACCCCAGATCAAACTCTTCATATGGACCAAATTCTTCATATGGATCCAAGTCCTCATACAGACCAAATACTTCACGTGGATCAAATTCCTCAAAAGGATCAAAATCCTCATATGAACATCATCGTGCTAACAACTCTATTTCGCAGGGTAGAGCTAAGGGCTATGAATATGTGCATTATTGTTCAAATCATTATGTTCATAAGTCCTCGAAGAATTTCTCTGCTTATTCATATGCTTACCCTAACCCCTCTTATGTGAAATGAAGTGGACTGGCGTCCATGCCACCTTTCTCATATGGTGCTCGCAGAGTGATGAATTCTTTGCCACCCCTCCAGATGTGGGTGGGAATAAAAATAACTAATCTCTTATGCAGGGTCAGGTCTCCAGTTGTGCTCAAACGACTGAAGAATTTGCTGGAGACCTGAACAGTGCCTGAAAGGACGCAGGCGAATCATGATGAAATGAACTTTCATTTCACCCGTCCTCATACTAATTATCTGATCAAATTACTTGATGAAATTGAACTGATGATACTGATGTCATATTCTTCACTGATGAAGTATATGAGTTTGTAAGCTGCACTAATTCATCTGCAGGATGATCAATCCAAAGCAAATGAGTGGGTCCTCGATAGTGGATGTACAAATCACATGACTGGTGACAAGAATCTATTGATGGATGCTCCCTTAACTCCGTCACATCTGAAGCATATCATCTTTGCTGTCAAAGGAAAAAGTCAGGTATTGGGTCTAGGTAAGGTTGCGATCTCTAAGGATCGACACATGGACAAAGTCATGCTTGTCGAGTCCTTAGGATACAACCTCATGTCTGTCTCAATGCTTTGTGATCTTGATATGGTTGTTGTCTTTGGCAAGTATCATTGTGTTGTGATCATGGAAGCTGACAATTCCAAAGTCTTCGAAGGCTTTAGGAGAGGAGACTTGTACATTGTTGATTTCTCTACAGGACCACAACCTGCCGTGTGCTTACTTGCAAAAGCTTTAGAAGGCTGGCTATGGCGTCGACGACTTGGTCATGCAGGCATGAGGAATTTGCACACGCTTGCGAAGAAGAAGCATGTCATTGGTACTGAGAATGTCAAATTTCTCAAGCATCACTTGTGTGGTGCCTGTGAAGCTGGGAAGATGACTAAGGCCAAGCATCCAGCGAAGACTATCATGACCACCACTCGACTATTTGAATTGCTTCACATGGATCTCTTCGGTCCTAATCATTATTCTGCTGTGACTAATGATGCATCTCTATATGGCTTTGTTATTGTTGATGATTACTCTCGTTACACATGGGTACACATTGTTACTTACAAACATGAAGTGCAGGAAGTCTTCAAACAATTTTCCTCGAGGGCTTCAACCAACTTCGGTGTGAAGATCAAGCACATCAGGAGTGACAATGGAACTGAGTTCAAGAATTCCGGTCTTAATGACTATCTTGATGAACTTGGTATTACTCATGAGTTATCTGCTCCTTATACTCCTCAGCAAAATGGCGTCGTGGAGCGCAAGAATAGAACTCTTGTTGAGATGGCTCGCACTATGCTTGATGAATACAAAACACCTCATCGTTTTTCGATTGATGCAATTGATACTGCGTGCCACATCATCAATGAGTATATCTTCACAAATTCTTCAAGAAGACTGCCTATGAACTCCTCACTGACAAGAAACCCAATGTGAGTTATTTCAAAGTCTTCGGCGCTAAATGTTGGATTAGAGATCCTCATCAAAATGCTAAATTTGCACCGAAAGCACATGAAGGTTTTATGTTTGGTTACGGAAAGGACTCGCACACCTACAGAGTCTTCAACATCACTCTTCACAAGATTGTTGAAACTGTAGATGTGCGGTTCGATGAAACTAATGGCTCGCAAAGAGAGCACCTACCTTCTGTGATAGATGAACCATCACCTGAGGATTCTATCAAGTTCAAGGCTACTGAGGATTTCATTCCTACCGAAGAATCTACTGAAGAATTCATTCCAGAACGCGAAGATCGTCGAGCTGATGTACCTGAGGAAAATGCTGAAGAAAATGCTGATCAAATTCCTCAATGACAACCAGCTCATCCTCGTGTTGCAAAAGAAGTGCAAGTTGAAAAGATCATCGATGACATTGAAGCACCAGGTCCTCTCACACGCTCAAAAGCTTCACATTTATCTAACTTTTGTGGGCACTATGCTTTTGTCTCTATCACAGAGCCCACTAAGGTAGATGAAGCATTTCTGGAGCCTGAGTGGATTCAGGCCATGCAAAAAGAATTACATTAGTTCAAGCTTAATAATGTCTGGGAACTGGTCAAACGTCTAGATCCTCGCAAGCATAATATCATCAGCACAAAGTGGATCTACCGCAGCAAGCAAGATGAAAATGGCCTTGTGGTGAGGAATAAGGCACGACTTGTAGCTCAAGGCTACACATAGGTTGAAGGAATTGATTTTGATGAAACTTTTGCACCTGTTGCTAGACTTGAGGCTATTCGCATATTATTTGCTTATGCTAACCATCATAATATTATCTTACAACAAATGGATGTGAAAAGTGCATTCCTCAATGGTAAGCTTGAGGAAGAAGTATATGTTGCTCAACCCCCAGGTTTTGAAGATCCAAAGTATCCTGACAAAGTCTTCAGACTCAACAAGGCCCTCTATGGCCTCAAGCAGGCCCCTCGGGCATGGTATGATACTTTGAAGGAATTCTTCGTGAAGAATGGCTTCACACCAGGTTCACTCGACCCTACTCTCTTTACTAAATCTTATGATGGTGAACTATTTGTGTGCCAAATATACGTTGATGATATTATCTTTGGTTGTACTGACCAACGTTATAGTGATGAATTTGCCTATATGATGAGTGAAGAATATCAAATGTCTATGATGGGAGAGTTGAAATTCTTTTTAGGTCTTCAAATTCGTCAACAGCACAATGGCATATTCATATCTCAGGAGAAATACCTCAAGGAAGTTCTGAGGAAATTCGGCATGCAAGATTGCAAAGGAGTCAAAATTCCTATGCCCACAAATGGCCATCTATGCACTAATGAAAATGGTATTGACTTCGATCACAAGGTATACCACTCCATGATTGGTTCTTTATTGTACTTATATGCATCTAGTCCAGATATAATGCTTAGTGTTTGCATGTGTGCCCGATTTCAAGCTACACCGAAGGAATCACACCATAAGGCTGTGAAACATATTCTTCGATATCTAGCTCACACACAACACTGGGATTATGGTACCCCAAGGGCTCTACTTTTGATCTCATTGGATATTCTGACTCTGACTATGCTGGTGATCGTGTGGACCGCAAGTCAACATCTGGTACTTGTCATTTCCTCGGACGATCTATTGGTCCTTGAAGAAACAGAACTGCGTATCATTGTCTACTGCCGAAGCTGAGTACATTGCTGCTGGCTCTTGCTGTGCTCAATTGCTGTGGATGAAGCAAACTCTCAAGGACTACGGCATCAACATGAAGAATGTGCCTCTCTACTGTGACAATGAGAGTGCCATCAAGATTGCTCACAACCCAGTTCAACACTCGAAGACAAAGCACATTCAGATCCGTCATCATTTTCTTCGTGATCATGTGTTGAAGGGCGACATTTCTATTGAGCATGTGAAGACTGAAGAACAGCTAGCCGATATCTTCACAAAGCCCTTGGATGAGAAGAGATTTAGCAAGTTGCGGTGTGAGCTAAATATCTTAGAGTCTTCAAATGTTCTTTGAAAAGGACACACATCCTAACACTTATGCAAAATTGATGACTTAGATGTGCAACACATGAAGAAACGTTTTTCTTCAATCAATGAAGAATAACACTCTAAGTGTGAAGAAATTAATGAAGAATTTGATTCTCAGAACCCTACGACAATTGTATGCGGTGTTTGAAATCATCATTCTTATACGGTGGGTCACGCCACCACAAAAGTTGAAAATCTTCAATTTGAGTTTTTCCTCAGTTTTGAAATTCCTCAGTTTTTCAAATTCTTCAACTTTACAAAATCTTCACTATTTCCGTTGGTTTTCTTCATTGGATATATATATATATATATATATATATATATATATATATATATATATATATATATATATATATATATATGGGTTTATGTCTTCTACATCATTCACTTATGGCTATTTCTTCAAGTTGCATTTTATGCTAAGTGAATGTGATCGGACCCTTCCCCCTCTATGCTATACTCAACCCAATCTATTCACAAATTCTTCATGTGCGTTCTATTTGAAACTCGTTTAAAATCTTCACTGTGTCCTGTCAGCTGAAGAAATTGCGAACGGAATTTTAAAACTAATCTTATCCAAAAATTTTGGTTTTACCGCTCAAACCGTCATGTATCCCACGACAGACTTATCTATTCACCCACGATCTAACACGATCTCCACCTTCAGTACGTGGGTGACACATGTCAAGCGAATGAGAAGGGCCAAGGGCACGTTCGTCCTAAATCTTCGGGCGAACAGTTTTTCACTGTGACTATAAATACCCCCTCACCCTTCCTCACTTCCTTTACTCCGCTTGACCGCTCTCCTTCTCGCTCAACCTTCTCAAACCCTAGCGCCGCCGCTACTCCATTGTCGCCGGTGAGGAAGAGCTTCACTGCCTTGACCTCTTCGCCGTCGTACTCGCGCCGGCTGCGGAAATCTTCACTCCACCGCCGCCGTAGCTGTCTTCCTCCGCCAAGTTAGGGCGTGGAAGATCTGAACTGACGAGCTTCAAATCTACACTTCTCAGTTCGTCGTGTTCGTCATCAAGGCGTTCCTCGAAGAAAAGTTGCATACTTCTTCAAAGAAGTCGATTGTTCAAATTCCTCATCTGAAGAACATGGCAGACGGTAAGAAACCACAGAAAGGAGGAAAGAAGCCTGAGGTCATGACTGCATTTGAAATTCCTGAGGACATCTATGCTGACTATTGCACACCTGATGAAGCCAAGTTTGGAAAAGAGAACAAAAATCAGCGCAAGGTGCGCATACGAGGATTGAAAGGAGATGGGCAAGAGAATGGAGGGAGTACAGATATGTAACTCCAAAGTATATGAAGAAATTTGCTCTAAATCCTCCATGCCCAAGAGCTCCATTGGCACCTGGTCAAAAAGCTGATCCCACTAGCCTCAAGCGCGGTGAGGATTTTCCTGAAGAATGGGCCAAACGCCAAGCCAAGTTGGCAAGACAAGCCAAAGAAGCAGTGAGGAAATTTAATGAAGACTCTGTTGTTGCTGCTGCCACAAAGGCCTCTGACAAGCCTAGAAAATCAATGGCAAAGAAGCCTGCTCACAAGACAAGTGCTTCATCAACTATGCCCTCACGGCCAAGTTCCTCACCAATGCCCTCTCGGCCAGAATCTTCAAAGCCCTCACGGCCAATGCCTCACGCTGCTCCTGCTCCTCCAAAGTCCTCAGTTGCTCCGGCAAAGTCCTCAACACCTGTACATCTGGCCACATGCCAAAGGACTGCAGGCATCTCCATTGCCTCTGGTGTTTCAGTGAGTTCCTCAGTTGCACCAAATTCTTCATCAGGACCCACTCTGCTGAAGACCAAGGCCACTGCTGGACGAGGTCCTCGGCCTAGTCCGAAGAAGAAACAAGTTGCCTTCCAAGTGCCATCTGACGATGAAGCTGATGATGATGAACTTGTAAAAATCATCGGAGATAGGCAAGAAAGGGCCGCTAGAGCCAAAGGGACAACAGTGCCACTGCTTTTGGATCCAAAGGTGATCCTCGACTACATTGATATCTGGCACAAGGACCCAAACACTCCTATGCCTGATTTTCATTTGACTCCTAGCCAAAGTCACATGCTGACCCATTTCATCTCTAAAGAGAAATGGAAATTTGAGAAGGCCAGACAAATCAACAAGGCTCAGTTCAGGAAAGAGAAGTTCCTGAAGAACAACGTTGTCAAAATGACACCTGATGAACTCATCACGATCCAGTCTGAAATCAAAGCCCTCAGCGATGATTTCAATGCTTATTATGCTGATTGGCAAGGAGCCAAAGTCAGGTTCGTTAAACTGACTGAGAAGTTCACCAATGTTGCAGCACCATCGCAATAAGAAATTCCTCAAGCAGAAGCCTCTGCTCAGCAAACTGAAGAACATGCCAGCACCGCTGATGATTTTCAGACTGCTGAAAAAAATGCTAGTTCCAGGGCCGATGACTCCATTCCAGCCGCTGCAGAAACTGCCAGGGCATCCACTAGTGGTGCGCTTGAAGAAAATGAAGAAGTCAGGGCAACTGCATCAGTTGCGCCTGAGGAAATACAGACATATTCCTTAGCTCCTCCTGAGGAAGACCAAGGCTGCAGAAAAGGCTGCAGTGAAGAAAAGGAAAGCATCATCTGCTTCAGATTCTTCAGCTCCGAAGAAAATGAAGCCTATGACTAGCTCACTTGAGAATCCCATTGATGCTGTTCCGATTTCCACCATGCCATCTAAGGACCTTGTTCCTTATGGTGAAGAATATGTGATCCCTAGCGGAAAATCATTCTGCTGCTTCGTCAGAAAGATTGATGAAGAAATTGAAGTGGATGCAATCCCTTCAACACATGTTGCTTCCTTGCCAATGCCTTAGTTCACAGCTGAAGAGGCTGGCGTTGAAGAAATTGAAGATGAAGACGTGGATATTGGATGCACCACGCATGTGATGAATGATGACTTTTGGGAGAGTCAGCATCCCAATTCTCCACACTTCACCCCACTACAGCAGATACCTCAGTCCCCCGCACCAACAGTTCAACTAGGCTCTGAAGAAACTCATCCCACCTCGTCTGTGCATGAAGAAATTCCAGCCACTAGTGCTGAAGAAACTGTGACTGCTAATACGTTGAACATGCAGACTGCCACTGAAGAGGAACCAGAAATTCCTCAGCCTGAATAACCAAAGATTGTGATTCCTGAGGTTGTGATGCAACTCACTGACACTCCTGTGCCCAAGCCAAAGGATCCATTCTCAAAGAAGCAAAAGTTCAAGGCTGCTGATTTCTTCAATGAGCATGTGTTCTTCAGTGCCCATAATCCGTATGATTCTGCTCGCATAAGGAAGAGGCATTTCCGGACTGCTAGTCAAGCAAATTTCTATTCCTCTGTACTATTCGACAAAGACAAAGTCTTCGATCATGCACACATTCCTCACGTGGACATGGAATCTCTGCCGTGCTTCGAGCCAGTCCTCAGTGTTCTTCACGAAGCTGGATTACTGAATTTCTACACTGACATCTGTGGTTGGAATGAAGAACTCATTCTTCAATTCTATGCGACGCTGCACATCACAAGAAATTCTGAAGATGTGAACTCATGGGTGCTGGACTGGATCTCAGAAAATACTCACTACAAGGCACCAGCAACTGAATTGCTTCGTGTCCTCCCACTCAGTCCTCCCCTTGATGGTGCACGTTGCATCTACAATGAACATGAGCTTACAAATCATTACATGCAAGTGCTGACGAAGCCTTTGAAGTCAGGGCAAGCTCCTAGAACAAAATTCCTCGTTAAGGAATTACTGTATGTGCCACGGACTGTCTATCGCATTCTGACGAAGACAATGAGTCCTATCAAAGGCCATGACTCAAATGATGAAGAAGTCGTTGGCATCATGAAGAATATGCTTTTCAATATCATTCATGGCGTTCTCGTCAACTTCCATGATTTCTTCATGAGGACTCTGGCAAATATTGCTATGTCACCATTTGAGCTGAAGCCTTATGCGCCATGGATTATGAAATTCATCAGGACAAGTCTTCACTCAACTACAAGGCTGATACTCTGAACCATGGCAGTTTTTTGCCTCCAATTGAAGTCCTCAAACGGACATTTTCCTCAGCTAATGACAAAGGCAAGGCAATTGCTGTGATAAATGAAGGCATTCGTCCATTGGATGGTCAATTTCGCAAGGCTGCATCCTACTCCACCAATGATGACTCTGCCACACATGACTCTGCCGCCAACACCTCTGCCAAGCAAATTCCTCAAGCCACATCACCCAGGGTGATGACTGATCGTGAGTTACTCCTCAGTCTTCATCAGAAAGTTGATCGCAATCATAAATGGGTCAAGCGTCAGTTTGGTTCCATTCTTTACAACATGACCTCAACCCACAATGATGTGAAGAAAAACCAATACTACCTCCATGAAACCTTCAACCGTACCTGGGCTGTTCTATCTCATATCTACAGCGCCAAAGATCTGAAGAACATGGGTCTCAAGGAAGAATTTGACTGGTCTGCACCTCCACCAAAGAAATTCAAGAAGGTCAAGGTTCCTTCCTTGGTGGCCAGCTCCTATTCTTCATCGCACGACACTGATGAAAATGAAGACTTGGATGACACTGTGGCAGGCCCTACTACGACAACTGACCCCGGCAATGCTGGCGCTCCTCCATCAACTTGATATTCTTCAGGGGCGTTAGTCCTCAGTTTCGATCCTTTTGGTCATTCGATGACAAAGGGGGAGAAATTTGAGTTAGTCTTCAAGGGGTCTATTATATGGGCGTTTTTTTGCTAAGTCACAACTCTCGTTCTTCTGAAACTTTTATTGGATCGAGTTGTAATCTTAAACTCGATGGTGCTCTGATACTTTTGATGCACTGTGCTCTGATTCTGCATGCTTGTTCCTCGTTAATATTATTTCACGCATGCTGAATCTCCTCAGGCACCATATTTCGTCTTGCATTTCAAATTCTTCATATTATATGTCAAATGCATGTATGAATTACAAGATATAGGGGGAGATCTCCATGATTCAACTCTTCAAGTGTGCATTGCTTCAAAAGCAAATTCCTCTCTATGCACATCTTCAGGGGGTGTTCTTCTATATCTTGCAATCAAATTCCCCAATATCAGTACTTACACTTCATATGTTTATCCCCGTTGAAAACTTAACCTATATTGTCATCAATCACCAAAAAGGGGGAGATTGTAAGTGCATCTAGTGCCCCTTAGTGATTTTGGTGTATTGAAGACTTATAGGTTAAGGGTCTAATGTGTTTATGAGTGTACACAGGTCTATAAGTCTATGAGGAGTTTGATATTTACAGAGAAAGTCGACCCCTAAAAATGAATATCTTCGACTGAAGATTTTGGTATTTCTGAAGACTTTCATGAAGACTTTGAAAGTGAAGAAATTGGTGTGTCCGTGAAGACTTGATATACATGCGAGGAATATGAAGCTTGAAGACTTTCATTTTCATAGTTTTGTTTTTCTCCTTCTTGAGTCATGGGAAACACCATACTGTTAAAGGGGCTTGAGGAAATACTAAGGAAAAATTTCCATGTGATGCTCAACTCAAAATCCTACACCTACCAATCCCTTCGAGTGAAGCCATTGGAAATCTCATATAGTTCAGTCAATTTCTTCAGAGACAGAGACGAAGTTCTTCTGGTCGCTGAGGAATTTGCTCTGACTGAGGAGTTAGGAATTCGCCAGTGCGGATTGCCTACACAGTGGAGGAACATGATAGCCCTGAGGAATTTGAGAGTCAAATTTCCGACCGTTGTTGTGCTACGCGCCAGCTCTCCCAAAATATCTTATCCACATAACAGTCATATCATTGAAGGGCATTTATGTCTTATCATGTCGGGCTGCTCCCTAGGCTATAAATAGCTGCCCCCTACAACCACTAGCTGGTTGGCTGCTCCGAGAGAAACTGACACTTGTCATTTGAGAGCAACCCATCCTTCGAGGACTTTGAGCGAAAATCATCGAGTGAGGAAAATCCAAACCCAAACACCCACAAACCCAAAGTGATTGAGCATCACTCAGTTCAATTTCTTCAGTCTGTTTGTCTTCATCTTGTGTTATCCTGTGTTTACACTTTCTGTACTCTGTGTTTGTCTTCATTTCATCATGCTGACCATGTGTGTATTCTGTCAAGCTTACTTCTGAGTACTTATTCCGCTGCAAGTAGTTGTTCTCTAAGGAATTTCCTCACCGACAAATTCCTCAGTGAAGAATTCATAAAAATCGCCTATTCACCCCCCTCTAGTCGATATAACGCACTTTCAGTCACGAAGAAAATGATGACGAATCTGGATGTGCTTTGTCTTCGAGTGCTGAACTGGGTTGTGAGCAATCTTGATAGCACTCTCATTTTCGTAGTAGAGTGGCACATTCTTCACATTGATTCTATAGTCCTTGAGGGTTTGCTTCATCCATAGCAATTGAGCACAGCAATATCCAGCAACAATGTACTCAGCTTCAGCAGTAGAGAGTGATACGCAGTTCTGCTTCTTCGAGGACCAACATACCAAGGAATGTTCAAGGAAATGACATGTGCCTGATGTTGACTTGCGGTCCACCCAATCACCAGCATAGTCAGAGTCAAAATATCTAATGAGCTCAAAAGAAGAGCCCTTGGGATACCATAATCCAAGTGTTGGAGTGTGAGCTAGATATTGAAGAATATGCTTTTACAGCCTCCAAAAATGTGGCACGTATTCAACCCATCTTTTCAGAATTTACAGTCTTTTTTTGCATGGTAGAATTTTCAGTCAATTTGATCTTTCTTTTTTTGAATTACAGCCATTAGCTGGGCTGGGTGAACAATTAATGTAGCATCCATGCGGCCCATTTATTTTATTTCCTAAAAATTTACAGGCCATTTGCACTTTATCTAGATACACGATTTTGCTGGGCTGATTCTAATTATAATGTTGGGTTGGGCCAGCAATGTTATCAAAAAATAAAAAAGGGCTAAGCATTTTGTTATAAATATATTTAAATAATAAGTGATATTATTACATTCGTCCTTAAATCTTACCAAGCTTTTGTACACAATCACTAGGATTTTCGTGCCAAAACAATCCAGGATTTTATTTGTTAAGAAATTGTTTTTATAAGTTAATAAGATGTGGGATATTGTTTTCTTACATATGTAAGTATCTGTTAAATATATGATGACAATAAAAATAATATATAATAACATATAAAATAATTTAAATATATATAATATAGTTAGAAGGGAAGCATAAGTTGTACCTGGCGTTCCTATTCTTATATAGAAAAATAGAACAGACCTCTGCGTTTTCTTCAAAAAAATACATAGATTGGGCTGCCAAAAATAAAACCTCGGATGGGAGGTTCATAGGCCGGTCGATACATGACGGCCCTAAGAAAATACAAACAGGCCCTCCCATCCGAGGTCGTGGGCTGCGCATGTTAAAAATGAAAGCCTAGACGGGGCAGCCCAAAACCAAGTCCAACACTTGCCAAAACTTCGTCCCTCGTTTTCTCTGTGTTTCGCACACTCGACATTGTGTGGGCATTTTGACTGTGCATCATATGAAGATGTGCTATGCATGAATGTTGATCAGCATGATGTTAACTGGCTGGTAGTTCCATTTTCGACCATGAATAAAACTTCCAATATGATGTTAACCCTGTTTGAAAAGGCCGTGTTAATATAAATGCTCTGCCTCTGAAAGTTGCAGTTTCTTATCTGAAACTGAACTTGCAGTTTCTTATCTGAAACTGAAACTTGCAGTTTCTTCTCGTCTGCACTTTTATACTCCTATGAAACTACATTTTTTAAGTGCTAAAAATAGATCTCTAGAATTCATAAAATTCTTCATACGCTCAATACTGCAAATCTGAAATTCAAAAGACATTCATATCTGAAAGTACTCTCAAAATACACAACACAAAACACAATTCACAACCTGCAAATACTGACAACCTTAAGCTCCTCCTGACAATTCACAACCTGCCCGACTATTGGGTTGGGGGGTGGGGGGCAGCCACCTCCTATTCCTCGGCGGCAGACAGCCGCCCCGTGAGACGATATGAACGGCGAGGGAGACGATGGCGGGGAAGCGTTGTCGGGCCAACTACTTTTCTCCTCTTGCAGTTGGGTTCGGTCGACGAAGACTCCACCGGCTCGCTCTAGCAGGACACCCCCACAAACGGCACCCTATAGATGCTCGATCCTTCAATCTCTGGTGGATGCTCCATCTGGGATCGATACTCCCACCACCGCTCCCTCACGATCGGATTCGGTGAATCTGTTTGCTCCATGGCCCAGAGGAGCAGCTCTATGTACTCTGGCGCGACTCCCTCCGGGAGTATCGTTGCCTTTTCGCTCTGTTGCAGATATTTGGCCATGGATGTCGCTGTCGCCGCTAGTTGGTCCTTGTTGTCAAACCAAGACTGCATCTCCAACATCCTAGCTAGCTTCATAGGGTCGCCGTCTGTGATCCTCACGTATCGGTTGTACTCCTCCATTGATCTACTTCTCCACAGCACCTTCACTCGCCGGTGGTGGTTTTTGAATGGAAGAGGAGAGGAGCAGCGCTGGTTTTGGATTAGAACGGGAGAGGAGCGACGCTGGTTTTGGGCTGGAACAGGAGAGGAGGGGAGGTGGTTTTGAAATGAAAGAGGAGAGGAGCGGCGCTGGATTTAGATTGGAACAGGAGAGGAGCGGCGGCGGTTTAAGAGGAGAAGAGCGGCGCTGGTCTTGGAAGTATATTTTTGTTGTTTTGCATATTTCGGGTCAAAGTTTGACCACGTACTGTATGTGACAAGCAAAATGTGAATGCATGTCACCAAAAATTGTATCTTTTGGTTTGTATCTGAATGTACTTTCAAATTATATTATTTTTGCAATGTATAACATATATTTTATGTGTGAAAATCATGGTCAATTATGACCCAGAATAAAAGGGAGACTAGTTAATGTGGGGTTGCTTTCTTAATTGAAGGGTAAATTGATTTTGATTTTCATCCAGTCACAGCGCGCCGGCCCTCTCGCCCAATCCTAAATCGCTGCCGCACGCTCCTCTCCCTCTTCTCCATTGCAAAACCACCTCCTCTCCTCACCATCATCTCCATTCCAAAACCACCGTCTCGCCTCTCCCTCTTCTGATCTTCTCCATTGCAAAACCACCTCCTCTCCTCTCCGTCCTCTCCATTCCAAAACCACCTCCTCTCTCCATCATCTCCATTCCAAAACCACCGTCTCGCCTCTCCCTCTTCTGACCTTCTCTCCATTGCAAAACCACCTCCTCTCCTCTCCATCATCTCCATTCCAAAACCACCTCCTATCCTCTCCCTCTTCTCTATTGCAAGACCACCGTCTCTCCTCCCATCTTCCAAAGCTAGCACCGGACCACTCAGAACGACATCTATGGAGAGGATGCAGCAGCGAATCAGGCAGATCGTCGGCAGCGACTGATACATCTCCAACGTATC
Source organism: Triticum dicoccoides (assembly GCF_002162155.2). NCBI lineage: Eukaryota > Viridiplantae > Streptophyta > Magnoliopsida > Poales > Poaceae > Triticum > Triticum dicoccoides. The sequence continues at coordinate 92,627,599 of NC_041389.1, read as the reverse complement.
TACTTTTCCAAACACTTTTGCCCTTGTTTTGGACTCTAACTTGCATGATTTGAATGAATCTAACCCAGACTGACGCTGTTTTCAGCAGAATTGCCATGATGTTGTTTTATGTCTAGAAAAGAAAAGTTCTCGAAATGTCCTAGAAATCCACAGAGGCACCTTTTGGAATTAATAAGAATTTTTGGCAAAAGAATTAATGCCAGGGGGCCCACAGCCTGTCCATGAGACAGGGGGGCGCCCCCCCCCCTAGGGCGCGGCCTCCTATCTCGTGGGCCCCCTGGACCTCCTCCGACCTCAACTCCAACTCCATATATTCTGTCTCGGGGAGAAAAAATCACAGAGAAAGTTTCATCACGTTTTACGACACAGAGCCGCCGCGAAGCCCTAATCTCTCTCGGGAGGGCTGATCTGGAGTCCGTTCGGGGCTCCGGAGAGGGGGATTCGTTGCCTTCGTCATCATCAACCATCCTCCATCACCAATTTCATGATGGTCACCGCCGTGCGTGAGTAATTCCATCGTAGGCTTGCTGGATGGTGATGGGTTGGATGAGATTCACCTTGTAATCAACTTAGTTTTGTTAGGGTTTGATCCCTAGTATCCACTATGTTCTGAGATTGATGTTGCTATGACTTTGCTATGCTTAATGCTTGTCACTAGGGCCCGAGTGCCATGATTTCAGATCTGAACCTATTATGTTTCCATGAATATATGTGTGTTCTTGATCCTATCTTGCAAGTCTATAGTCACCTATTATGTGTTATGATCCGACAACCCCGAAGTGACAATAATCGGGATACTTCTCGGTGATGACCGTAGTTTGAGGAGTTCATGTATTCACTATGTGTTAATGCTTTGGTCTGGTTCTCTATTAAAAGGAGGCCTTAATATCCCTTAGTTTCCGCTAGTTCCCCGCTGCAACGGGAGGGTAGGACAAAAGACGTCATACAAGTTCTTTTCCATAAGCATGTATGACTATCTACGGTATACATGCCTACATTACATTGATGAATTGGAGCTAGTTCTATATCACCCTATGTTATAACTATTGCATGAGGAATCGCATCCGGCATAATTATCCATCACTGATCCATTGCCTACGAGCTTTTCATATATTGTTCTTTGCTTCTTTACTTTTCCGTTGCCACTGTTACAACTACTACAAAAACCCAAAAACATTTATCTTTACTGTTGCTACTGTTACCATTATTATCATACCGCTTTTGCTACTAAACACTTTGCTGCAGATACTAAGTTATCCAGGTGTGGTTGAATTGACAACTCAACTGCTAATACTCAAGAATATTCTCTGGCTCCCCTTGTGTCGAATCAATAAATTTGGGTTGTACTTCACCCTCGAAAGCTGTTGCGATCCCCTACACTTGTGGGTTATCAAGACTAATTTCTGGCGCCATTGCCGGGGACGCGTAGCTCTATTCTCTGAGTCACTTGGGATTTATATCTGTTGACCACTATGAAGAACTTGAAAGACGCTAAGACCAAGATTTTTCCCTCAACTACGAGGGGAGGTAAGGAACTGCCATCTAGCTCTGCACTAGATTCTCCTTCCATTATTAGTATGCTTGCGACACCTAAACCTTCTACTATTATGAATTCTGATATGTCGCATGTTATTGATGATGCCACTTATGCTATGCATGATGAAACTACTTCTGTGTGTGATACTACTTTGCCATTAGGTGAATTTTTAGATGAACAACTTGCTAGAGTTAGGGGGAATGAAAATATTGAAGATGCTATTGATGATAGTGATGATGAATGTTCCCCCAATGATTATGTATTGCCTGTTGTTCCTAAGGGTTATGTTATGAATGAAGAAGCTGCTATGGAAATTCTTGCTTGCAATGATAGATATGATCTTAAGAAATTATTAGCTAAATGGAAGCAGCAATCTCTTAATGCTAGAATGAAACCCGATCCTGCTTTTGCTAGTTCACCTATCTGTGTTACTGATAAGGATTATGAATTCTCTGTTGATCCTAATATTATTACTTTAGTTGAATCTGATCCTTTTTATGGCCTTGAATCTGAAACTGTTGTGGCACATCTTAACCAAGTTGAATGATATAGCCACCCTATTTACTCATGTTGAGAAGTCTCGCTATTTATATATACTTAAGATATTTTCGTTCTCATTAAAGAGTGATGCTAAGACTTGGTATAATTCTCTTGCTCCTGGTTGTGTGCGTAGTCCCCAGGATATGATTTATTACTTCTCTGCTAAATACTTCCCTGCTCATAAGAAACAAGCTGCGTTGCAGGAAATATATAATTTTGTGCAAATCAAAGAAGAGAGTCTCCCACAAGCTTGGGGGAGGCTTCTCCGGTTACTTAACGCTTTGCCTGATCATCCTCTTAAGAAAAATGAAATACTTGATATCTTTTATAATGGACTAACCGATGCTTCCAAGGACTACTTGGATAGTTGTGCTGGTTGTGTTTTCAGGGAAAGAACAGTCGACAAAGCTGAAATATTATTGAATAATATGTTGACTAACGAAAATAATTGGACTCTTCCTGAGCCAGTTCCTGAAGTAATTCCTGAACCAATTGAGCCAACTCCTGAGCCTATTCCTAAACCCACTCCGAAGAAGAGAGGTGTTTTATTTCTCAGTCCTGAAGATATGCAAGAGGCAAAGAAATCAATGAAAGAAAAAGGTATTAAAGCTGAAGATGTTAAGAATTTATCAACTATTGAAGAAATACATGGTCTTAATTTACCGCTTGAAGAACCACATTGTCTTGATAACCCGACACATGTAGTAAAGGTAAATTCTCCCTATAGATATGATAAAGTTGAAATACCCTCTACTAAATTTCATAGCCCATGCTTAGATGAATTTGATGACTTTATGGCTAGACAAGAAACTTTTAATGCCTATGTTGGTAGAGAGTTAATAATAATGCTTTCGAGATAGGATGCGTAGGTGATAATCTGGCTAGAGTTAAAGATGAACTTCGCCGCGTTAGCAAATATGCTTCTATGGTTGCTACTCAAGTTGAGCAAGTACTCAAAGCTCAAAATGATTTGCTTGATGAATTAAATGATAAAAATGACTTTGCCGTTAGAGTGGCTACTAGAACTGGTAGGATGACTCAGGAACCTTTGTATCCTGAAGGCCACCCTAAGAGAATCGAGCAAGACTCTTAGAGAAATAATTTAGAGGCACCTAGCTCTTCTAAGAAGAAGAAGAAGAAAGATGATAGAACGTTGCATGCTTCTAGTGAACCTACTGTAGACACACCTGAGAATCCCAATGATATTTCTATTTCTGATGCTGAAACACAATCAGGTGATGAACATGAACCTAGTGATAATGTTAATGATAATGTTCATGTTGATGCTCAACCTAGCAAAAACAATGATGTAGAGATTGAACCTGTTGTTGATCTTGATAACCCACAATCAAAGAATCAACGTTATGATAAGAGAGATTTTGTTGCTAGGAAGCACGGTAAAGAAAGAGAACCATGGGTTTAGAAACACATGCCCTTTCCTCCTAAACCATCCAAGTCAAAGGATGATGAGGATTTTGAGCGCTTTGCTAAAATGATTAGACCTATTTTCTTACGTATGCGCTTAACTGATATGCTTAAAGTAAATCCTTATGCTAAGTATATGAAGGATATCATCACAAATAAAAGAAAGAAACCGGAAGCTGAAATTTCCACCATGCTTGCCAATTACACTTTTAAGGGTGGAATACCAAAGAAACTTGGAGACCCGGGTGTTCCAACTATACCATGCTCCATTAAAAGAAATTATGTTAGAACTACTTTATGTGATCTTGGAGCTGGTGTTAGTGTTATGCCTCTCTCTTTATATCGTAGACTTGAATTGAATAATTTGACACCTACTGAAATATCTTTGCAAATGGCTGATAAATCAACTGCTATACCTGTCGGTATTTGTGAGGATATGCCTGTTGTGGTTGCAAATGTCACTATCTTAACAGACTTTGTTATTCTTGATATTCCCGAGGACAATAGTATGTCTATTATCCTTGGTAGACCTTTTCTTAATACTGCAGGGGCTGTTATTGATTGCAACAAAGGCAATGTCACTTTTCATGTTAATGGCAATGAGCATACGGTACACTTTCCTAGGAAACAATCTCAAGTTCATAGCATCAATTCTATTGAAAAAGTTCCAACTATCATTTTTGGAGGTTTTGAATTTCCTCTTCCTACTGTCAAGAAAAAGTATGATATTCTTATTGTTGGGGATTTTCATATCCCCGTTGAGGTAACTTAGTGTTATTCGAAATTTCTCCGGTTCCGTCTTATTCGGAATGAGTTTGTTAACAAGACTTGATCAACCTTGTTAGCGGGTTCATTTTGATGATCACGAGATGGATGAAACTAGAAGGCACAACCTTCTATACCCTCTTTTTACTTTCTGTTTTTTAGAATAAATAAGCAAAAATAGTATTATCCGTCTGTTTCCTGAATTATCCGTGCATTAAAAAATAGTCCGAAAATAAAAGTGCTCCAAATGCCCTGCAAATTTAGTATGATTTTTTCTGGAATATTTGAGGATTTTAGGCACTGAAAAACACTGCAGGAGGGGCAAGCACCAGGCCACGAGAGAGGAGGGCGCCCCCCTGTCTCATGGGCCCCTGGTGGCTCCCCTCCACTTATGCCAGCACCCACACACTCCATCTTTTACCCAAAAAATCCCCATCCAGCTCAAGCACGAGTTCTAGCTCGTTTTGCTGTGATTTTCGATCTCCTTGCTCAAAGCTCCATTCATAAAACTGCTTTGGGAGATTGTTGCTTGGTATGTGACTCCTCCATTGGTCCAATTAGTTTTTGTTCTAGTGCTTTATTCATTGCAAATTTTTGCTGCTTAGGTGACCATGTTCTTGAGCTTGCATGTTAAATTTTTGAGGTCCCAAGCAATCCCAATGCATGATATGGGCTCTAGGAACTTGTAGGAGTAGTTGTTATCAATCTTGTTTAGTTTTATCCACTTTTATTTTGAAGTTACTAAAATTTCAGAAATTTTCAGAAAATGTTAAGGAGGCTCTTTAAAGGCTCTTCTAGCCAAAGTTCTGAGGAAAAACAAGCCAAAGAGAAGGAAAAAGCCAAGTATAATCTTCCTCACTTAGCGGAAGTACGGTCATGTGAATGGCCATGCGAGGATTTCTTGGAAGAAGCCGGAATCCATGAAGACTTTTATGCTTTAATCGAGACTGCAGGCCTCACCGGTTTCATCAACGACCGAATCGATCAGTATCTCTTACTTACCAATACTTCCATACAAAACTTTTATTATTATCCTAAGAAATCACCACCTGCAGTATCATTTCATTTATATGGTGAATTCAAAGAAATGTCTTTACGTCATTTTTGCGCGGTATGTAGGATACCTTATGAGGGAGAATTAGATGAACCCCATCGTGAAGATGTGGATGGCTTTGTTAATACTATTGTTGTAGAGGAGCCAAAGAAGGGCTCCAAGGCAAAAGTCTCTAGCATACACTTTCCTGTTTTACGCTACTTTGCCATATTTGCTAGTATATGCTTGATTGGTCGTGGAAATAGTGGAAATCTGAGTGTTCCAGATATTATTATTATTCAACATGCTTTGCTGGGAGACAATACTTTTAATATGGGTGCCGTCGTTGCTAAACGACTAACCCTGAACTATACAAAAGGCCCCATATTCGGAGGTATCTATGATGCACGTCTTGCTAGACATTTTCAGATACCCATTAGGCACCTTGAGGAAAAGGAGACAATATTGCCTCCTCACATTTTAGATTACAAGAGCATGGTAGCACACAAGTTTATTGCTGACAACGAAGATAGGATGCTCTTGTATAAACTTAGATTCAATAAGAAACACTCTGAGATTATTATTTTTCCTGCGCCTTTGTTGTTTGATTTGCTTGCAGAAAATTTTCTCGTCACAGCGGTGAACAATCATCGAGCCCAAGCTTTTACTCCAGAACCTGAACCTGAGCCAGTACCTGAGTTGGACCCTTATCGTGCATCATCTGTCCAGTGGGATCCGGAGATGACCAGCCACTGGTATCCTGATTATACCACTCATTACACCGGAGAGAGTAGCGGCAGTCCTTGGTATTAAACCAACTTAGGCCAAAAGCCTAAGCTTGGGGGAGTACGTATTTCTCACCGACTTTACATTCATGTTCACACATTAGTCGTCGGTGCTCATACTCTTTCATTGTATTATCCATGTTAGTTTAAATTTCTTTTTCTAGTTTTCTTCTTGTGTGTTTGATAAACCTTAAGGAAAAACCAAAAAAAATAGTTAGTTTAATTTCCTTGCCTGTAGTAGGAATTAAAATGAAAACCCAAAAAGTTTCTCGTTCTTCTTTTACTTATTGGGAGCTTTCCCGTGTAAATAGTTTTATTTTCTTTTCTTTGCTTTGGGGGTCGAGAAGACCATATTGAAAATGCTTAGTGGCTCTTATATGCATGATTGTTTATTTAATTTAGAGCCCATATTACTTGTCTTCTCTCTTGAGTTGAATGCTTGCAGATTCCAGCTTAGTCCAATGCACGTACACTCTTATTATTATACACATCGTCCGGTCGTGTGAGTGAAAGGTAATAATGACGATATATGATGGACTTATTGAGATGAGAAAAGTTGGTATGAACTCGACCTCTCTTGTTTTTGTAAATATGATGAGTTCATCGTTCCTGAGTCAGCTATTATGAAGTAAACATATTTGCAATGACATTTAGAGATTATAGTCACTTGTGCCATGCTTGATTAGCTATGAGTTATAATGGTTTACCTTGCGTGCCAACATGCTATTAGAATGATTATGATGTGGTATGGTGGGATGGTATCCTCCTTTGAATGAATTGAGTGACTCGACTTGGCACATGTTCACGCATGTAGTTGAATCAAATCAACATAGCCTTCACGATATTTATGTTCATGGTGGATTATATCCTACTCATGCTTGTATTCGGTGTGAATTAATTTTAATGCATGTTTATGACTGTTGTCACTCTCTCAGTTGGTCGCTTCCTAGTCTTTTGCTAGCCTTCACTTGTACTAAGCGGGAATACTGCTTGTGCATCCAAACTCCTTAAACCCCAAAGTTGTTGCATATGAGTCCACTATACCTTCCTATAGGCGGTATCTACCTACCGTTCCAAGTAAATTTGTATGTGCCAAACTCCAAACCTTCAAATGAAATTATGTTTTGTATGCTCAAGCAGCTCATGTTACAACTAGGTATGCCTATATCTTCCATGCTGGGTGGGTTATTCTCACGAGGAGTGGACTCCGCTCCTCATTCACGAGAAAGGGTCGGTGACCGGGACGCCCAGTCCCATGATCCAGAAAGATCAAAGCAAATCAAAATAATTAAACAAAACTCCCCCAGGGCTGTTGTATGTTGGAGGCACTCGTTGTTTCGAGCAAGCCATGGATTGATGCTTGTTGGTGGTTGGGGGAGTATAAACCTTTACCATTCTGTTTGGGAACTGCCTATAATGCATGTAGTATGGAAGATACAGCCATATCATAGTTGTTGCGTTGACAGCAAAAGTATGCCGCTCAAAATGTTATTCAATCTCTATTTTAAAATCGAGCTCTGGCACCTCTACAAATCCCTACTTCCCTCTGTGAAGGGCCTATCTATTTACTTTTATGTTGAGTCATCACCCTTCTTATTAAAAGCACCCGCTGGAGAGCACACTATCATTTGCATTCATTATTATTGATTTATATTGGGTATGACTTGACTGGATCTCTTTTACCATGAATTACAATGTTTAGTCAGTCCTTGATCTTTAAAGGTGCTCTGCATTTATGTTTTGCGGTTTCAGAAAGGGCTAGCGAGATACCATTTTGTTATATCATGTTATAATTATTTTGAGAAAGTGTTGTCATCCGAGTTTTATTATTATGGCTCGCTAGCTGATTATGCTATTGATATGAGTGATTGTGAGAGCTCAGTATTATTGTGAGTATGGTTAGTTCATAATATTTGCTGAAACTTGAATGCTGGCTTTTCATGTTTACAACAACAAGAGCAAACAGAGTTTGTAAATTTTTTTCTTTATCAATTTCAGTTTATCGACTGAATTGCTTGAGGACAAGCAAAGGTTTAAGCTTGGGGGAGTTGATACGTCTCCAACATATCTACTTTTCCAAACACTTTTGCCCTTCTTTTGGACTCTAACTTGCATGATTTGAATGAATCTAACCCAGACTGACGTTGTTTTCAGCAGAATTGCCATGATGTTGTTTTATGTGTAGAAAAGAAAAGTTCTCGGAATGTCCTGGAAATCCACGGAGGCACTTTTTGGAATTAATAAGAATTTTTGGCGAAAGAATTAATGCCAGGGGGCCCACAGCCTGTCCACGAGACAGGGGGCGCCCCCCCCTACGGCGCGGCCTCCTATCTCATGGGCCCCCTGGACCTCCTCCGACCTCAACTCCAACTCCATATATTCCGTCTCGGGGAGAAAAAATCAGAGAGAAAGTTTCATCGTGTTTTACGACACGGAGCCGCCGCCAAGACCTAATCTCTCTCGGGAGGGCTAATCTGGAGTCCGTTCGGGGCTTCGGAGAGGGGGATTCGTCGCCTTCGTCATCATCAACCATCCTCCATCACCAATTTCATGATGCTCACTGTCGTGCGTGAGTACTTCCATCGTAGTCTTGCTGGACGGTGATGGGTTGGATGAGCTTCACCATGTAATCAATTTAATTTTGTTAGGGTTTGATCCCTAGTATCCACTATGTTCTGAGATTGATGTTGCTATGACTTTGCTATGCTTAATGCTTGTCACTAGGGCCCGAGTGCCATGATTTCAGATCTGAACCTATTATGTTTCCATGAATATATGTGTGTTCTTGATCCTATCTTGCAAGTCTATAGTCACCTATTATGTGTTGTGATCCGACAACCCCGAAGTGACAATAATCGGGATACTTCTCGGTGATGACCGTAGTTTGAGGAGTTCATGTATTCACTATGTGTTAATGCTTTGGTCCGGTTCTCTATTAAAAGGAGGCCTTAATATCCCTTAGTTTCCGCTAGGACCCCGCTGCAACGGGAGGGTAGGACAAAAGATGTCATACAAGTTCTTTTCCATAAGCACGTATGACTATTTACGAAATACATGCCTACATTACATTGATGAATTGGTGCTAGTTCTATATCACCCTATGTTATAACTATTGCATGAGGAATCGCATCCGGCATAATTATCCATCACTAATCCATTGCCTACGAGCTTTTCATATATTGTTCTTCGATTCTTTACTTTTCCGTTACTACTGTTACAACTACTACAAAAACCCAAAAACATTTATCTTTACTGTTGCTACTGTTACCATTATTATCATACCGCTTTTTCTACTAAACACTTTGCTATAGATACTAATTTATCCAGGTGTGGTTGAATTGACAACTCAATTGCTAATACTCAAGAATATTTTTTGGCTCCCCTTGTGTCGAATCAATAAATTTGGGTTGTACTTCACCCTCGAAAGTTGTTGCGATCCCCTACACTTGTGGGTTATCAGCGACCAGGCAAAGTTAGCCAGGTTGAAGGAGATCCTTAGTTGGTTTGACAATGAGTGGGAGATTTCGAGGACGGTGCGGGCCATGTGGCAATGTATGTGAAAGAGCGAGACGACAACAATGAGGGCAGCGATGTACATGTACTCCTCGGCGGCAGTCACGCCGCAGTCCTCCGAGTTCATTGAGTATCTCCTATGGGCGATGGAGTAGACAGATTCACCCGAGGCGACAGTCAGGCAGAGGTGGTGGGCGTACAGGTCGAAGGTCAAGCACCCAGAGGATAACGAATCAATCGAGTATGGTGTGCCGTTCGTGAGGGTGTAGAGCCAGCTGGAGCCACAGGAGTATTCGTTCTCCCACCACAAGAGGAGGCCGGATGGCGTGATGTCGCTTCCCCGCCGTTCTCCACGGTTTCCTCGACGCTCACATCGTTTCGACGATGGCGGTAGGGTTTAAGGTAAGCTTCGCACTAACCTAATCTTCCACCTACTCATGCTTACAATCAGTGTGACAGCTAATGAAAAGCATGCTTACAATCAGTCTCTGAGTACTACGCCAATCACCCTAAAATAGCTCTGGACCTTTGGGTAAAAGTTGTGACACAGTGTACAAATAAAGAAAAATATATTGGTGCTTCTTTCATAAAAGAGTACTCCCTAGAAAACTGCCAATATAAGCTACTAGTATTTGGTTAGAGGATTTGCTGCCGAGAAAGATCCGTCCACAGAGAGCGCCACACATCCCACTGGTGGTGGTGGATGCCAATGCGTGCATGCAGCATGGTTGGTTTCTGTAATTTTTACTTGGCACACATCGCACTCTGCATATATGCCGGTTCCATACGTACATTTGTGCAGTTCCACCAAAATGCAGTTGAATAACCCTGTTTGCACAGATAATGAAAAAGCGTGATTACATTATAGTGGCACTAGTTTATGAAACACACAAAATAAATAGAAGAAAATATTGCGATAGTATCATAGTATGCCATGCTGCGAGGGCGAGATGGGCCCTGCGACGCCTCATACGGTACGCCTCATACTGGACATCGTCCCAAGTCTCCCAGATACACCTTCTGCCAGTGATGAACATCAGTGTACAGCAGTAGTACAAGGAGGCACCTTGAGACATTCAAATCTCTATTTTTGTACATATCAACTAAAATTAAGCACCCCAGTTTGCAGAAACGCTTAAACATTAACAATGGGACTAGTTGATGAAACATACTTTAACAAAGAGAAGCACTTTCTTTATCTACATCGGAAATGAAATGATAGAGATGACACTCGCTCTATTTTAACTGTATTATTACTTCATTTTATCAGTGACACTAGGGTCGAGGAGGTGGCAAATGAGGTGTACCGTGCGTCGCAAGGATGGAGGCCGGGGGTGCTTAGACTGAGATGCTGAAGCTGGCTCTTTCAGTCACCAACATGGATGATTCAATTCATGGGACCTTTTGGTGCAGTTCACCTAAAATGAAGCAATGTCCCGTGAGCTAGCAGCTTCTTCTTCAAAAAAAAATAAGAAAAGGGCTCCAGCCCCGGTTCCATTTCCATCATAAAACGAAACCCATAGAGCTTCTTCTTCATTAGTTGCAATAAAATTGAGCAACATCAAGGTTGGTTGTGAAGCTCCTGGAATGCTCAACTATAATTTGGATATCATTTGTGCAGTTCAACTAAGATCGAGCGTGAAATGTATATCTCTGTTTGCACAAAAAATGTGGAAAGGAGGGTGACTAACAAGTGATGAAACATGCATCAAATGAAAAGAAGCATGTTCCTTATCTGAATGGCAATCCTACAAGGACGGTAGCAATTTCTAAAGCAGTGGCATTGCTAGATATTAGTGTGGGCATTAGGATTAACTATGACAACCATTAAATATGACATTACTTTGGGCACGGGAGAGTAGGCGGACCAGGACAGTTGCATTTCTAACGAAAACAACCAACTTATCTTAATGGGAAATTTTGGCAGGACATGTAAAGAAGTGCCATTGATTCATATTACTGGAGGCATTACATTGAAAACAACATTGGTTTAACGTGTCCTTACTTTTAACAGTGTGACTGCTACATTTTACTAGTGGCATTACATAAGAGTGGCTCGGGGCAACAAACATCAGAACAGGATATCTGGGTTGGTCCCATTTTTGTTCGGTATAGCCACCTTATACTGTGTGAGGCTAGCAAATCTAGTGCTGGACTTACTATGTTGACTTGTCCCCCAGTCCCCACTTTCTTTCCTTTTTCAACCAATAGATCGGGTTTATATTGAGTTTGTATTGCGTTTCCCTTTATTTCCCTATTAGACCTAGAGACCAGTTGGATAGCCAGTCTCTGCTACTTTTCGCCCCCATTATTTCCTCTTTCGACCAAGTCCTAGATTCAGGTAACAAATCCTCCCCCACCCCCCACCCCCTTTCTTCCTTGTTTGAACCAAGTAGTACTAGATTCGAGTGCATGAACTAGTTTTACCTCTTAAACATAAAAAAAATTAGGTGGTTTTCCAACAACCGATCAATCCTATCTACGAGGGGGCCTGAGAAATAGTAAAAGTTACAAATGCAGCGACGTTAGGAGCTCGGGAAGTAGAGCAAGGCCAGTTTCGAAGGAAGTTATACCTGATGGTCGCCGGGATGTCGCTAGGTGGGTGGCGGGAGGCCAGATCTGCCCACACTATGGCGGCGAGGAAGAAAGGGTCGGAGGCCCTCCCTCGCCAGCGGTGCTTGGGAGAGAACGGCAAGGCAGGCTGATCGGGACGCGCCCAGCAGTGGGTAAGAGCCGTCACCAAGGACGATCGCGTGAACGTTGCACCTTCTCACCTTCCCCGACAGAGAGGATCCGGCTGGATCTGTGACCAGCGGTCAGCAGAGAGAGAGAGAGAGAGAGAGAGAGAGAGAGAGAGAGTGGCCCCCGCTGTTGTGTTTAGATCTGGAGAGGCCGAGACAGTGTGAAGAGAGCAACACTAGCAAGCAAGCGCGGAGGCTCCTGCCTATATAGTGGAGTAGTACTTAGTTTTATTTTGTCTACTGGAGCCGGCTTGACCTCGTCAATGACTGTCAGAAGTCTTCATGCACGTGGCCCGGAGGCGCAGTTGTCATCATTTTGATCTGAAGCGCCGGATTATAACATATATAACATGAAAAAATGCCACATGACAAGAAATCATAACCTCACTGCCCAAAGGAGACAACATGAATCCCGACGGACAAACTAGACGAGGAACAAAGCTCAAATTAAAGATAAACTCGTAGAAAAGGGGTCCGTCGATAGATGTCCTAATTAACATAGTCGGCTTACCTAGATGGCAGCCGAGTAGTCACTGTTCGTGCATGTGCCCCCAATGACTAGCCCAACTCAGTTGTCGCTGTTTAACCCTCGCAGTGATCCGAAGCACATGACACATAATTTTGCGAGATGACAATAAACCTTTTTTAGATTTCTCACCACAACTACAGCCATGTACAACACAGCCTGCACGATATGTAGATGATAGCCAATCCAGGCATGTCTGCTGGAGTCGGGTCACATGCATGGACGAACTGATCTTCCGTGTCTTGCAGGGATCGTCCAGGCACCAATGCAGTACAACACTTCTCTAGTACTATCGCTCGTCTCCCTCTTCTATTAAGTCACCCAACTTGCGGGGCCGGGGAGTGTGCCTATGTTCGGTTCTGAATTGACATCCCACATGTGTGTGCGAATGCAATATGACGCGTGTTCCATTTGGAGAGCAGCGTGCCAGACCGACCGACCGTCTGGGGTGCGACGCAAACGCGACGGGCGTGCTGTATACTCCATACATGTGTACCGCCATTTTCTAGACGCTTTGCTCCATGGCGCGGGCGCAATCCATGGATACAAAATTAGTATTTGTATACTATTTAAAAGTCCAGGGCGGGGCTTTTCCTGCCCGGTAGGCGGCGGGACAGTTCCGCCTAGTCGGTTCGACAAAGACGCGAGAAGACGAGGGAGTAGGCTGCTGCAAATGTAGGGCTGTGTGATTTGACAGCGAGTTACTGCTGGACAGGTGGGGCCCCGTGATTTGACTTGCCATTATCATTTTAACTGCGGCGCTACGACTGGCGTGAGTCTCCCGATTCCTGACCACCTCGATACAGGTGCCTCTCCCAATGCTCCACCATGTAGTAGAGGCTGGCTCTTGCATGAGAGCCCACTTCTCCACTTTTTCCTTGCCTCTCTTTCCTTCACATATGCAAAAATGCCATGTAAAGCGCACTATTGTACTTACTTGCTCCTACATGTGCTTAAGCTTGCCACATAGGCATAAAGTCTGATGTGGCAAGTTAATCAAGAAGAGAGAGACTAGTTTGGTGACTGAGGGAGTCCTGGATTAGGGGGTGTCCGGATTGCCGGACTGCCATCATCAGCCGAACTATCATCGGCCGGACTATCATCATCGACCAGACTCCAAGACTATGAAGATACAAGATTGAAGACTTCGTCCCGTGTCCGGATGGGACTTTCCTTGGCGTGGAAGGCAAGCTTGGTGATACGGATACGTAGATCTCCTACCATTGTAACCGACTCTATGTAACCCTAGCCCTCTCCGGTGTCTATATAAACCGGATGGCTCTAGTCCGTAGGACACAACAACAACCATTACAATCATACCATAGGCTAGCTTCTAGGGTTTAGCCTCCTTGATCTCGTGGTAGATCCACTCTTGTAAACATCCACAATATCAATATCAATCAAGCAGGACGTAGGGTTTTACCTCCATCAAGAGGGCCCGAACCTGGGTAAAACATCGTGTCCCTTGTCTCTTTTTACCATCCGCCTAGACGCACAGTTCGGGACCCCCTACCCGAGATCCGCCGGTTTTGACACCGACATTGGTGCTTTCATTGAGAGTTCCTCTGTGTCGTCACCGATAGGCTTGATGGCCTCTTCAATCGACAACGACGCAGTCCTGGGTGAGACTTTTCACCCCGGGCAGATCTTCGTATTCGGCGGCTTCGCACTGCGGGCCAACTCACTTGGCCATCTGGAGCAGATCGAAAGCTACGCCCCTGGCCGTCAGGTCAGGTTTGGAAGCCTAAACTTCACGGCCGATATCCGCGGGGACTTGATCTTCGATGGATCTGAGCCACAGCCGAGCGTGCCGCGCTGTCACGATGGGCACGACCTAACTCTGCCGCCGGACAGCACCTTGGAGGCCGCACATGAATCCGCTCCGACCCATAGTCCGGAGTCGATCGCTCAGATCGAGGACGGATGGCTGGACACCGCCTAGGGAGCTGCAACTTCTACGGCGATGGAGCCGAACACTTACCTTGTCCCGCATAAAGCTCATGACTCCGAGGTGCCGGACTCCAAACCTCCTGCGCCCCTGCCGGTCGAATCCGACTGGGCGCCGATCATGGAATTCACCGCTGCGGACACCTTTTAGCACTCACCCTTCGGCGATATCTTAAATTCGCTGAAGCATCTCTCATTATCCGGAGAGCCCTGGCCGAACTACGGCCAGGATGGTCGGGACGCGGACAATGAAGAAATTCAGAGCCCACCCACCACCCACTTCGTAGCCACCGTCGACGATCTAACCGATGTGCTAAACTACGACTCTGAAGACATCAACGGTATGGACGACGATGCCGGAGACGATCAAGAACCAGCGCCTACAGGGCACTGGAAGGCCACCTCGTCACATGACATACATATGGTGGACACCCCAAAGGGAAGCGATACCGAGGAACAACGGGACGCGGCAGAGGATAATCCCGCCGATAAACAACCAAAACAGCGACGTAGACGCCGCCCTAAGTCCCGCCTCGATCAAAGCAGCATTCCTAACGACCTAGCGATAGAGTAGGGCAAACCAGCGGACGACGAACATACAACCAAGCAACCATCCGAATAGGACGAACCGGATAATCAACCCCTTCACGGAGCAATCAACAGTCCGGACACACCACCGGAGCATAAGAACCTTCACGAAAGACTCGTCGCCACTGCAAGAAGTTTGAAGAAGGAAAAACGGAAGCTCAAAACAGCGGAAGACATACTCAGAATGAAGTGGAGCAAAATACTCAAGACCGCAGACAAATATGGCAATGGCCATCAAACAAAGAGCTACCCGAAGCGCAAGCTGCTGCCAGAATTTGACGAGGAAGCCATAGAGCCCTCACAGTCAAAAAATAAAGAGGCCGCCTGGCCGGATAGACGGCCAGATGACAGGCCAAAAGCGACAAGCGGCACCGCACACAAGCCGACTTATGATCCTGGGAAAATGGACGGCCCAACTAGGTCCATCTACGGGCCAAAAAGGAGGGCCCCAGGAAGTAACACAACACGACAAGTGTTCGAAGACAGCGGCACACCCAAATACAGGGGCGCCGCACACCCGCTATGTTTTACCGATGAGGTGCTGGATCATGAATTTCCAGCAGGGTTCAAACCCATAAACATAGAGGCATACGACGGCACAACAGACCCAGGAGTCTAGATAGAAGATTACATACTACACATACACATGGCTAGAGGAGATGATCTCCACGCCATAAAATACCTACCCCTCAAGCTCAAAGGGCCAGCTCGGCATTGGCTCAAAAGCCTCCCAGAAAACACCGTTGGAAGTTGGGAAGAGCTTGAGGACGCGTTTAGAGCAAATTTTCAAGGGACTTATGTCCGCCCTCCGGATGCAGACGATCTGAGTCATATAACCCAACAGCCCAGAGAGTCAGCGCGCAAATTCTGGAACAGGTTCCTTACCAAAAAGAACCAAATAGTCGACTGTCCGGACGCGGAAGCCTTAGCAGCTTTTAAACACAATGTCCGAGATGAATGGCTCGCCAGACACCTCGGCCAAGAGAAGCCAAGAACAATGGCCGCGCTAACAAGCCTCATGACGCGCTTTTGCGCAGGAGAAGACAGCCGGCTAGCAAGATGCAGCACCAGCGACCCGAGTACATCCGAGATCAGAGATGGAAACGGAAAATCACGTCGCAGGGAAGATCAGCGCCGGAATAAAGAAAAAAGCACAAAGGGCACGGCGGTCAACCCCGGATTCAAAAGCTCGCGGCCAAACAATAAAACACTGCCTCTTAAGGACAACAGCGACGAGCTATCAAATTTAAACAAAATTTTAGATCGGATATGTCAAATCCACAGTACCTCCGGAAGGCCTGCAAACCATACCAACCGAAATTGTTGGGTTTTTAAACAGTCCAGCAGACTCAACGCCGGACACAAGGGGCTCGATGCACCAAGCGAGGACGATGACGAACCCCACCAGCAGAGCACCGGAAGTCAAAAGACTTTCCCACAAGAAGTCAAAACAGTAAACTCACTTCATGGAGGTTCTGATGGACGGAAAACCAACATGGCACTCGCTAAGACAAGTGTTGCATGGTCCACCCCAGCGGAACCCGAGATTGGATGTCAAAACCAATCACTTTCGACCACCTGGATTAGTCCAGAAGTATCTGGAACGCAGGATAGATTGCCCTGATACTGGATCCCATAATAGACGGACTGCAATTCACGCAGGTTCTGATGGACGGCGGCAGTGACTTAAACCTGCTATATCCGGACACAATCCGCAAGTTGGGATAGACCCTACTACAATTCGGCATAGCCGCACTTCCTTCAAAGGAGTGGCGCCAGGCCCTTACGCCAGGTGCACAATTTCATTATTACTAGAAGTTGTGTTCGGGTCACCTGACAACTTCCGACGAGAAAAGCTAACCTTTCATGTCGCCCTATTTAAAAGTAGCTATCAAGCATCACTGGGACGGGAAGCTTTTGTCCGCTTCAATGCAATACCACATTACGCGTCTCTTACGTTTAAAATGCCCGGTCCACCTGGCATCATTTCATTAAAAGGTCGCCTGAGACCCCGGACACGGCTGGACGAGTCCGGAATAAATAAGCTAGGGGCTACCTAGCCACACACCCCTTCACAAGGGTTTGTACATATAAGCCATGATGAGCTAGCATAAGCTCAGCTTTATTAATCTATATTTCAATTTTTTTATGCACTTTCTTGCACGATTTCTTTTCAAACTAAGTTCCTCTCTTTTTACAGATGAACAGCATGCACACCCGTCCAGGATACGGCACAACGGAGACACAGGCGCAGACGTGCAGTAGGGACCCATTGCAAGGACTCTTTTCAGACTAAGACCCTACGTAAACCTTTCTTACAGTCTCTTGTTGCTATAATCCCCTGGTTTCTCATTATAACCAGAGTGGAGACTGGCGTTTTGGCATCGGCCGCGCCAGAAGAACCTGCCCGTACCTGGACACAAGGGGCTTAGGGAATTGTTTTGCCCGCTATTGTAAAGACCGAACACCTTCGAGAGTGTTCGGCGTCTCGAGTTAGGCCTTATATGCATCAGCTCCGAATCATGTCTTTGGTCAAATGTTGGGTTTGCCCGGCTCCTGTGTTTTGCTACCTTACGTTCCGTATCATCGGCTAACGCGGCACCAGGAGAACTACTGCGATTGTGCCCCAGTTCGGCTGGGCGAGCACCTCAGTAGAGAAAGCCAAAAACTGACTGTCATGATACAGCGAGAGACTGGTCAACCACTCGATCGACCATGGGAATGTTTAGAATTCCTCCGCTTTGACGAAGGGCCGTTTCACGGTTAGGCACATACGCGCCCCAAATTCGGAGAGCGCGGTGCCCCCAGGGGCTATGTCGTAGCCCCAACCTCGAACTCCATGGCTAAGTGAAAGTGATAAAGCATTATAGTCCGGTTGCCTCGTTTGCTACGCTACCACCTCCTTTACAGGACCGAGACATCGGATTAAGTGTGAAAACGCGCTATTTTTTGCGAACACCCCCGCACCTTGTGCGTGGGGGCTGAAGCCCACGACTGCCATCTTTCAGGTTATACACACGTATACATGAACGGCCGCATAGGAGATATTCTATTACTTGAACGCACAAGTATAAAAGGCGCTTACATCATAAATATTATTTTACATCATAAAAACGTTCAGTCGAACATAACATTTTTTGAGCACTGCGACTCTATTACACGAGCACCATGCAGCACTTCGCCAAAATAGTGCTCGGCGGGTAACCGGTTATCATCCGAACCCGGGGTCGCAACAGCGGTGGCATCCATCTCTGTCCAATGTGTATTCACACGAGCGAGTGCCATCCGTGCACCCTCTATGCAGGCCGACCGCTTCATCGCCTTGATATGCGGCACTGCCCCAAGAAATTGTTGCAATAAGCCAAAGTAACTCTTCGGCTCGGGCCTATCCGGCCGGACATGGGTCACTATATCCGTCATAGCAAGCCCGGACAACCTATTCAGCTCAGCCCACTCGGCCAAACGGTCGGTCAGCGGAAGTGAATGCTCCGGACTATGGAATTGAGACCAAAACAGCTCTTCCGTCTTGTGATCCTTCTGGCTTCGAAAATGCACAACGGCATCCGCCGCACTCGCTGCTAAGTCCATATAAGGGTCCTCTGGACCCCACAGTTGGCCCAGCTGAGCATACTTTGGATCCGTAAACCTTTGGCGCAGCAGAAAAGGCTTGCCAGCTACAATATCTCTGGCCTGGCGCAGCTCTTCCTTTATAGCCCGCATTGCAGAGCGGGCATCCTTGGCTTCGGCGGTGGCCTTCCCCAGGTCTTCTTGCCCCGCTAGGCACTCCTTCCCAAGAGCCTCATTGCGGTCGGTAGCATCTTTTAACTTCAAGGCCATTTCGGCCATCTCTTCCCTGCTCCGGCAGTGTGCGACCCTTTCGGCCGCTAACTCCTCGGCCGCCCTCGAGGCCGCCGCATTACTCCTTCTGGCCTGCTCCTTGGCTTGAGAAAGTTCGGTCCGAAGGCTCTCCACAGCAGCAGCACTATCTGCATTTCACACACGCGTTGTAAGGAGCTGGCTTCGGCTCCCTTACCAAGTGACCGCACAGAAACACTTACCTTGCGACTCATCAAGTTGCCTGTTGACCAGCGTGATGTCCGCATCCGCAACAGTGAGTTGCCGCTTTAGTCCAGCAACTCCATCAGTCCGGCTGGCCCCCCGACGACCCGCCACCTGCATCGGCACGGCGGAAATTTAAACCTGCGATTTTGATCCTCGGCACACTGTCGATTTTGACAACCTACCGAGTCTCAGGGGCTACTATCTATACAGGGCGCATTCTATATGCAAAACTGTTAAAAGGTGTGTCATTTTTACGTACCTCACACCCCGCCAGCAAACTCCTGACGGCATTATGCAACCCGCCTTCGGCGGACGAAATCCTTTCAATCACCATGCTCATCAATGTGTGGTGATCTTCTGAGATAGACGCCTTCTCAAGCAGATCCTTCAGCCGTACACCAGTTGGCGCCAAACTATCCAGCTTTCCCAAACCAGGGGGCTCCCTCCGTGATGACACTTCAGGCTCGTCCGCCCTATCCGACGGCGCCCCGGACGGAGGCGTCTCGCTCTCCATCATCTCCGGACGAAGGTCCCCCGAAGACGAGCTCATTTGCGAAGGACGAAGATCCGAACTACAAGGTAAAAACTTTAGTTATCCTCAGAAGCACAAATAGGGATGTCCCTTACTATAAAACTCCTTTCTTTCTACTTACGGCTCGTTGGAGGGCTGATTCTCAAAGGGAGATTGTGCGGCCGGGGCCTCCCCGGACGCAGGGCCCTTTGGCGAAGATTTCTTCCCCCATTTAGGGGCTTTTGCCCCCGGGTCCTTGGAGGCAGTCCTCTTCTCCCCTTGGAGGGAGGGATTCTCGACCCCCCCCCTCTTTCAAGAGCCTGCTTAGGCGAGGCAGTAGCTTTCCTGCTTTCCCCTTCGCCTTCCTCTGGAGGCGCAACCTCAAGCATCCGGACCAACACGGAATCCGGCGCGGTCTCGGGGAGGGGGGCCGGAAACCATATCAATTTTGCTTCCGCTATCCACTCCTGTATAGAAGGAAGTTGGTCATAAGGCGAATCATCGAAAGGCAAACAAACGGTATGCCCGGACTTGGAACTACTTACTTGAGTATCCGGGCGATTGCAGCTTAGGCGAGCATGCTCGGTCAATTCCGGATGCGCCTCTTGCGATCCAAAGAATAATTTGTACATCTCCAGGGGTGTCATGCCCATGAAGTGTTGAAGAATCCGTGGGCCCTCCGGATTGAACTCCCACAGCCGGAGAGGGCGGCGTTTGCAGGGCGGAAGACGCCTAATCAGCATAACCTGCATTACCACCACCATATCAACCTCCCTCGTTTGGAGATCTCAAATCCGGCCCTGCAGTAGTGGCACGTTCTTTGACGGCCCCTAGTTGAGCCCTTGGGTGACCCACGACATCAACCATCATGGAGGTCCCGGGCAGAATAAGGGCGGCGGCTTTTGTCTGCGGCCCCTCGGAACGGTAATATAGAACCACTCTTGCTGCCACAGGCCGAGCTCCTCTTGGTAGGAGCCAGCGGGCCACGGGGCATCGGCCCTCCTACTTATGGCCGCCCCGCCGCACTCCGCTTGACGCCCCCCGATCATCTTCGGCGCCACATTGAAGGTCTTCAGCCACAGGCCGAAGTGAGGGGTGACGCGGAGGAAGGCTTCGCAGACGACAATAAATGCGGAAATATGGAGGATGGACTCCGGAGCCAAATCGTGGAATTCCAACCCATAGTAAAACATTAGCCCTCTCACAAAAGGATCCATCGAGAAGCCTAAACCCCGACGGAGGTGGGATACAAAAACGACATACTCACCGGGCTCGGGGGTGGGGATGGCCTGCCCTTCGGCGGGCAACCTGTGCGAAATCTCATAAGCCAGGTACTTGGCCTCCGCAGCTTTAGCACGTCCTCCTCCGTGACGAAGGAGGGCATCCGCCGGTCCTGGAGGTCGGAACCGGACATCGTTGAAGGTCCGAAGCGCTCGAATCTGAAGCTCTAGGTGCTGGAACTTGGAGCGGGGAGAGGATTCGATGGAGGATTGAAGAAAAGAAACGAGCCTTGGTCCCGTTATAAAGAGGGAGAATACCAAGAGCCGTCTCCGTGACCGTTTGGGACTCGCCTTCGATAGAGGGGGCGTGGCGACGGGCGCGGTTGGGTTACCCACGTCCGTATTGATGAGAATCCCGGATTAAGGGGGAACACGATCTCTGCTTCGACAAGACGTGCCAAGGAAACTGCTTCGCTAAATGCGTTGAGGTGGTAGAGTAAAAAAACGATTCAAGTAATGGCTTGGTAGTGGCGTGACGTCATGCCACAAAAGACGTCAGCAGATTGAACTTGTGTATATATTATTCTCTCTACGGTGGAATGTGGAATTTGTTTTGCAGAGCCGGACACTATCCTGGTGTTCACAATCTTCTATCATTCGGAGGAGGAACCCGCCTTGCAATGCCAAGCAATATACGCGCCGGACTTATCGTCATTGAAGCCTGGTTCAGGGGCTACTGAGGGAGTCCTGGATTAGGGGGTGTCCGGATAGCCGGACTACCATCATCAGCCGAACTATCATCGGCCGGACTATCATCATCGACCGGACTCCAAGACTATGAAGATACAAGATTGAAGACTTCGTCCCGTGTCCGGATGGGACTTTCCTTGGCGTGGAAGGCAAGCTTGGCGATACGGATACGTAGATCTCCTACCATTGTAACCGACTCTATGTAACCCTAGCCCTCTCCGGTGTCTATATAAACCGGATGGCTCTAGTCCGTAGGACACAACAACAACCATTACAATCATACCATAGGCTAGCTTCTAGGCTTTAGCCTCCTTGATCTCGTGGTAGATCCACTCTTGTAAACATCCACAATATCAATATCAATCAAGCAGGACGTAGGGTTTTACCTCCATCAAGAGGGCCCGAACCTGGGTAAAACATCGTGTCCCTTGTCTCCTGTTACCATCCGCCTAGACGCACAGTTCGGGACCCCCTACCCGAGATCCGCCGGTTTTGACACCGACAGTGACCCAAGGAAGAAACGGTGCTAAGCGCGTGTACCTAGGTGAAAAGACAATTTTGAGTCTATAGCTAATTAAATGAAGCAAACTTAGCAACACCATTTCATTGGAAGAGGTCACTCCTTGGAAAATGCAATAAATACTAGTACTCCCTGTGTCCCATAATATAAGAACGTTTTTGGCACTACACTAGTGTCAAAAACGTTCTCATATTATGGGACGGAGGGAGTACAAAGAAAGAGATAGAGAGGAGTAAAAAATAGACTTATAGCCAACATTATAGCCAACCTTGTTGTAGTATGAGTGACTAAGTGATGACTATGTATGACATGCCAACATCAGATAGCCTAATGCACCGTGTTAAATCTCCAAGGGCGCAACCACGCGAATGACACGATGGTCGTGGTAGGCACGACCATGATACGGGCTGCTGGCAGCCTTTGGATCTGAGATCAAACAGTCTCATGCTAAGTTGCTGAAAATTTGCAGAATAACCCTCCAGGATAGCATATTCACCCATAGGTCTAGGATCACGCCATGCAACCGTTCGATCTCTAATCCAAGGGCTCTCGGAAGCCCGTATCATGGGAGAATGGAAAGCCACTACCCTGCCATTCGCACGCTGGCAGTTCGCTCCTACTCGTCCCCGCACGTCCTTTAATACTACGGCGGTTCACTCCTAGTCGTCCCATCCATTCACATTAGTACATTACGGCAGTTCCACTAATCCTAACCCTCCTCCCAAATCCATGGCGTCCCAAATCTCCCCGATCGGCGGTGAGTACAAGGTTAGAACCATCACCGGCGATGAGTTCGACGTCATATACACCTGTTCTTCCGCGACGGTGAAAGGATGCCTTTCTCGCTTCAGACGCATGTTCGAAGACTCGGATGATGAGTGGGTCGCTGGGCTAGATGTTGAGTACACCACAGTCGTGGGACGAGAGAAGGATCTAAAGGACGAAGAGAGGAAGAAGCCCGCCATGATCCAAGTTTGCGTGCATGACTTATGCTTGGTCTACCACATATGCCATGCCGATGTTGAGTGCCAGGATTTTAAGGACTTCCTCGAGAGCAACCTAGTCAAATTCGTTACTGTAGACTTTGGTAACGACAAAGAAGTCCTGCGTCGGATAGGCCTCGTTGTAGGCAACACCTTCGACCTCCAAAAGAATCAGCTGGTGTCCTCTCGTAAGCCTTCGATGCTGACCCTGGCAGGAGCCATGGTTCATCCTTCATACGGTAAACTGGAGAAACCTCCATACACGTTTCATCGTCATGCATGGCAGCGGAATGTACTAGATATAGACCACATCCAGTGCACTGCAATGGATGGCTACCTTTGTTTCAATATCTACAAGGGTTGGATGAAGAGCAACAGCCAAGTTGGCGGTTCAAGCAAAGAAGTATCGGCCAAGAGGAAGAGGGACAAGGACGAAGTCGAGGACGTGGACGAGGACTCCGAGTAAGGTGGCAGTGTCTTTGCTCATGGTGGTTTTAATGCAGTGTCTACTGGAATAGTTGCAAAGTTTAATTTCAGGTGTGCTTAATTTAATTTGAGGGGTGTGTTGTGCTGAGCCCCCAGCAGAACTATGTTATGTTTCTTCTTGTTACTTTAACTCTTCAGTAAGTACATACTAGTATTTCTTACATTTCATCTTTTAGTTGGTATAGTACTACCACTCATTTCTTCACATTATATACGTACAATATATATGGCCAACATCATATAGCCAGCAGTTTAGTTGTCAAAGAATTTCAGGGTGCTTAGTTTTGTCAAAGAATTCCAGGGTGCTTAATTTTATTTGAGGGGTGGGTTGTGCTGGACACCATTATTGTGACTAGCCTTTTTAATAGTACTATATGCATAATTTGGCGACGAGCGCTCTCTATATGTACCACCTTTTTTATTTCAAGTTTTGCTCCATGGCGCAATCCGTCGATACTACTGCTGTACAAAAGTATACATTTTTTAGAAGGCTAGAGGGCGGGGCAGTCTAGGTTGGTCGGTTTCACGAGAGGCGAGGGCCTTTGTGATTTGACGGCTCATTACTGCTGGAAGGCGGGGCCTTGTGATTTGACTGCTCGTATAAATGCACCGACGACCTGATCGAGGAGGAGCAAAGAACCATGCGGTATACTCAAGTTTTCCACTGGAGTAGTACTACAACGGAGGAGCACGAAACACGGCAGCCCAGTGCCATATGGCGATAAAAAATGATCTAATTTGCTAGTCATCTCATTGTTAGCATTGTTCTATTCATTCCCTCAAAAAACAAAAACCATTGATCTATTCATGCCTCGCAGAGAACATGACACGTGCGGCGAAACACCCGAAGCAAAAGATGAAACACAGCAGCAAAAGAAGAAGGAAGATTATCACCCCAAATGATCTTATTCGCTGCGGAGTCGTAACTGCTTCTTCATCGCCTCCATAACCTCCATCTCCTTGCACGTCTCCTCCGCCATCTTCTTCATTTTGTCCATAACGTAGGATTTCTCGACGCGGGCCTTCATCATCTGTTCCACGGTCGCATTACGTACCTTGACAGTAGCCAGGTGCTCAATGCGGAGCTTCACCAACTCCTCCTTCTGTTCCATGACGAGGGCCTGCAACATCTCATCGAGGAACTACTATTCTCATGCAGCTTCTTCCAGCCAGCGTTCTTCTCCTTCAACAGGTCGATCTCGTGGCAGAGCTTCACCTTATCCTCCTGAAGTTGTAGGATTTCGCCGGTCGCCTTCTTCTCCGAGACAATGCTCTTCTTCAGCAGCATCACCAAGACAGCGGTCAACTCCCCCTACTGATTGAGCTCAGCAGGCATGTCGTCGAGGCTCTCCTTCAGCAACTCCTTCAAGCCTTGGATGAACTCCTTATGCTTATTGAGGTGCTTATTGAGCTGATCGGGCATGCCATCGAGGGATAACGGCTCCAGCTCCGCCAGCTCGGCATGTTCGCCTCCGCGGCTAGGGCGCTCCTGGGAGCCATCGCCTGCCCGTGAGAGATCTTTCGAGGTCTCTGCGTGGCGGCGATCCCTCTCTTTTTTTCTGCAGCCTTGGTTGCCGCTCCCTTGTTACGAGTAGTTCTCGACCTAGAGCTCTGCTCACCGGCCATGGCAACGACGGACAAAGAAGAAGCACTTATGAGGAGGAAAGGTAGAGTAATTTCCGGTTAGGTAGTTCCCCTTTTTATAACCTAAGTACTAGCACTAGTAGTACTAATACCTGCATAGTGGGAACACGTTCAGGTTTGGTACATACTAGTAGGTGTGAGCAGGCTCTCGAATGTGATGGGAACAAGGTAAATATTAATTGATGGTTTTGGTTTCGAGGCCCGAAACGGCTCCCAATGAGTTTAGCAGAACATAAATTTCAAGTACTACACTGCTCAAATGCGTAAATATTATGTTACTGTCAAAAATTGGCACAAAATACGAAGGAGACCAATGGAAGTACTACTAGCAACCCACGATTTAACTACTCACATGCGCACAGTGGAGTAATAATGTCTTTCTTCTGCCCTCACGTCCACTCAATTTGCATGCGCTGTATTAATTGACCATCAATGAAGTGAACGACTTTACACGCATCAAATTATCACATGGGGTGGATCTTGGTACAAAATTGCGTCCGCCCGTGTACCCACGTGTGTGTGCGAGGGAATGAGTGTGTGCGTGGCGTGCGTGCACATCTTTGCTTTGTGCATGTACCGCCAGTATGGCTCAGGGAGGACGAGTACATTCTTCTGGAACCAGCAGCACGTCACTGTGATCAATCCATGGAAGGAGGTCGCGACAATGCCTCCACATGTGCCACGTGGCTTCATGAACTGTAAGAGAGACACTGTGTAGCGTGCCATTGGTATTCTAATTTACGTGTTTTGCACATACTCGAAGTACTAGTAAGGTACACGTGCATTGCACGCATCAGATTTTGCAACCAAATTATGAATAAATACCACACTATAGCATGTAAGCTCTGAGTCATATATGCGTGATGTAGCCCTTCGTTTAATTCTTATAGTTCATCTCATTCAAAATCAATTAGTTTTTATAAAAAAAGCTAAGAACGCGTGAATAGGAAAAACATGGGATTATAGTGGAATGTCGTCTTGAATCCTACAGGATTGTACGAGTGTTTGATTGTGCATAGAAAAAACGCAGAATTCTTTCAAAGAGGTTTGAGTGGATGGGATGTTTCCTATGAAATCTAGTGCAAATGAATCATATGGAAAAAAATCCTATGGTTTACAATCCTACGAATCAAACAACCAAGATAGGAAAAATTCCTAATGATTAGAATCCTCTAAAATTCCTTTGAGAATCCTTTGAATCGAAGAATTGTGCATAAAGTAAAGCATAAAGTAAAAAACAAATAATGGCAATTCAACTAGAAAAAAAGTTTGGGCAATTATGATACGGAAGATTCTAGAACAAAAGAGAACCACTGTTGTTTTGAGGTTTGTGCATTATGCTTAAGTTCAACCATGGAGTCTGCTAGATTGTACATGTGGCAAAATCCAGTGGGGGCTAGAATATGGTGCGAAGAGACGAGTGGAGGGAGACTATGAAGGAATGCACAAGTGCGAGATCAATATTTAGAGAGAGGGGGCAAACACGTGCGCTGTTGCACGCAGTGGCGGAGCCATGAAAAATAAATGAGCTAGGGGGCCGAGCATTGCTAATCCTTTATGAGGAAGGTCAATTCATGAAATTAAACCTTTTTTAGCAGCAATTGTCTAATGATCACATTCATATTAGCCTTGATATATAGTGATGTTAGGGGGGGCAGGGCCCTTACTGCCCCCTGTCTTCGCCATTGTGCACGCGTCTGAGAGATGAAGCAGAAGGCATGGATGATGAGAGGGGGACGTTGGATATATAATTAATGTGGGTGTATTAGCTATTTATGTTAATCCTATATAGAGAGGTATAGATTGATCGATGTGGCATGGGAAAGAGGGTGAGACCTCACTGGATATATTGATTGATCGATTTGTGTGGAAAACTATGAAAGACCTAGCTATATACACACATACATAGAGGAACATCGATCGTTGCGCATGCACGCGTGAGAGATAAAGAATGCCCGGTATGATGGAGAGGGGGATGTGTTTGGGTGTGTGCCTTCATGGGAGACTGACCTGAAGAAAAAGATTGCATGTGTGCGATAGATAATGCCGACTGGTAGTGTGTGTGCATGCATGCACGAGAGAAAGTTAGTGGTACAATTATAAAGAGAAGACTACTGTGTGGGTGTAAAAGAATAGGTGAGGTCATAATCAATGTAAAGTTGAATTCAAATATTTGAATAAGAGATCCTGATGTTTGAAACCCATGCATGCATGAATATAACGGAGATCTGCGCGGTGTGGTTTGGAAACGAGCATGTTGTAATGTATACACATCGAACAAGGTCAGACTGATTTGAATTTGAGATACCGATGGCAGACATCATTTTCCCACGTCGCATCCGTGCATGGACACACTATTCTAATTGGAGATGATGGGCGGCTTTCGCATCACATATCTATATCTATACCCCTATATATATATTATATTATATATTTTTTTATATTGTGTGCGGGTAACTTTAACTTTGAAAGATAGTCGTTGGATGAGGCGAATCCGATGGTCCAAAGATGGCAAATTTGAGCACTATTGGCCGTTGAATATCATCTAGTTTCCACCAGATTTCGCCACATGTATAATCTAGAAGACTCCATGGTTGAACTTAAGCATAATGCACAAACATCAAAACACAAGCACTTCTTATTTGTTCTAGAATCTTCCGTATCAGAATTGCCCAAATGTTTTTCTACATGATTTTCCATTATTTGTTTTTACTTTATGTCTTACAACGCACAATTCTATGAATCTTAAAATAGATTAGCTTTCTTATAAAAACTAGATGATTTTGAATGAAATGAACTATAAGAATTAAATGAATATCTACATCATGCATATACGACTCAAAGCTTGCATGCTATAATGTGGTATTTATTCATAATTTGGTTGCCAAATCTCATGCGTGCAATGCACGTGTAACTTACTCTAGTCTAAATGGTGTTTGTGTGTGTGTGTGTGTGTTGTGCGTGTTGAGGTGCAAATTGTCTTTTTTGGGGGGTACACGTTAAGCTTGTTCTTCCGAAATTTCAAGCCGCGCCTTATTATGCCGAAAATTGAAGCTAGCGTCTCTATCTATCGTGTTACGGAACTCCCGCCTCTTCAACTCGCGCCTTGTTATCCCGAAATATTTAAGATATATCTTTGTCTCGTTGTGCTCCGACAACTCCCTCCATCTCAACACGCGCCTTGCCATTCCGAAATTACAATGCGCGCGAAATTCCCACCTCCTATGAAATCCCGACACGCGAAATGCCCGTGGTACCCCTGAACCGAAAGAACCGCCTCAAATCGGTGGGGGGTACTTTCGTAACTTACCCCACATTTCGGACAAGCGCGTCTCTAAGCCATGGTTCCCCACTGCCATCCCATCCGCCCACCCATTCTTACACCGAGGCCGCGAAAACCCACGACGAAACCCCACACCCTGCTCCGTCCGCCACCCAGCCGGAGCCTCTTCCCCGATGATGACGTCCACAGCAACACCTCGACGTCCCTCATCCACCGTACCGGATGAGGATCCGTCGTTGATCTCATCATCCCGCCGGTTCAGCCACCCCGTCCTCCACCTCTAAGGAGCTGCCCCGACGTTTCCCTCGTCTTTCGCGCCACCTCCATTCCCACACCGCCGTCTTCACCTGCACCACCGGAAGAGCATCATCATCACCGTTTCCTCGGATGAAGCTGTGGCCTAATCGGCGCCACCAAAGAGGTTGTACACCAATCGCCGCATTTTCTTCTTGATTCGATCTCATGGTGCTGCCAGCGCTCGGTCCCGAGCCGACACGGCGCGGCTCCATCCACGGCGGCGTCATCGGCCACTTCCTCCACGGCTTCGCTCCCTTGGCGGCGACGTCCACATCAGTAGGAGCTGCTGCTTCTTTAGCTCTCGCTCGCGCTGCTGCTCTGCTCTTGCTCTCGATCCCCTGCCTGGTCTGCTCTTGATATTGCTCTTGCTCACGTTGCTGCTCTCTCTCTCTTGCTCTTGCTTGCGATGCTGCTCCGATTTGGCTACACTTCAGTCGACTGAATCGACTTTTGGGTCAGTCGATTTTCAAGGGGTGGGCTCGCCGGGGTGAAGGAAGAACCAGCCACAGCGGGGAGGGGGCTCGCTGGAGAGGTACCCCACTATCTATCTTAGGGTTCAGGATGGGGGCGATGGTCGCCGGCGATGGCAGGGCGTTGGCGCGGCGGCGGCGTGGGGATCGCCGGAGAAAAAGCTCGGCACGGGGGGCCTAGAGGGATGGCTGGGGCAGCGGAGAACCGGTGGTGGGGAGTGTTTTCGGGGCGGGCGGGGCGGCGCACCGCCGACCACGGGCGGCGGGGGGCTGCTGTTTGGCCGGTGGTGGCTGGCGGCTCAGGGGGGTGGAGGTTGAAGATGAACCGCAGGCCCTTGATTTCGTATCCAACAGCTGCAAAATCGACTGACCAGAGATGAAAAAGTCAGTCGACCGACGTGTAGCCTCACCTTGCTAGTGCGTTCAGTTTCGACAGCAAAATTCAGTTTCGTCAGCAAAATTTAGTTTCGACAGTTAGGTTCAGTTTCAACAGTTAAGTTCAGTTTCGACAGTTAACTTTAGAGATGAGCGGCTGATGTATTTTACATCTAGCACTTTGTGGTTATGTATTTTACGTCATGTATTGGAGATGCTATTAGAATTCCACTCAGGTTAACGTTGTTCGTTGTCTCTCTTGTCCTGCTTTAGCCTTGGCATCGTACAACTCACCGGAGCTGCTCCAACGACGAAAACCTCCATCACCGTGGACCAGTACCTCGGGCTCCATCTCCAGACGCCTAAGATCTTCTTCCCTCTCTCCGACAGCAAAGTCAGCTGGAGCGTCCTCACCGGCCAACCCAATCATGCTGAGATCGACATGGCTTCGCCAAAGAGGTTGTACACTTGTTGCATCTCTTTTTTACTCTACATGTTATATATATTGTCCACTGAGCACTCGTAGTAACGGGAAATACGATTATTTTATCCTACTATATGACAAGCAGTGAGGTACCAAGCAACTTAGCTATCCGTGATGGACTCTCTTGAACACCATCATTATTTATCTCTGCGAGTTTGAGCTGTGCATTTGTCGATGGGCCTAGGAGTTGAGCTAGTATGGCAGTGGCCTGGGTCCAAAGTAATAGAAGTAGCACAAAAACATTTTTTTAGTGTAGGATTTTCCTTGCTCAAGCCTGCCTACTAGAATCACCAGTGCTTGAAAGGAAAACTGAATGAAAAACATAGGAAGTGGAAAGTTTCCGATGGTACTACTTTTCATGAATTTGGTGCAAAGGAATGGAGCAAAGGAAAACTGTAGGATTTGTTCCTTTAGTGTCTCCTTGAAAGAAAAACCGTAGGAATTCTAATTTCCACTTCTCCTCCTTTTCATATTCCTATTCATCAAGCACAAGACTAAGAGATAGTAGCATAATAGCATTATAACCGTACATTTTCTTATGGTTTGACTTAATCTCATCATGCTTTTTTGCATCATGTGATCTTCCAATTGTTGTGAATCAAACACCCAGATTGGCAGAAATCCTGTGTTTTTAAATTCTCTATTTTGCACGTGCATTCCTATCCTATTCCTGTCTATTTCCTATCCGTGCATTGTTAGAATCCTCAAATTCAAACAAGCCCTTACTCAATTACTTCTGATACAGATATGTGTCAAAGAAAACCTTGTGTGGTTTGTCCTGCTCCTGCGGTGCTGTGTTCCACCCCAGCTCAGCTGCTCCAACGATGGAAGGGTTCACCACAGCAGGGATCCGCTCTCCAGACTGTCTTTCGCCGCCTCAGATCTTCTTCCCCGCCGCCGACAGCCACGACAACTGCATTACCATCATCAACTGAGCAGATGACCTTGAGGACTACACGGGTCCGAAAGAGAGGTTGCACTCTTCCGTGTCTGCTTACGTTATGCGTCGCTTAATATGATGACATGCTACATTATCGTCGTGTTCACCTATTAGACTCCGAGTCAGGTCCAAACTAATGCTGAAACTTGAGTATTTAAATGGTTGTGGGGTACATATTGGGGCAGCAATCAGTAATATCTTTATAATATCTAGTTAATCTCCGGTGTCTACTATGAGTTTCATGTTGGGTGCAAACAAACATTAAAGGAGCCATTATCTGTATTTTTAACTAAAGCTATTATCTGTCTGCTATCATTGGTTTTCGGTCTATCCACAGTTTGCTACCATCACTCTGGATTTGTGCATGCACTCCTTACATAATCTCACTATGTTTTATTCCTATGCATGCCAGTTATTGTACACAATGGAACTGGTCATTTTGAGCAAAAGAGACGAGCCTTGCGTGGCAATAAAATTTCATGCAGATGTCGTTCCATGGTGGGCGCAAAGGCAGCCCCCCCCTCCACCCATTTCGGATCATAATCAAGAGAAAGATAATTGTTCTGAGGGGGATTCAGAAGGAGAAGACCACTCCTATTTACCCCATGAGGTCTTCGCTCTAACTTGGCATGCTGATGTTGGTAATATCATGCATATGGTGCCTTGCATTGCTTACTGTATACATTAAAGATGGCATCTGCTTAGTTTAGACATGCTTTGTGTCAATGCCATCTGTTTAGTTTCTTTATCGTATACGTGAATCATGCAATGCCATCTTGTCTAGCCAGGCATCATATATGTGAATTTTACAATGCCACCCTGGTTAGCCAGTCATCTTATATGTGAATTATATCATGCCATCATTTTTTTATTATGTGTTAAATTTGTCAACAATTTTAGTACATTCAATTACTCTTCCTGTGCATCAGCCATTCGGCACGGTCATGGAAAATCTGGAGTGGAAATGCTATCTGACGAAGCGCATGTCTTGCTGGTTACCGATAGCTCCTCAGAGGAGGATTTAGAGACAGATGACCAGTCATATTTCCCCCCTGAGGTGCATGCCCTAACTTGGTAGGTTATGTTACTCATATCGTGCGTATGCTATCTTGCATTGCTATGTCATTTGCTTAGTTTAGACATGCTTTGTGTGAATGCCACCTGTTTAGTGTCTAATTACCATATATGTGAATTATGCAATGACATCTTGTTGCAAGACATTATATATGTGAATTATACAATGTTATCTTGTTGCAAGGCATTATGTATGTGAATTATGCAATGCCATGCTGTTTAGGCAAGCGTCATATATGTGAATTATATCATGTCGTCCTTTTTTTGTATTTCTCATTGCTTTTGTCGACAATGTTTGTATATTCAACTGCTCTTTCTATGCATCAGCCATTTGAATTGGTAATGGAGAAATCTGGAGTGAAAACAAGGTCTTCAGAGCAGACAATGCTACCTGCTGAAGCAGATATCTTGCTGGTTACAGATAGCTCTTCAGAGGAGGATCCAGAGGCACATGACCAGTCTTATTATCCCCCTGAGGTGTATGCTCAAACTTGGCAGGGTTATACTACTCATATAATGCATATGTTGTATTGCAATGCTTAGTTTTTACATCATATACACAATATTGAATGTCATCTCCTTAGTTGACACATCATATATGCAATTGCCCTCTGCTCACTTCCTTAGTATATAAATCATATATTTGAATTATGTCACACCATCATGTTTACATAGACAGCATGTATCTGAATTATGGCATGCCAACCCATTTTCTAAAGACATAATATAGTTATATCATCTCATCTGTTTACATAGTCATCATATTTTAAATTATGTCATTCTATACGTGAATTATATCATGCCATCATGTTTCCATCGATGGCATGTTTGTGATTTATGGCATGCCAACCACTTTAATAGACACATCGTATAGTTATATCATGTCATCCTGTTTACATAGTGATCATATTTTGAAGTATGTCATTATATCATGTTTAGTTAGCCATCATACATGTGAAATTGTGTCATGCTATCCTGTTTAATTAGCCATCATATATGTGAAATTATGTCCTGCTATTCTGTTTGCTTAGACAACATAAATGTGAATTATTTCATGCCATGTTTTCTTCCCTACTATCCATTGCACCTGTCTATCTTACAATGTATGTACATTTAATTACTTTTCTTGTTTATCAGCCATTTCAATTGGAGGGGGTGATGGTAGTATCTGTGGGAGTAAAAACACGGTCTTCAGAAAAGATCGTGCTACCTGTCGATGCAGATAGAACCACGGTTGTACTTGCCCAAGAATCAGCCCCACCACACATAACCCACACTCATGCAGATTGTACCCCTACCCAGTTGGACAGAGAACCAGCTACACCCCTTCTAACCCCAACCCCAGCAGATAGACACCCAGTTCCCGTTGACACAGCACCGTCTCCACCACAGAGCACCCAAACTCGAGCAGTTAGTAAGGCAACTGCAGTGCCCAAATCACGAGGACCACCACTCCGAACCCGAAGTCAATGCTTAAAGCAGAAGAAGAATTGTTCTCAGGTCAGGTTCCGCAGCTATGGTTCATACTACTTTTCTCTTGCATCACTGTATTTACTGATACCAACTGTCGGTGTCAAAACCGGCGGATCTCGGGTAGGGGGTCCCGAACTGCGCGTCTAGGCGGATGGTAACAGGAGACAAGGGACACGATGTTTTACCCAGGTTCGGGCCCTCTTGATGGAGGTAAAACCCTACCTCCTGCTTGATTAATATTGATGATGTGGGTTACAAGAGTAGATCTACCACGAGATCAAGGAGGCTAAACCCTAGAAGCTAGCCTATGGTATGATTGTTGTTCCTCCTATGGACTAGGGCCATCCGGTTTATATAGACACCGGAGAGGGCTAGGGTTATGCAGAGTCGGTTACAAAGGTAGGAGATCTACATATCCGTATCGCCAAGCTTGCCTTCCACGCCAAGGAAAGTCCCATCCGGACACGGGACGAAGTCTTCAATCTTGTATCTTCATAGTCTTGGAGTCCGGCCGATGATGATAGTTCGGCTATCCGGACACCCCCTAGTCCGGAACGCCCTCAGTAGCCCCTGAACCAGGCTTCAATGACGACGAGTCCGGCGCGCATATTGTCTTCGGCATTGCAAGGCGGGTTCCTCCTCCGAATAATTTATAGAAGATTGTGAACACCAGGATAGTGTCCGGCTCTGCAAAAATAAATTCCACATACCACCGTAGAGAGAATAATATTACACAAGATCAATCCGCTGACGTATTCTGTGGCGTGACGTCACACCACTTCCAAGCCTTTACTCGAATTGTTTTTATTGTTCCACCTCAGCGCGTTTAGCGAGGCGATTTCCTTGGCACGTCTTGTCAAAGCAGAGATCGTGTTCCCCTTATTCCGGGATTCCCATTAATACGGACGTGGGTAACCCAACCGTGCCCGTTGCCACGCCCCCTCCATCGAAGGCGGGTTCCAAACGGTCACGGGGACGGCTCTTGGTATTCTTCCTCTTTATAATGAGACCAAGGCCCGTTATTTTTATTCAATCATCTACCAAATCCGCCCCTCTCCCTGAGTTCCAACACCCAGGGCTCCGAATTCAGGTACCTTCGATCTTCGACAATGTCCGGTCCTGATCTACGAGGCCGGTGGATGCCCTCCTCTGTCACGGAGGAGGACGTGCTAAAGCTGACACATGCCAGGTATTTAACCTACGAGATTTCGCATAGGCTGCCTACCCGAGGGCAAGTTATCCCAACTCCCGAGCCTGGCGAGATCGTCGTGTTCGTGTCTCACTTCCGTCGGGGTTTAGGCTTCCCGACGGATCCCTTCATGAGGGGGCTCATGTTTTACTATGGGCTGGAACTCCATGACCTGGCTCCGGAGTCCATCCTCCATATCTCATCATTCATTGTCGTCTGTGAAGCCTTCCTCCGCACTACCCCTCACTTCGGCTTATGGCTCAAAACCTTCAACGTGGAGCCGAAGATGATTGAGGGGCGTCAGGCAGAGTGCGGCGGGGCAGTTATAAGCAAGAGGGCCGAAGCTCCATGGCCCAAGGGCTCTTTCCAAGAGGAGCTCGGCTTGTGGCAACAGGAGTGGTTTTATATCACCGCTCCCGGGGCAGCAGGCAGAAGCCACCGCCCGTCTTTCGCTCGGGCCCTCCACAGCAGCTGACATCATGGGTCAACAAGGGGCGTGACTGGGGGCCGCCCAAAGACGTCCCCCTGCTGCAGGACCAGATTCGAGGCCTCCAAGAAAGGGAGATCAATCTGGTCGCAATGGTGCAGGTCATGTTGATCCGGCGCCTACTGCCCTGCAAACGTCGCCCCCTCCGCCTGTGGGAATTTAATCCGGAGGGGCCACGAGCTCTTCAACACTTCATGGGTTTGACTCCCATGGAGATGTATAAACTGTTCTTCGGATCGCAAGAGACGCATCCGGAATTGACCGAGGACGCTGGCCTAAGCTGCAATCGCCCGGATACTCAAGTAAGTAGCCCTGTGTACGGACACACCGTCCATTTATTTTTCGTGAGCTTGCCTTTTAACCATCTATCCCTGGACAGGAGTGGATAGCGCAAGCAAAACTGATACGGTGTCCGGCCCCCCTCCCTGAGACCACGCAGGATCCCGTGTTAATCAAAATGTTGGAGGTTGCACCTTTGAATGAGGGCAAAGGGGGGCACGGGGAAACTGTCACCTCTGCCAAGGAGGCATTTAGTAAGGAAGGAATCGAGAGTCCCTCCTTCCAGGGGGAGAAGAGGAACGCTTCCGAAGACCCGGAGGCCAAGGCCTCAAAACGGGGAAAGAAATCTGTACTGGAAGGTCCTGCGCCAGAAAGCGCACCGGCCGTATTGTCTCCTCGGAGGAATTAGCCCTCTAACGAGCCGTAAGTGAAAAGGGGGATTTTATAATTATCAGTCACCCCTGCTTAATGTCTAAAGGTAACGAAGTTTTTACCTTGTAGTTTGGATCTCAGCCCATCTCAGCACAGCTCATCTTCGGGAGACCTTCGTCCGGAGATGATGGAAAGCGAAACTCCTTCATCTACCGCCCCATCGTGCGGGCGGACGACCCTGAGGTGTCGTTGCGGAGGGTATCCCCGAGTCCGGCGGGACCGGAGAGTTCGGCGCCCATTGGAGTACGGCCGGTGGAGCTGCAGGATTTGCTTAAGAGGGCATCCGTCTCAAAAGATCACCGCACATTAATGGGTGATGTGATTGAGAGGATTTCATCCGCCGAAACCGGGTTGTATGAGGCCGTCGGAATTTTACTGGCGGGATTTGAGGTACGCAAAAAATGACATACCTGTTGATAGTTTTGCACATGAAGTGCGCCCTGTATAGATAGTAGCCCCTGAGACTTGGTATGTCGTCGAAAGCGATAGCGTGCCAAGGATCGTAATCTCAGTTATAGAATGCCTCCTTTCCTATGCAGGTGGCGGATCATCCGGTGGCCATCCGGACTGATGGATTTGCCGAGCAGAGAAGGCAACTCGACGTTGCGGATGCGGACATCTGCTGGTCAATAAATGACTGGATGAGTCACAAGGTACGTGGTTGCTCCGTGGTCGCCTAGTAAGGAGGCTGACGCCCATGCCTTACAATTTGTATGCTTGATGCAGATGGCGCTGCCGCTATGGAAGGCCTTCGAGCCGAACTTGCTCGGGCCAAGGAGAAGGCAGAAAAAGCGAGGTGGCTGCCTCGAAGGCAGCGGAAGAGCTAGAAGCCGAGAAGGCTGCGCACTGCCGAAGCAGGGAGGAGACGGCCGGAATGGCCGTGAAATTAAAAGTTGCTACCGACCGCCAGGAGGTTCTTGAAAGAGAACGTCAAGTGGAACAAGAGGACCTGAAGAAGGCCGACGCCGAAGCCAAAGATGCCCGTAGTGCGATGCGGGCTATGAAGGAGGAACTGCGTCAAATCCGAGACATTGTGGCTGGAAAGCCCTTTATGCTGCGCAGGAAGTTCATGGATCCGAAGTATGCTCAGCTCGGCCGATTGTATGGTGCAGAGGATCCTTATTTGGACTTGGCAGCGAGTGTGGCGGACGCAGTCATGCACTTCCGAAGCCAGAAGGGTCACGAAATGGAAGAGCTTTTCTGGTCTCAATTCCAAAGTCTAGAGCGTCAACTTCCGCTGAGTGATTGGCTGGTTGAGTGCGCTGAGCTAAATAGATTGTCCGGACTTGCCATGACGGATGTGGTCACTCATCTGTGGCCGGGAAGATCCAAGCCGAAGAGTTATTTTGGCTTGTTGCAGCAATTCCTTGGGGCAGTGCCGCATATTAAGGCGATGAAGCGGTCGGCATGCATAGAAGGTGCACGGATGGCTCTCGCCCGTGGTAAAACATACTAGGCGGCGATGGATGCCACCGCTGTTGCATCCCGGGGTTCGGACAAAAGCCGATTCCCCACCGAGCATTACTTTGAGGAAGTCCTGCAGGGCGCTCGTATAATAGAGTCGAAGTGGTCGAAAGATGTTATGTTTGAATGACATGTATGATTTCTAAGATCATGTTTATAATGCAATGACTTTTTATACTTGTGTGTTCAAGTATTGAACTATCTCCTGTGCGGCCGTATATGTATGTATAATCTGAAAGATGGCAGTCTTTGGCTTCAGCCCCCACGCACATGGTGCCGGGGTGTTTGCAAAAAGAAAAACGCTTTTTCACACTTAATCCAACGTCTTGGTCCTTTTAAGGAGGTGATAGCATGGCAAACTAGGCAACCGGACTATAATGCTTTATCACTTTCACTTAGCCATAGGAGCTCGAATGTGGGGCTACTATATAGCCCCTGATGGCACCGCGCTTCTCCGAACTCGGGGCGCGTATGTGCCTGACCGGGAAGCGGTCCTTCGTCAAAGCAAAGGAATTCTAAACATTCCCAATGGTCGATTGAGTGGTTGACCAGTCTCTCGCTATATCATGACAGTCAGTTTTCGGCTTTCTCTACTGAGGTGCTCTCCCGGCCGAACCGAGGCACAATCGCAGTAGTTCTCCTGGTGCCGCGTTAGCCGATGATACGGAACGTAAGGCAGCAAAACGCAGGAGCCGGGCAAACCCAACATTTGACCAAAGACATGATTCGGAGCTGATGCATATAAGGCCTAACTCGAGACGCCGAACACTCCCTGAGGTGTTCGGTCTTTATGATATCGGGCAGAATAAAGCCCTAAGCCCCTAGTGTCCAAGTACAAGCGGGAACTTCTGACGTGGCCGATGCCAAAATGCCAGCCTCCTCCTCGGCTCTGGTAGGAAACCGGGGGATGTGTATCAACAAGAGACAGTGAGAAAGGTTTACGCAGGGTCTTAATCTGAAAAAATCCTTGCAACGGGTCCCTACTGCACGCCTGCGCCTGTGTCTCCATTGTGCAGTATCCTGGATGGGTGTAGCACGTGCTTCATCTGTAAAAGAGAAGGACTTAGTTTCTAAGAAATATCATGCAAAAAGTGTATCAAAATAAAGTATAATTTGGAAGATGAAGAAAGTTAAGCTTTTATTGGCTTTCATCATTTATGTGCGCGGCCCCCTAAAAAAGGGTATGCGGCTGGAAAGCCCCTTGCTAAGTTACGCCGGACTCGGCTAACCATGTCCGAGGCCTAAATGACCTGTTTTTAGGGGCTTTGACCTGCAAGGTCGGAATAATGTGTGGCTGTTGAGGAAGCCGCACATTCTCCGTGGTCGAGAGACACATGGAGTTTTAAGAATATGCCACGTGGACCGGGCATTTTTAAGCGTAAGAGACGCGTAATGTGGTATTGCATTAAAGCGGGCGAAAGCTGCATGCCCCAGTAGTGCTTAAGGGCTACTGCTAAATGGGGTGATGGAGGGTGAGCTTTTTCGTGACGAATGTTGTCGGGTGAACCGAACACGACCTCTAGTGGTACAGAGCCTGTAAAATTGGCTAAAAAAGGCCTGGCGTCACTCCTTTGAAGGAAGTACTGCTATAGTGAATTTTGGTGGGTTCTATCCCCAGTATGCGGACGGTATCCTGGTATAGCAGGGGTTGCGCTGCGTGTTATCACGTGAAGTGAGTTCACTGTTTTGACTTCTAATGGGAAAGTCTTTTGGTTTCCGGAGCGCTGCTTTTGGGTTTCGTCACTTTCACTTGGTGTGTCGAGCCCTTTGTGTTCGGCGTTAAATCGGCCAGACTGCTTGAAGACCCAACAATCTTTGTGGGTATGGTTTGCAGGCTTCCCGGAGGTACCGTGTATTTGACATAGTCTATCCAGAATCTTGTTTAGGCTGGATAGTTCGTCACTGTTATCCTTTAGGGGCAGTGTTTTGTTGTTCGGCCGAGAGCTTTTGAATCCGGCGTTGACCGCCGTACTATTTGGGCCATTTTCCTTATTCCAGCGTTGGTCTTTTTTGCGTCGTGATTTCCCATTTCCATCCCTGATTTCGGATGTACTCGGGTCGCTGGTGCTGCATCTAGCCAACCAGCTGTCTTCCCCCGCGCAAAAGCGGGTCATGAGACTTGTTAGTGCGGCCATTGTTCTTGGTTTTTCCTGGCCGAGGTGTCTGGCGAGCCATTCATCTCGGACGTTGTGTTTAAAGGCTGCTAAGGCTTCAGCGTCCGGACAGTCGACTATTTGGTTCCTTTTAGTGAGGAACCTATTCTAGAATTTGCATGCTGATTCTCCGGGCTGTTGAGTTATGTGACTTAAATCATCTGCATCCGGAGGCCGGACATAAGTCCCCTGAAAATTCGCTCGAAACGCATCCTCAAGCTCTTCCCAACTTCCAATCGTATTTTCTGGGAGGCTTTTAAGCCAATGCCGGGCCGGCCCTTTGAGCTTGAGGGGTAGGTATTTTATGGCATGGAGATCGTCTCCTCTTGCCATGTGTATGTGTAGGATATAATCCTCAATCCAGACTCCGGGGTCTGTTGTTCCGTCGTATGCCTCTATGTTTATGGGTTTAAATCCCGCTGGAAATTCATGATCCAGTACCTCGTCGGTGAAACATAAAGGGTGTGCGGCGCCCCTGTATTTGGGTGTGCCGTTGTCTTCAAATGCTCTGATGGTTGTGTTACTTCCTGGAGTCTTCTTTTTTGTCCCATAAATAGACCTGGCCGGGTTATCCTTTTTCTGAGGATCTTTATGCTGATCATGTGCCGGCTTGTGTGTGGCGCCCTGTGTTGCTCTTGGCCTGTCATCTGGTCGTCTATCCGGCCAGGCGGCCCCTTTCTTTTTTGACTGCGGGGGCTCGAAGGCCTCCTCGTCAAATTCGGGCAGCAGCTTGCGCTTCGGGTAGCTAGTGCCATATTTATCTGCGGTGTTGAGTACTTTGCTCCTTCTTATTCTGAGTGCGTCTTCCGCTGTTTTGAGCTTCCGCTTTTGCTTCTTCAGACTTCTTGCAGTGGCGACGAGCCTTTTATGAAGATCCATATGCTCTGGTGATGTGAGATCATTTTCGCCGGGGATGAGTTGCTTGTCCGGTTCATGTCCGGCTGGCTGCTTGTTGATGTGTGCGTCGTCCACTGCTTCGCCCTGCTCTAGGGCCGGGTCCATATGAGTGCCGTTTTTGTCGATGCCGGTCTTCGGGCGGCGCTTGCATCGCCGCTTTGTTTGTTTGTTGGGGGAGTTGTCCTTCGCCACGTCCCGTTTTTCCTCATTGTTGCTTCCTTTTGGTGTGTCCACCATGTATACGTTGTGGGCTGGGGTGGCTTTCCTGCGCCCGCTAGGTGCTGGCTCTTGGTCGTCTCCGGCATCGTCGTCCATACCGTCGATGTCCTCGGAGTCGTAGTCTAGCATGTCGGTTAAATCATCGACAGCGGCTACCAAGTGGGTGGTGGGTGGGCTTTGAATTTCTTCGTCGTCCGCGTCCCAACCGTCCTGACCGCAGTCCGGCCAGGGCTCTCCTGATAACGTGAGATATTTTAGCGAACTCAAGATGTCGCCAAAAGGTGAGTGTTGAAAGACGTCCGCTGTGGTGAACTCCATGATCAGCGCCCAATCGGATTCGATCAAGGCGGGCGCGGGAGGTTCGGAGTCCGGCGAGGAGTCCGGCACCTTGGAGTCACGAGCTTTATGAGGGACAAAGTCAGTGTTCGGCTCTATCGCCGTAGAGGTTTCAGCCCCCGAGGCAGTGTCTAGGCATCCATCCTCGATTTGCGCGGCCGGCTCCGAATTGAGGATCAAAGCAGGCTCGAGTGCGGCCTCCAGGGTACTGTCCGGCGGCAGAGCTAAATCATGCGCGACGTGACAGTGCGGCACGCTCGGCTGTGGCTCGAATCCGTCGAAGATCAAGTCCCCGCGGATGTCAGCCGTGAAGTTCAAACTTCCAAATATGACCTGACGG
Organism: Triticum dicoccoides; assembly: GCF_002162155.2. Lineage (NCBI taxonomy): Eukaryota > Viridiplantae > Streptophyta > Magnoliopsida > Poales > Poaceae > Triticum > Triticum dicoccoides. The sequence goes on along the minus strand of NC_041389.1, from coordinate 92,585,831 downwards.
CCAGGGGCGTAGTTTTCGATCTGCTCCAGTTGGCCAAGCGAATTGGCCCGCAGTGCAAAGCCACTGAATACGAAGATCTGTCCGGGGAGGAAGGTCTCCCCCTGGACTGTGTCGTTGATGATGATCGAAGAGCCCATCGAGCCTATCAGTGACGACACAGAGGAACTCTCAATGAAAGCACCAATGTCGGTGTCAAAACCGGCGGATCTCGGGTAGGGGGTCCCGAACTGCGCGTCTAGGCGGATGGTAACAGGAGACGAGGGACACGATGTTTTACCCAGGTTCGGGCCCTCTTGATGGAGGTAAAACCCTACGTCCTGCTTGATTAATATTGATGATGTGGGTTACAAGAGTAGATCTACCACGAGATCAAGGAGGCTAAACCCTAGAAGCTAGCCTATGGTATGATTGTTGTTCCTCCTATGGACTAGGGCCATCCGGTTTATATAGACACCGGAGAGGGCTAGGGTTACACAGAGTCGGTTACAAAGGTAGGAGATCTACATATCCGTATCGCCAAGCTTGCCTTCCACGCCAAGGAAAGTCCCATCCGGACACGGGACAAAGTCTTCAATCTTGTATCTTCATAGTCTTGGAGTCCGGCGGATGATGATAGTTCAGCTATCCGGACACCCCCTAGTCCGGAACTCCCTCACCAACCAATTTCAAATTTGAAGGATACAATTGAAACTCCAATGGCGCAACAGGTATGTTTTAAACCTGTTTCTTCAACGTGTTTGGTTGTTTGCTGTTGTAACTTGCTCTATGTTGATTTCAGTTTCAATTGAATAAACAGTTATGTTCTCATGCCATGCACATTACAAGTGTTGTTATTGCTGTGTAGTTTCCCACACTTATATTCTGTCTATGCTGCTTTGTCTTAAATAGATAGGATTCGAACTGTATCTATCTTGATTTGGCAACATAAACTAGAATGATATAGTCTATACAATGACCATACTACATAGATATATGTTTGTTTCATGTTGTTATCCTGTCCACCTTACTACTGAAGTGGTTTACCAAAATGAGTTTCATATACTACATTGTAAACCTGAGATGTGTTTGTTTGTTTCTCTTTTAGAACGCGGATAAAATATTGGAGAAGAGTACCCTGTTATGCAATGGTAAAGGAAGTAATGCAGATAAGGTTCAAGATAGTGAGACATCCCTGTTGTTCTCCAAGAAAGCTGATAAAAACTATATTGAGGACACTGAGACAACCCCAAAGTCCTGTCTTGATGTAGTGTTCGAGTTACTAGCTACCACTGCTGGCACCAGCTCTTTGAACTCGGTGCCTGAATTAGTTCAGCTTCTTGAGTCTCAACTTCAAGTTGAAAGACATCGATCAGATGTTATGCGATAGGAAGCCGAAGGACTGAGGAAGTCCCTGCAGAATTCAGATGCATACTTTCCGGTGCAACAGCAAGCGCTGGAGGACTTAAGCGCCAAACAAGAGAAAGCTAATAAGCTTACTAAGCATCTTGCCAGCATTATGGGTACCCAGGATATTGTTTCTTGAGCTCTTCTAAAGTGGTTTCAGTTCTGGACTTGTTTTGTTGTGGCGTTTATATGCTGTTGTGTTCCCTATATTTGCACTGGTGGCGAACTTTGATGCCCAGTGGATGTAATATGTGTAATAGCCGTGATAGCCTCGTGTAAGTTGCTTGCTTATTTATTTCCTTGTTGTCTTGTTTATTTGTTTGCTTGTAGTCGGTGCAGTTCTTTTTCTGCGGTTTGCTAGTGGCTGCAATAACCTATTTTTTAAAACTAGACCACAATAACCATGGGCTAATATTTACTGTAGTGACACTGGACCTACGGGCCGTAGAAACAGTGGGCCTTCTACGGGCCGTATAAATAGTGGGCCTTCTACGGGACGTATAAACAGTGGGCCTTCTACGGGCCGCAGAAACAATGGGCCTTCTACAGGTCGTATCATCAATGGGCCTTATACGGGCAGTATCATCAATTGGCCAAACATGGGCCAATAACAGGCCGCATAATGGCCGTAAACAGGCTAGAGTTGGAATCGTCCGTTCATGGGCCGACCATAACGGGCCATCGTTAATAGGCCGTATTTCATGACGCTATGAAAACGGCCCAACGTGTTAACGGACCACAAACGGGCCGACTGTAACCACGGGCTAAATTTGGCCCATAAGCGGAAAATGACAGTAACGGGCTGTAAGTAAACGAATGCTGGAAATGAGCCCAAGAATAAATGGGCTCTAAGAAGGTCGAAAGATAACATGGGCTGAAAACGGCCCAACGGAATAGCGGGCCCTTAATGGGTATAAAGTGATATACTGGTCATTACGGGCCAGTTTCACCACGGGCCGTTAATGGGTGTAAAGTAATACACTGTTCATTACTGGCCAGTTTCACCACGGGCCGTTAATAGGCCAAGAGTTACATAGGGCCTCATATGGGCCGAACGACGTCATGGGCCATACATGGGCTAGAAGTGAAAATGGGCTGGATTCATATTGGGTGGCCCAGATGACGCTATTGGGCCTAATTCGGATAGGGCGTAATGGGCCTTGGGTTAGCGGGCTGTAAATGGGCTATATGCGAACAGGCCGTTAACAGGCTTTACATGGGCCAGCCCGCCACCTTTTGACCAAGTCAAACGGGCCGGCCTTTTCACAGGAATGGGCCTCTGTTCGGCCGTGCCACGTGTCGACGTATCATAGGCGCCTTCTGTCCAATGAGTGGATGACATCTGTCCCAACGGTGAGCCGACGTGTGTTTCCTACAGCCAATGATGATTTTACACGTGGAAAATCCCCATTCGTCGGGGCTGTTAACGGGTTATCGGATCCAAAACCCGACCCGGTAGCTTAACGGTGTTCCATTACGGTGGATGCCACGTGTCGGTCACCCTTGACGAAAGCACTTCTGTGACGTGCGATTTATCATCATGGAAGTGGACACTTCTATGATGATAATTTTGGTAATGTCATGGAACACTTCTACGACAGCACTGATTCTGTCATAAATTTTTCATGGATGTACATGCATGACAAAAAACGCGACCTACTGTGACAAACACGTATCATCACGGAAGTGTATTTTTTTGTAGTGTGGGAGATAGAGTTTGTGTTTGTGTGTGAGAAAGAGATATTTAATAGGAAGAGTCGTAGGTTCTCATACCTAAGGAGCAAAACACATCTCTGTATGAGGGGTGTGTGAGTGGCACACAAGAGAATAGTAGAGAGAAATGAGACCCCGGGAGACAAAGTTTTGTGTTTGTGTGAGAGAAAGAGATTCCACGTGGATAATCATAGTTAGAGACACGAGGAGCGAGATATACTTAGAGAGAGATAGAGTGATGAAGGTCGAGGGAGAGAGTACAGTCAGTGTGTTATGAAGATAAAAGATCATTGTCGACATACAGGTAGCATGAGAGATATCCGAGAGACGATGAACACGTATAGGTCTAGAGGGATACTCCTATATAAGCATGAGTGATAGCTATATGAGACGAATATCTGGATTAAAGGGGATTCAAATATTTAAACTGGAGATCACGACATTGATAATATCATAACACAAATTGGTGTATCAAACATGCATATTCATTTGAATTTGGGGACACGTGTAATGTTATATAGTTTATCAGTATTGGTGATCCATAGATTCTTTAATTAGAAACAATGCATGGTTTATATGCAATTAATGTCTAAACGGGATTACACTATATGTTGCGTGTGTGAAATGCATTATACATGTTTGAGAAGTAAAAAACCGCATGAAACACACATTAATTGGACACGGTTAGCGAGGAATGCATACATTGGATTTCAACATAAAGTGGTTTCAAATATTTGAAAATCCAAATTGATGGATACAACCTTATGAATCTGAGATCATGCCATTTGTAAACCATATTTATGTATAAAGGGTGTTGTGCTTTTGAAAGTATATAAAAAATGATGTATATAGAATTTTATTCCAATCAAAAATGGATCCTGCCCGAAAAAAATAGAATACAATTGGGATTTGAATTGAGTTGGCATGGTAAACATGCACTCTGCAAAATTTGAACGAAGGGGGGAAAGTCGCAGTAACCGCCCGAAACCAAAATCTGCGAGATGGAAATTACAACTGCTTATCCCTGCCACGCAAAGCCTATCTGCTCGATTTTTATAGGTTTCGATAGGGGTAGGTTTGTAATTTCACTCAAATGTGACATAACCGCCTCTCACTCGGATTCATACACGGTGGGCGCCAAAACACAGTGTCTCCTCAGACGAAATCGACTCCCTCCCCGATTCATACACGGCGAGCACCAAAAACAAACTCTCGTTGGCAAATATTCGGTGTATGCGAGAGTACCATCCTATCCCCAACAGACTAATATTGTTGTGATGTAGGACATTTGAAATGGGGCTAACTTTGTAAATTTCCTCGCATTTGAGACAAGCGCGCCCTGAAGACATGGTTCCCCCCTTCCTCTCTACCTCCATTTCCCCATTCGTACTCTGTGGGCGCCAAAACATCCTCTCCACCCCAGCCTCCTCCATCCGCCACCCCATCCACCGCCGTTCTCCTCCACCATACCGGAGCTGATACCCCGACGCCGCCATCCATTACAAGAGATCAACCTCTCTCATCCACGGCTTCGGACCGGGATCCTTGCATCCCGTCCTCTCGCTTCATCCCCGTTGTCGTCCAACTTGTCGGCGCTGCTCCTACGGCCATCTCGTCCATCGCGCCCCGTCGCCACCGTCTACCCTCTTAGATCTGCTTCCACGCTGCTAACAGCCACCGCTACCGCATCACCGTCAAATTCTCAGCAGATGCATACACGGTACCGCACTAGAGGCGGTACTCTTTTGTATCTGCTCAACTTATTTATCGCAGCAAGAAAATAGATCGCCACTGCTTTACTCTGATTTCTTGTCCATCACTTACTTGTGAGTTGAAAGCAAACATTGGTTGCAAAGTTGCCTTTGTCCGATTTGCACCTTCAGATCCGCCATGTCACGCTCAACACTATACTCCCAATGCTTATGGTTTTCCCCTTTTATATTCCACACTAGTTAAATCACAGTAGACTAAATTTCAAAATTGGATTAGTCAATTTTTCAGAGCTCACCGGAGTTCGCCGGTGCGAAGGAAGGGGCTCACGTGGGGACGATGGTTGTGGGGGGCGGTGGTGGGGCCTCGCCAAACGAAGAAAACTCGATGCGGGTGGGGGCAGGGTGGGGGTGGGGGTGGCCGAGGAACACAGGCGGTGGGGGCCGGTGGTCCGGTCGGCGGCCCATGCGATGTTCTGTATGGGAAGAATCAGAGACGAGGAAGAAGAAGGGTTAGGAGATGTAGGATCTTCATCCAACCGCCTGAAATGGTCGACTGACCCAAATGACAAAAGTCACGTGACTTGCATGCAGACATGCCTTTTATATTCAATACCATCATCGTACCTGCTTAGCACTGCTCCTGAATCCATCAAGCTAAACAACGTGCCACTCATAATTCCAGACTTGTTGCTCAAGTACGAATCTGATATGATGCTGATATTACTAAAACAGATAACATTTAATTGGTGAGCTAATGTTCCTACTTTACTTTTGAAAAGCACGTGCACCACATATAGAGAGACAACAGGGAGTTGCATTCTTAATGTGCTCTGGTTCATCATGTGTGGGCACTGCGCAATGAACATTTTATTATCCAAAATCTGCTTGCTCTTCTTTAGCATGTTCGTCTTCCGTTCATCTTTAATAAGTACTCTCTTCGTTCCTAAATACAAGTCTTTGTATAGATTCCACCATGGACTACATATGGAGCAAAATGAGTGAATCTACACTAAAATGTATCTGGATACATCTGTATGTCATCCATAGTGGAAATCTCTACCAAGACTTATATTTTGGAACAGAGGGAGTATGATAGTAGTATAGTATGTTCCTTGTAGTGAAGATGAGCAGGGACATTTGCAGTGTAGAGGTCTATACGGCCTGTTGTGATGGACACTTTGAACTCTTCGGGCCTCTTTGATTCATAAGATTTTGTAAACATGGGAATAGGATTTGTAGTGGCCTGCCCACTTGAATCCTATAAGAATAGCAAGGAAATGCGGGGAGATGTGTCGCCTTTGAGAGTTACACTGATATTAATAGTACCGCACCTTCAGTTAAAGAGAGCTGGTATCCAAAGCCTTTCTAGCCGTACCGGCAATACTAGCTCATATATTCCAGCAAGTTCCACTCTGCTGATTTTACTCTGATGCTTAAGGTTTTCCTGTTATATCTACACTATGATCAGTGTAGCTGCTTTGTGTCGCACTAGCAGTAGTCCACTCTTGAAGCTAAACACTATAGTGACTTACAAAATTGGCACCAAGGCATTGAGTGCCATTCTGGATGCAATGAAACTCATACGCTCCACACCTATTGACTCTTGCTCAGAATATGATCCTAATGACTCTTGTTCAAAATAGCCACATATAGAGAGACAGCATGGAATTGCATTTCTTTGGGCGCTGTGATTCATCATGAGTGGGCAACCAACATTGTATGCAATGAAGCGGAACCTCAGGAATATGTTCCTCTTCTGTTCTTTAACATGTTCCTATTTTATTATTCTGTATTTAGTACGTACAGTATGTTCCTTGTCAGGAAGGGGAGCAGGGACATCTGTAGTCAACAGCTGATAGAGTTGGCCTGTACATGATCGATAGGCTTTAAATTACTAGCGGCAATACAACACTGTATTTTCAAGCCAGTTCCACTTTCCCGATTTATATATTGTGATTATGGTGTACCCCTTTTATGTACACTATGATCTGCCTAGTTGATGTGTGCTCTTATTATCATGGTTTGGTAATAAAATCTCTATACAATATATTATGAACCTATCATCTGCCAACTTTCCTTACTTCTAGAGCCTATTTTTTGTGTACTTGTGCCAGATTATATTAATGCACGCACCATATTATAGCACACATGAGCTTTCTCATCAGAATCCAGTGATAACACACAAGTGTTTACAGGGGCACCCCTATATTAGAATATCCTCTGCATTACATAGATAATCTCACAACTATTTATGTTTTCATGGTTCTCAGATATTATACGTAATTACCATAAATATCAGAATCCGCGCATCAGAAGAATATTATGGAACACTGCAATGACTTACAAACTTGGCACCAAGGCATTGAGTGCCATTCTGGATGCAATGAAACTCATATGCTCCCCACCTGTAGATTCTTGTTCAGAATATGATCCTAATGACTATTCTAACCTCGAAGAGTCAAAGGCAGATGGCCTGTCCTGTTCACCCATCAAGGTGCATGTTCTAATTTGGCAAGGTTTTATTGATTGGGTGTATCTTGCATATGTTGTCTTGCATTTCTTCTACTTTGTTGCACCGCCATCTGCTTAGTTTACTCATCATATATGTCGAGATGCCATGCTCATCCATTATCAATACATATTTCATCTGTCATCATACCATGTTTTTTCACTCAAATGTTGTTCTTGTGCATCAGACATCAAAAAAGAAGAGGGTGATTGCCGAACCTGAAGGAGCACCAGCAAAGTCCTTGAAAAACGGGGTTGTGCCAGAGAAATCAGACAGCACCCCACTTATATTGGTTGTACAACCAGTGACACAAAACGTAGGACCGACTCCAGCAGACTGTACCCATACTTCACTGGCCACACCACTAGCCCCACCACACAGGACCTGCACTCCAGCAAAAGGTATGCCGATTTCAGTTGCCATAGCACCAATCGTACCACAGAAAAATCCCACTCCAGCAAAAAGTACAGCAAGTCCACCGGCCGAAGACCTATCCCAACTGCAGAGACGGCCAATTTCTACAGATTGGAACCCCATTCCAGTTATTCCTAGTTTTAAAAATAATGCTTTCAATGTTGTTAGGGACTACGTGTATATATTCCCATCATGGGAAGATTATAGTGAAGACAAACACCATTTTCACATCTTCATGTCCCACTTACGTATAAGTGCTATTAGTCATGGTGATTATTTTCCTATTTTCTACTGATTGAACACATCAATGATTTACATTACATTGTTGTAAGTAGGTGAGGGTCAATCTGGATAGTCATGACGAGGAAAGCTTGCTTGCACTTTTCAAGGAAGCATTGCAGCAGTATCGGTGTTACCTGAGGAAATCACACTTTGATGGCAAGTCTATAAACGAATTTCCGGCGAAGTCTCCTGTTCTAAATTTAGAAGACAATCGAAAACCTTGTTATGCAGTGGTCTCATTCCGAGGATGAGGTACTGTCTATGATATCGCATGACAATTTTAACTTCTACTTTTCCGCATGTGCCTTACGGATCTTTTTTGCAGGAAATCTGCTCAAAAAAGAATTACGTTTTGAAAAGAACGACGGGATATCGCAAATATGATGTCCGCTGCTTTGCTCTTGTTAGTACCTATTGTCCTGTATCACTGTACTTGCATACATACCTGGTTCATTATGTGACAGCAGTATGCATGATAGCTTGCTTATCAATTGTTTGCTCCAAATTATCTGATCTGTATGAATGGTTACATTAGTGTAGAATATATCCGATGCCAATGAAATTTTTTAGCTCTGCATTGTTCTTGTAAGTACCTGCTGTCATTTATCAGTGTACTTATATTGGCAGGTAGTTGTTCATGTACCATCACTCTGCAGCTTATTTTCGTTTGCCCTCCATTTTCTACACATCAGATCTATATTTACTCTTACCATAAGGTTGGATAACACCGATGGTACTGAAGAAATTTAGCTCTGCATTGCTCTTGGCTATACCTTTTGCCTGTATCACTGTACTTACATTTATAGCTACTTGGTTATGTAGCATCACTCTTCATCTTATCTTAAATATTCTCCATGTTTT
>NC_041389.1:92538849-92576780 GCF_002162155.2 Triticum dicoccoides | reverse complement strand
ATCAGCATGGACAAGGGATTTATAGAGCATGTCTTCACCAATAATGTAAGTTTGTCCTTCTCAAGCCTTCAAACTTTGTTGTGTATATTTGGTTAGGCATGACTACAACAGCTGTTTATTTTTGGTGTTTGCATAAAATTGCATGTTTAAAGTTTATTATGTAGTTCATAAACAAAAGTTTGTCCTTCTCAATTTAAGTTTTCAGTTGTACAACCAAGTTCCCTCTTCATTCCATGTAAATTAAACTATACAGAGCAAGTGATCTTCTTTTGCACTCCATGTATGCTTCTGTTCTTGATCCGTAATCCAGTGGTGTGGTGAACCTACCCACTACAGCACAATGGCATATTCTACAATGTCTTAACTATGAACAACGGCATATCATTCTACTATTATTTAAACCGTCTTTTTATTTGCCAATCTGAAATGGGATAAATTGACAGCACAATAACCATTGATACTTATGAGTTCTTGATCTGTAATCCAGTGGCGTCGTGAAGCTGCCAACTCCTTCACCATGTCATTTCCTGCCATGTCTTGACCTGAACAATACCATATTGTGTTAATGCTATTTTAAACTGTGTCACTTTATTTGTCAGTAAGAAATGTGATGAATTATCAGCACTGATACTTATATGTGCAAAACCTGTCATCTGTCTGCTTGTTTATCTTTCAAAGTGAGGAGGATATAAGTGTCAAACAAGCGCAGTCTCATCAGCTTGCTCAGCTGCTTGCGCTACAGCTCCTGAGCAGGGCTAACCTTTCTTGAACTCTATTGAAGTGTTGCCGGTTTTGTATATTATTTTGTTGCCGTGTTTATTTGCACTAGTGGCGATCTTTGATGCCTAGTGTATGTAATCTGTTGTCTGCTCGTGATTTATTATCATAGTGGCGAACTTTGATGCCCAGTGGATGTAATATGTCGTAATTTCTTTATTGTATAGTCTAGGTTTTTTCTTATTCATGATGCTGCAGTTATTTTACTGTATATATATCATGTCTTTGTAGTAAACCGGCCAAACCGTAAAATTATGGTACATAATCGGGCCGTCATACAAATCACTATGTATGATCCGCATCATGGGCCCCGTCATCTTGGTACGTTAACAGGCCTAAATGTAAACTGGCCCACTAGTAGATTCAGGCCTTTAATAGGCCGAGTAAACTGTCGGCCCTATTTTCGCAAGAAAACTCAATGGGCTTTTAGGAGGCTGAAAAGTAGGTTGGGCTTGAAACGTGTCGAACAGCTCACGGGCCGACAGCAGGCTGAAATAGACCCCGGCCCATGATTGTGTCAATCAAATCACGGGCTTGTAACAGGCCAAAATTGTCTCGGTCCTTGTTTGGCCCAATCAGATTATCGGCTGTGAGCAGGCCGGATGCAAACGGGGCCGTAGTTATGCCCAACTATATGACGGGCTTTTAACAGGCCGAAATAAATATAGGGCCGAAATGTTAAACGGGCCTTTAACAGGCCGAAACTAATATCATACCGACTTATTAAATGGGCCTTTATCAAGTGGGCCCAAAAGCATAGCGTCCAGTTGACGGGTCGAATCTGATATGGGCCATAATTTAGCCCAAAGCCTCTCAAAGGGCCGGACCTGATCTGGGTCGTAATTTGGCCCAGAACGTGGTAGGCTTTTAACGGGCTGGATCTCATATGGGCTTTTATTAGGGGAGCTCCTATGCGCCGCATTATGCGTCAAAAATGTTGGGTGTTCGCACAGGAGACAGCGCGAGTGGGCCGGCCCATTGAGCTTTACCGCGAGACTAAAAAAGATAACAAAAGGCAGCGACGGTGCGATGCAAGGATTCCAACACGAGACCAGCAGGTTGTAATTGCGACAGCTCAGCCACTCCATCACACATGTTTTGACGTTTGAAACGCAGCGCAGAGCCAAAAGAACTAGTGTTAGCGTAGAACTGGGCTGCTCTACAGTAACGAATTTCAATCAGTTAATGTCGCGAACTGGAATTTGCAGTGCTAGTTTTTTTAAGCGTACTTCTTTAAAGTGTATACCTTGAAAATGTGCAAACATTTTTTGAATTTCTGAACAATTTTCGGCAAAAGGAACATTTTTTCAATACGTGTACAAATTATGAAATTATAAACAAATTTTGAAACTTCGAACATTTTTTGAATTTTTAAACAAATAATTAAAAAAAGAACATTTCATGAAATTTGAACAAAAATTTATAACTACGAACATTATTCGAATGTATTAACAAAAAGTGCAAAAAATGGAACTTTTCATCAAATTCCGAACAAAAAATTGGAACCACAAACATGTCAAGAAATTCTGACCAGATTTTGGGATCATGAACATTTTTTGAATTTTCAACAATTTTTAACAGAACATGAACTTTTTTGGAATTTCTGAACAAAATTTTAAAAATAGGAACATTTTTGGAATTCCTGTACATTTTCTAAATTTGTGAACAATTTATAACATGAAGATTTTTTTGAAATTCCTGCACATTTTCTGAAACCTGATCATTTTTTTAATTCTGAGTAAATTGTTAAGAGGATCATTTTTTGAAAATCTAAACAAAATTTGAATTTGTGAACAATTTATAATAGGAACATTTTTTTGAAATTCCTGCACAGTTTTTGAAACCAGATCATTTTTTTTAATTCTGAATAAATTTTGTTAAGAGGATCATTTTTTGAAAATCTGAGCAAAATTTGAATTTGTGAACAATTTATAACATGAACATTTTTTCAAATTCCAGCACATTTTTTGAAATGTGAACATTTTTTAAATTCTAGAAAATATTGTTAAGAGAAACATTTTTTGAAAATCTAAACAAATTTGAAAATTTTCAAAAAAACAAACAAAAAGGAAGAAAGAAACAGAAAAGATAAAAAGCATTCTTCAAAAAGACGAACAAAAATTAGAAACCACAAAATTATTTTGAATTTGTGAACAATTTAAAAAAAAGTAGGAACATGTTTGAAATTCCGAACAAATTTTGTAAGCCCGAACATTATTTGAAACTCCCGAAACAATTTTTGAATTTGTGAACAAATTTTCAGAACGAGAACATTTTTAGATTCTGGAACAAAATTTGAAACAGAAATATTTTTCAAAATTTGAACTTTTTTAAGAATATTGAACATTTTTGGAAAAAGAAAAATTAAAATTAAAAAATGAAAAAGAAAAACCCGACCACAAAGAAAAGAAAAAAGAAAAAACAAAAAATAGGAGAAAAAGAAAAAAAATTGGTTCACGGAACCTTCTCGAAGGTTCCCAAAACCGAAGGGGTAGTGTCAATGTGATCTACTCGAATGGGCCCGCCCAGTCGCGTCGACCGCTCGCCTATGCGTTTCTCCGGCAACTTGCCCCAAGGAGCGGCAAATAGGAAATTCCCTTTATTAGGCCCGGAATATGGCAGGCTGTTAATGGACCGGATCAAATATGGGCCGGCATTTGGCCCAAAACATGGCAGCCTATTAATGGGCCGGTCTACTAGTGTCATCAAAATCGTTTGTGCCTTCAGCTGGGCCGGCCCATTATGGTCGGCGAAATCTCGTGGGCCTTTAGCTGGGCCGGCCCATTATGGTCCACAAAATCTTGTGGGCCTTTAACCGGGCCGACCCATTATAGTCCGCAAAATCTCGCAGGCCTTTAGCTGCGCCGGCCCATTATGGCCCGCAAAATCTTGTGGGTGAGGGAGTCCCGGATTAGGGGGCGTCCGGATGACCGGACTATGACCTTTGGCCGGACTCCTGGACTATGAAGATACAAGATTGAAGACTTCATCCCGTGTCCGGATGGGACTTTCCTTGGCGTGGAAGGCAAGCTTGGCGATACGGATATGTAGATCTCCTCCCATTGTAACTGACTCTGTGTAACCCTAGCCCTCTCCAGTGTCTATATAAACCAAAGGGTTTTAGTCCGTAGGACGAACAACAATCATACCATAGGCTAGCTTCTAGGGTTTAGCCTCTCTGATCTCGTGGTAGATCTACTCTTGTACTACCCATATCATCAATATTAATCAAGCAGGAGTAGGGTTTTACCTCCATCTAGAGGGCCCGAACCTGGGTAAAAACATCGTCTCCCTTGTCTCCTATTACCATCCGCCTAGACGCACAGTTCGGGACCCCCTACCCGAGATCCGCCAGTTTTGACACCGACATTGGTGCTTTCATTGAGAGTTCCTTTGTGTCGTCGCCTTTAGGCCTGATGGCTCCTCCGATCATCAACAACGATGCGGTCCAGGGTGAGACTTTTCTCCCCGGACAGATCTTCGTATTCGGCGGCTTTGCACTTCGGGCCACTTCGCTTGGCCATCTGGAGCAGATCGAAAGCTACTCCCCTGGCCATCAGGTCAGGTTTGGAAGTTTGAACTACACGGCTGACATCCGCGGAGACTTGATCTTCGACGGGTTCGAGCCACAGCCGAGCGCGCCGCACTATCACGATGGGCATGATCTAGCTCTGCCACCGGACAGTGCCCGGGAGGCCGCCCCAGTGTCCGCTCTGACCCTTCGCATGGAGCCGACTGCGCCAATCAAGGACGGGTGGCTGGACACCGCCTTGGGGCTGCAATCTCTACGGCGATCGAGCCGAATACCAGCCTTGTCCTTCGCGAAACTCGTGACTCCAAGGTGCCGGACTCCTTTCCGGACTCCGAGCCTTCCGCACCCCTGCCGATCGAACCCGATTGGGCGCCGGTCATGGAGTTCGCCGCCGCGGACATCTTTCAGCACTCGCCCTTTGGTGACATTCTGAATTCACTACAGTCTCTCTCTTTATCAGGAGAGCCCTGGCCAGACTATGGTCAGCAAGGTTGGGATGCGGACGACGAAGAAATTCGAAGCCCACCCACCACCCACTTCAAGGTAGCCACTATCGATGATTTAACCGACATGCTCGACTTTGACTCCGAAGACATCGACGGTATGGACGTCGATGAAGGAGACGACCAAGAACCAACGCCTATAGGGCACTGGAAAGCCACCTCATCATACGACATATACATGGCGGACACCCCAAAAGAAGGGAACGGCGACGGAACAACGGAGGATGACTCCTCCAAGAAACAGCCTAAGCGCCGGCATTAGCGGCGCCGCTCTAAATCCCACCAAAGCAAAAACGGCAATTCCGGAACGGGAGATAATAACACCCCGGACAGTGCCGAAGACAACCCCCTCCAGCAGGATTTAGCACAGGAGGATGGAGAAGCCAGCCCTCATGAGAGAGCGGCAGACAGAGAGGTCGAGGACGATAATTACATGCCTCCCTCCAAAGACAAGGCAAGCCTCGACGACGATGAATTTGTTGTGCCTGAGGATCCCGTCGAACAAGAGCGTTTCAAACGCAGGCTTATGGCCACGGCAAGCAGCCTCAAGAAAAAACAGCAGCAGCTTAGAGCTGACCAAGACTTGCTAGCCGATAGATGGACTGAAATCCTTGCGGCCGAAGAATACGAACTCGAACACCCCTCCAAGAGCTACCCAAAGCGCAGGCTGCTACCCCGATTAGAGGAGGAAGCAACTAAACCTACATCACCAGCGCATGACGCGGCCGACCGGCCACCTCGTGGCCGCGACACAAAGGCCTCTCGGCCATCAATTCAAGCTGCACCCCGGCGCCGCTCAAAAAGTACCAACGCACGGGGAAATGCGCCAGACCTGCGAGACATACTAGAGGACAAGGAAAGGCAAACAAGATCGATATACGGATCGCGTGGGCGCCCCATGACACATGACGATAAACGTCATGCCGGATATGGCAAATACAGACAGGCCAAGTACATCAGACAAAGCTCTTCTGGGCTACGTCGTGATATAGCCCAGTACAGAGGCACCGCACACCCACTATGCTTCATAGATGAAGTGATGGATCATCAAATCCCCGAGGGGTTTAAACCCGTAAACATCGAATCATACGATGGCACAACAGATCCCACGGTATGGATCAAGGATTATCTCCTTCATATTCATATGGCCCGCGGTGATGATCTACACGCTATAAAATACCTCCCACTCAAGCTTAAAGGACCAGCTCGGCATTGGCTTAAGAGTTTGCCAGCAGAGTCAATTGGTTGCTGGAAGGACCTGGAAGCCGCATTCCTTGACAATTTCCAGGGCACTTATGTGCGACCACCACACGCCGATGACCTAAGCCACATAATTCAGCAGCCAGAGGAATCGGCCAGACAATTGTGGACACGGTTCCTAACCAAGAAAAATCAAATAGTCGACTGTCCGGACGCAGAGGCCCTCGCAGCCTTCAAGCATAACATCCAAGACGAATGGCTTGCCCGGCACCTAGGACAGGAAAAGCCGAAATCCATGGCAGCCCTCAGAACACTCATGACCCGCTTTTGCGCGGGAGAAGACAGTTGGCTCGCTCGCAGTAATAACATGTCCAAGAGCCCTGGTAATTCGGATACCAAGGACAACAATGGCAGGTCGCGTCGCAACAAGCACAAGCGCCGCATTAACGGCGACAATGCTGAGGATACGGCAGTTAATGCTGGATTCAGAGGCTCTAAACCCGGTCAGCGGAAAAAGGCATTCAAAAGAAATACTCCGGGCCCGTCCAGTTTGGATCGAATACTCGATCGCTCGTGCCAGATACACGGCATCCCCGAAACACTAGCCAATCACACCAACAGGGATTGTTGGGTGTTCAAGCAGGCAGGCAAATTAAGTGCCAAAAACAGAGACAAGGGGCTACATAGTGATGACGAGGAGGAGCCCCGGCTGCCGAACAACAGGGGACAGAAGGGCTTTCCCCCACAAGTGCGGATGGTGAACATGATATATGCAACCCACATCCCCAAAAGGGAGCGGAAGCATGCACTCAGGGACGTATATGCGTTGGAGCCAGTTGCCCCAAAGTTCAACCCATGGTCCTCCTACCCGATCACTTTTGATCGAAGGGACCACCCCACTAGCATCCGCCACGGCGGATTCGCCACATTGGTTCTAGACCCAATAATTGATGGATTCCACCTCACTAGAGTCCTCATGGACGACGGTAGCAGCCTGAACCTGCTATATCAGGATACAGTGAGAAAAATGGGCATAGATCCCTCGAGGATTAAACCCACAAAGACGACCTTTAAAGGCGTCATACCGGGTGTAGAGGCCAACTGTACAGGCTTAGTTACACCCGAAGTGGTCTTCGGATCCCCGGATAATTTCCGAAGCGAGGAGTTAATCTTCGACATAGTCCCGTTCCACAGTGGCTATCACGCCCTGCTCGGACAAACCACATTTGCAAAGCTCAATGCGGTGCCGCACTAACCATACCTCAAGCTCAAGATGCCAGGCCCTCGAGGAGTCATTACGATCAATGGAAACACCGAACGCTCTCTCCGAACGGAGGAGCATACGGCGGCCCTCGCGACGGAAGTACAAAGTAGCCTCTCAAGGCAATTCTCCAGTCTGGCTACTAAACGTTCGGACACCGTCAAGTGCGCCCGGAGTAACCTACAAAAAGACCGCCTGGCACGTTCCGAGCAAGTGTAGCAGTGCGGCCCCAACCCCAGCCCTCGCAAAATTGCGAAACCAGTACTACGCGTACATAACTACGCCCTGGAAATACCATGGGCATATGGGGAGGGGCACAACCACGGCACGCCCAAAATGCGGCTCAACCGCACTAGGGGCTCCAGATTTTGTCATTTCTTTTTTCTTACTTTCAGGACTCCATTCTTCGGAAGGCCTGTCCGGCAGCACAATCACCGAACACACGATGCAACAGCCAGGGAGGTAGCAAGCTACGTCGGATGTCCAGGTGGTCTCTATAACAAGCTAAATACCTGTCTTACATAAAGTCTCGCAGCTTGCCCCTGGAGGGGGGTATGTCTAATAATCCCATCTCTTGCTTATCGCACTATTTGTATCGTCCTGCTTTCACAACAGCCTTTTAATAAACAATACATAGCTCTTGTCTAGTATTGCATTCATTTTTTATGTAAAATATGTTCAGTTATGACATTATGCAACTGTATGCTTTGGTACGGCCAATACACCAGGGGCTTAAGTACCCCACAATATGGTGTGAGAAGTCTGAACACTCCCACGAGTGCGGCACCCCGAACTTATAGCATTATATGCATCGGCTCCGAATCATGTCTTGGGTCAATAGTTGGGTTTGCCCGGCTCCCATGTTTTGGTACCTTACATTCCGCTATATCGGCTAAGGTAGCGCTGGGAGAACTACTGCGATTGTGCCCCAGTTGAGCTGGGTTAAGCACCTCAGTAGAGAAAGCTAAAACTGACCATCATGATAGGGCGAGAGCCGGTCGCTGTTCGAGAGGTTTTTGAGTCCCTAAAGACTTATGCCGCTTAGAACGAGGAGCTGGCTTTGTCCGGCCTAGGCGTGGATAGCGCCCCGAACTCGGTCTTCCGAATACTAGGGGCTTCGCAAAAATTTAGAATTATAGAATTCTATGGCTAAGTGAGAGTGATAAAGCATTATAGTCTGATTGCCTTGTTCGTTGTGCTGAGCGCCTCCCTCGAAGGACCCAAGAATGGGAACAAGAGCGCTCAAGTTTATCCCGAACACCCCAGCACTCGTGGCATGGGGGTAGAAGCCGACGACTCGCATCTCTCAGATTTAATAAATGGCCGCACAGAAGGTAATATTTTAAATTCAGCAAGCGTTGCTTAGCGCATATGAACAAGTTTTCAGCGCACAGGATAAACACGAGCGAGTTTACTCAAAAATTACATCTTTGGAACATTCATTCGCCACAAGGCGGGCACCCTTCAGGACGCCCTCATAATACATCTCGGGCCTGCGATGCTCCTTCCCCTCCGGTGGCCCATCTGTCACCAGCTTCTCAGCATCCAGCTTGCCCCAGTGTACTTTAGCATGGGCAAGGGCCCTACGGGCGCCTTCGATGCATACGAAGCGCTTGATGACTTCAAGCCGTGGACAGGCATCCACCAGCCGCCTCACCAGCCCAAAGTAGCTCCCAGGCAGGACCTCCCCAAGCCACAGCCGGCCTATAAGGCCCTTCATGGCCTGTTCGGCTACCTTATGGAGCTCGACCAGCTGCTTCAGCTGGTCGCTCAAGGGCACCGGGTGTCCGGCCTCAACATACTGGGACCAGAACACCTTCTCCGTCGAGCTCCCTTCTTCGGCTCGGTAGAATGCGGCAGCGTCGGATACACTGCGGGGCAGATCTGTGAATGCTCCTGGAGAGCTCCGGATTCGGGTAAGTAACAAGTAATTCACTTTCACGTGCTTGCTTTGCATAAAGAATGCCTTACCTGCCGCTATCTTCTTCATCGCCTCAATTTCCTGGAGGGCCTTTTGGGCTTCGGCCTTGGCAGATTTGGCGCTCTCAAGGGCCGAGGCAAGCTCGGACTCTCGAGTCTTTGAGTCAAGCTCCAATCTCTCGTGTTTCTTCACAAGAGCATGGAGCTCTTGCCGCACCTCCGCCACCCGCACCTCCTGCTTTTCTAGCTCGGCGCGCTCCACGGCCGCATTGTCTTCGGCCTTGGACTGCGCTTCCCTCAGGGTCGCCACCTCGGTTGTGGCCCCTGTAATACTCACGTTGGTCCTGTCATTTTTTGTAACCAGGTTTTTTTATATACTTACATAAGGTACTACTTACCTTACTTGTCCTCGAGCTGCTTCTTGGCAAGGCCGAGCTCGTTCTCGGACCGCTCGAGGCTCTGCTTCAATGCATCGACCTCTGCGGCCAGTGCGGCAGAGGTCAACAGCGCAGCCTGCATTCCCATATTGACATATTTATGTAGACTCATGCGTATATCTTTTTAGATCCTGAGTCCGGCTTTTCTTTCCGAACACCAAACTGAGCATCAGGGGCTACTGTCTATGCGGTAATATTTTTACATGTCTTAAATACATACCTGAAAGCCTCTTAGAAGGCTGGCACAGGCTTCTGTCAGCCCACTCTTAGCGGACTGAACCTTCTGGATCACCGCACTCATAATAGTGCGGTGCTCCTCATCGATGGAGGCGCTGTTAAGCACCTCCAGCAAATTGTCCGGTGCCTCCGGTTGGACGGAGGCCACCGGCGTCGTAGGCTTGCCCTTCTTACGAGGGGGCCGCATGCCGGACTCCGGAACCACTGAAGGTTCCGGTGCGGTGTCCGGCCCAGGGCCAGACTTAGATCCCTCTAGGGTTTTATCCCCTTTGCGCCTGGAGTCCGGAAGGTTGCCTTGCGGCGCCTCCGGGGCTACCTCCTCCTGGCCTCGCCCCTTTTGGGACTCCACCTCGGCATCGTCCGTGGGGCGAGGGGAGGTAGCACTCGGGAGTGAAAGACTATTCACATCCGACAAATCCAGGGATCCGCTCAACGAAGCGTCGAGCTGGGCCTTGGGCGGACTGCATGATTATGTTCGGCGTTAGAAGATACTGTGCACTAAAGGAACGCCATGAGTTATTCTGGTACTTACGATTTCGCCAGGGGCTTGGCCCTGGATGGCCATTCCTCTCCGCCGTCGTCGGCGTTGGTGGAGTAGTCCGGAAGAAGGGTCTTTTCCTTCTTGGACCCTCTGGCCTCCCCAGTTGGGGTGGCTTTTCTCTTCTTTCATCCCCCCGATGGAGGGGGGAGAGGCTTCTTCTTCCTCCTTCTCGTCTTCGGGGGAGGAGTGCGCTTCGGGGTCATCGGGCGATGAATCCGACACCACCAGGCGCTGGGAGCTCTTTCGAGTTCTTGTGGCCTTCTTCTTGGCCTTCTTCTCCGGCACCATGTGAGGTGCCGGGACCAGCAGCTTCGCCAAGCGGGCATCTGCTGGGCCTTCGGGCAAAGGAGCCGGACAGTCGATCTGTCCGGACGTCTTCTTCCAGTCCTGTCAAAGGAGCGGGAGCTTAGATCCCACATAGAGTCAAACTATGAAAAACAAGTATCTTGTAAAGGGTAGAACAAGCTTACCGCGTTGTCTTGGTGCTTCACACAGAATCCGCGATCCTCGGTAGTGGGAGGGGAAACCTGGAGCCCTTGAATAGCACCTTCCAGGCGTCCTCGTGCGTTGTGTCAAAGAGCCTGGACAGGGTTTGGTGCTGGGCCGGATCAAACTCCCACAAGTTAAAAGCTTGTCGTTGACACGGGAGGATCTGACGGAAGAGCATGACCTAGACTACGTTGACAAGTTTAACCTTCTTGTCCACCAGGTTTTGGACGTAGGTTTGGAGTCCGGTCACCTCTTCCAAATTACCCCACGACAGGCCCGTCTCTTTCCAAGAGGTGAGCCGTGTGGGGATGCCAGATCGGAATTCGGGGGCCGCTGCCCATTAGGGTCGCGCGGCTCGGTGATGTAGAACCACCCCGATTACCACCCTTTGATGGTTTCCACAAAGGAGCCCTCGAGCCATGTAAAGTTGGGCATCTTACCCACCATGGCACCTCCGCTCTCCGCTTGCCGGCCGCCCACTACCTTCGGCTTGACATTGAAGGTCTTTAGCCATAAGTTGAAGTGGGGCTTGATGCGGAGGAAGACCTCACACACGACGATGAACGCCGAGATGTTGAGGATGAAGTTTGGGGTCAGATCGTGGAAATCCAGGCCGTAGTAGAACATGAGCCCCCGGACAAATGGATGGAGTGAGAATCCCAGTCCGCGGAGGAAATGGGGGAGGAACACCACCCTCTTATGGGGCCTGGGGGTGGGGATGAGCTGCCCCTCATCTGGGAGCCGGTGCGCAATGTCGTTGGACAAGTATCCGGCCTTCCTCAACTTTTTGATGTGCCCCTCTGTGACGGAGGAGGCCATCCACCTGTCTCCCGCTCCAGACATGGCTGGAGAAGGTTGAGGTGGGAAGTGCGGACTTGGGCGCTGGAGCTCGAGTGCGCGGAAATGGATAAGCAAAGGAGGAAGAAGGCGTAGATGGAAAGGGTGGATCCTTATCCCCTTATATGGGTGGACGAAACTATGTGCCCCCGCCAGCCTGGTAAAACTCGCTTATCTCCCAAGCACCGTGATTAATGGCACGGTTGGGTTACCCACGCCCGTATTGATGAGAATCCTAGAATAAGGGGACACAATCTCTGCTTTGACAAGATGTGCCAAGGAAACCGCCTCGCTAAACGCGCTGAGGTGGGACAGTAAAACGATTCGGATAAAGGCTTGGTCGTGGCATGATGTCATGCTGCGGAATACGTTAGCAGATTAGATTTGTACAAATATTATTCTCTCTATGGTGGTATGTGGAACTTATTTTGCAGAGCCGGACACTATCCTTGTGTTCAAACATCTTCTATGAAGTATTCGGAGGAGGAACCCGCCTTGCAATGCTGAAGACAATTTGCGCACCGGACTCGTCGTCATTGAAGCCTGGTTTAGGGGCTACTGAGGGAGTCCTGGATTAGGGGGTGTCCGGATGACCGGACTATGACCTTTGGTCGGACTCCTGGACTATGAAGATACAAGATTAAAGACTTCGTCCCGTGTCCGGATGGGACTTTCCTTGGCGTGGAAGGCAAGCTTGGCGATACGGATATGTAGATCTCCTCCCATTGTAACCGACTCTGTGTAACCCTAGCCCTCTCCGATGTCTATATAAACCGGAGGGTTTTAGTCCGTAGGACGAACAACAATCACACCATAGGCTAGCTTCTAGGGTTTAGCCTCTCTGATCTCGTGGTAGATCTACTCTTGTACTACCCATATCATCAATATTAATCAAGAAGGAGTAGGGTTTTACCTCCATCGAGAGGGCCCGAACCTGGGTAAAAACATCGTGTCACTTGTCTCCTGTTACCATCCGCCTAGACGCATAGTTCGGGACCCCCTACCCGAGATCCGCCGGTTTTGACACCGACAGTGGGCCTTTAGCTGGGCCGGCCCATTATGGTCCGCAAAATCTCGTGGGCCTTTAGCTGGGCCGACCCATTATGGATCGCAAAATCTTGTGGGCCTTTAGTTGGGCCGGCCCATTTAAACTTTATGGGACACTTTTGGGCCGGTCCACGTGTCAACATTTCATAAGCGCATCTCGCCCATTGGATGAGTGACACCTGTGCCAACGCGGATCTGACACATGTTTCCTCCAGCCAATGATGATTTTACACGTGGAAAAACTTCATTGGTCCGGGCTGTTAACGGGTTATCGGATCCAAAACCGGACCCGATAGCTTAACGGCATTCCCTTACGGTGGATGCCACGTGTCGGTCACCCTTGACGAAAGCACTTATGTGACGCGCGATTTATCGTCATGGAAGTGGACACTTCTGTGATGATAATTTTGGTAGTGTCATGGAACACTTCTACGACAGCACAGGTATGACTATCTTGATTCTGTCATAAAATCGTCATGGATGTACATGCATGACAGAAAACGTGACCTACTGTGACAAACACGTATCATCATGGAAGTGTATTTTTTTTTGTAGTGTAAGGCATGGTTCGCAAGTATCAAATGATTCATAATCAAGTGATTCCAAAAGCCCATCAGTATGGAGTTTCTTCAAGCGCTTTACATCAATATGACCTAAATGGCAGTGCCACAAATATGTTGCACTATCATTATCAACTTTGCATCTTTTTGGCATCAATATTATGAATATGTGTATCACTACGATCAAGATTCAGTAAATCATCAACATTGGATGTATGACCATGAAAGGTTTTATTCATGTAAACAGAATAACAATTATTCTCTATCTTATTGCAATAAACATGATCTAATCATATTCATGCTCAATGCAAACAACAAATAACATTTATTTAGGTTCAACACTAATCCCGAAATTATAGGGAGTGTACGATGATGATCATATCAATCTTGGAACCACTTCCAACACTCATCATTACTTCATCCTCAACTATTCTCTATTTATTCTGCAACTCCTGTTTCGAGTTACTAATTTTAGCAACCGAACAAGTATCAAATATCCAGGGGTTACTACGAGCACTAGTAAGGTACACATCAAATAACATGTATATCAAATATACCTTTGTTCACTTTGCCATCCTTCTTATCCGCCAAAATATTCGGGGCAGTTCCGCTTCCAATGACCATTTCCTTTGCAGTAGAAGCACTCAGTTTCAGGCTTAGGTCCAGCTTTGGGCTTCTTCACGGGAGTGACAACTTGCTTGTCATTCTTCTTGAAGTTCCCTTTCTTTCCCTTTGCCCTTTTCTTGAAACTAGTGGTCTTGTCAATCATCAATACTTGATGCTCTTTCTTGATTTCTATCTTCGTCAATTTTCAGCATCACGAAGAGCTTGGGAATCGTTTTCGTCATCCCTTGCATACTATAGTTCATCACGAAGTTTCAGTAACGATGGTGGCTATAGAACTCTGTCAATCACTATCTTATCTTGGAAGATTAACTCCCACTTGATTCAAGCGATTGTAGTACCTAGACATTCTGAGTACATGCTCACTAGCTGAGCAATTCTCCTCCATCTTTTAGGCAGAGTATTTGTTTGAGGTCTTATACCTCTCGACACGGACATGAGTCTGAAATACCAATTTCAGCTCTTGGAACATCTCATATGCTCCGTGGCATTCAAAACATTTCAGAAGTCCCGGTTCTAAGCCGTAAAGCATGGTGCACTGAGCTATCAAGTAGTCATCATATTGAGCTAGCCAAACGTTCATAACGTCTGCATCTTCTCCTGCAATAGGTCTGTCACCTAGTGGTGCATCAAGGACATAATTCTTCTGTGCAGCAATGAGGATAAACCTCAGATCACGGACCCAGTCTGCATCATTGCTACTTATCATCTTTCAACTTAGTTTTCTCTAGGAACATATCAAAAATAAAGGGAAGCTACAACGCGAGCTATTGATCTACAACATAATTTGCAAAATACTATCAGGACTAAGTTCATGAAAAATTAAAGTTCAACTAATCATATTACTTAAGAACTCCCACTTAGATAGACATCCCTCCAGTCATCTAAATGATCACGTGATCCATATCAACTAAACCATGTCCGATCATCACGTGAGATGGAGTAGTTTTCAATGGTGAACATCTCTATGTTGATCATATCTACTATATGATTCACGCTCGACCTTTCGGTCTCCAGTGTTTCGAGGTCATTTCTGCATATGCTAGGCTCGTCAAGTTTAACCCGAGTATTCTGCGTGCGCAAAACTGGCTTGCACCCGTTGTATGTGAACATAGAGCTTATCACACCCGATCATCACGTGGTGTCTCGGCACGACCAACAATCGCAACGGTGCATACTCAGGAGAACACTTATACCTTGAAATTTAGTAAGGGATCATCTTATAATGCTATCGCTGTACTAAGCAAAATAAGATGCATAAAAGATAAACATCACATGCAATCAAAATATGTGACATGATATGGCCATCATCGTCTTGTGCTCATGATCTCCATCACCGAAGCATCGTCATGATCTCCATCGTCATGATCTCCATTGTCACCAGTGCGACACCTTGATCTTCATCGTAGCATCGTTGTAGTCTCACCAACTATTGCTTCTACGACTATCGCTACCGCTTAGTGATAAAGTAAAACAATTACATGGCGATTGCATTGCATACAATAAAGCGACAACCATATGGCTCCTGCCAGTTGCCGATAACTTTGTTATAAAACATGATCATCTCATACAACAATTTATATCACGTTATGTCTTGACCATATCACATCATAACAAGCCCTGCAAAAACAAGTTAGACGTCCTCTACTTTATTGTTGCAAATTTTACGTGGCTGCTACGGGCTTCTAGCAAGAACCATTCTTACCTACGCATCAAAACCACAACGATTTTTCGTCAAGTGTGCTGTTTTAACCTTCAACAAGGATCGGCCGTAGTCAAACTCGATTCAACTAAAGTTGGAGAAACAGACACCGGCCGGCCACCTATGTGCAAAAGCACGTCGGTAGAACCAGTCTCATGAACACGGTCATGTAATCTCGGTCCGGGCCGCTTCATCCAACAATACCGCCAAATCAAAGTAAGACATTGGTGGTAAGTAGTATGACTATTATCGCCCACAACTCTTTGTGTTCTACTCGTGCATAAAACATCTACGCATAGACCTGGCTCCGATGCCACTGTTGGGGAACGCGGTAATTTCAAAAAAAAATCCTACGATCACGCAAAATATATCTAGGTGATGCATAGCAACGAGAGGGCAGAGTGTGTCCACGTACCCTCGTAGACCGAAAGAAGAAGCGTTTCAATAACGCGGTTGATGTAGTCGAACTTCTTTGCGATCCAACTGATCAAGTACCGAACGTACTGCACCTCCGGGTTCAGCACACGTTCAACTCGATGACGTCCCTCATGCTCTTGATCCAGTTGAGGACGAGGGTGAGTTCTGTCAGCACAACGGCATGGCGACGGTGATGATGATGTTACCGGTGTAGGGCTTTGTCTAAGCACTACGATGATATGATCGAGATGTGTAACTGTGGAGGGGGGCACC
Organism: Triticum dicoccoides; assembly: GCF_002162155.2. Classification (NCBI taxonomy): domain Eukaryota; kingdom Viridiplantae; phylum Streptophyta; class Magnoliopsida; order Poales; family Poaceae; genus Triticum; species Triticum dicoccoides. Next base: position 92,560,423 of record NC_041389.1, on the reverse strand, counting down.
GGACACGGTTAAGAGAAACTTATGTGTCCTAGGGTGCCCCCTGTCCTCGTATATAAAGGAGGGAGGAGGAGGAGGCCGGCCCTAGGGGGACGCAACAAGATTATGGAGTCCTACTAGGACTTCCAAGTCCTAGTAGGAATCTTTTTCCTTTTCGGAGTAGGGAAGAAGGAAAGAGGGAAAGAGAGAGGGGGTAGGAAAGGGCGAGGGGGGGCCTTCCCCTAGTCCAATTCGGACCCATGGGAGGCGCCACCTCCCCTTTGGCCTGCCTCATCCTTTCCCGTATGGCCCAATAAGGCACATTACTTCTCCCTGTGAATTCCCGTAACTCCCCAATACTCCAAAAAATACCCGAATCACTCGTAACCTTTCTGATGTCTAAATATAGCCTTCCAATATATCGGTCTTTATGTCTCGACCATTTCGAGACTTCTCGTCATGTCCATGACCACATCCGGGACTTCGAACAAACTTCAGTCATCAAAACACATAACTCATAATACAAATCGTCATCGAACGTTAAGCATGCGGAGCCTACGGGTTCGAGAACTATGTAGACATGACCGAGACACATCTCCTATCAATAACCAATAGCGGAACCTGGATGCTCATATTGGCTCCTACATATTCTGCGAAGATCTTTATCGGTCAAACCGCATAACAACATACGTTGTTCCCTTTGTCATCGGTATGTTACTTGCCCGAGATTCGATCGCCGGTATCATCATACCTAGTTCAATCTCGTTACCGGCAAGTCTCTTTACTCGTTCCGTAATGCTTCATCCCGCAACTAACTCATTAGTCACATTGCTTGCAAGGCTTACAGTGATGAGCATTACCGAGGCCCACAGATACCTCTCCGAAACACGGAGTGATAAATCCTAATCTCCATCTATGTCAACCCAACAAACACCTTAGAAGACACCTGTAGAGCATCTTGATGATCACCCATTTACATTGTGACGTTTGATTGCACACAAGGTGTTGCTCCGGTATTCGAGAGTTGCATAATATCATAGTCTGAGGAACATGTATAAGTCATGAAGAAAACAGTAGCAATGGAACTATAACGATCATAATGCGAAGCTAACGGATGGGTCTTGTCCATCACATCATTCTCCTAATGATATGATCTCGTTCGTCAAATGACAACACATGTCTATGGTTAGGAAACATAACCATATTTGATTAACGAGCTAGTTAAGTACAGGCATACTAGGGACACTATGTTTTGTCTATGTATTCATACATGTACTAAATTTCCGGTTAATATAATTCTAGCATGAATAATAAACATTTATCATGAAATAAGGAAATAAATAATAACTTTATTATTGCCGCTAGGGCATATTTTCTTAGGGGCACGCGAAGATGTAGGAGAAGAGAGTCAGTCGGGGGTAAGGAGTTTGCCGGCGTCGAAGTCACGGACTACGGCAGCGCAGGCTTGCAGGGGGCGGCGGCCACGGGGCGATGACGGGGAGCCGGCGTTGCGCTCGGGCGCCGCATCAGGCGGCGGCAGCAAGGCGGAAGACGCACGCGGAGACGAAGGCGAAGAAAACGGAGAGGCAGGGGCGGCGGCCATGGCGGGGACACGGCGCTGGCGGCGGCAGATCAGGTGCACATGCCTCTCCTCAATATCCTCGGTGCCATCCCCATCCTATTTTCTGCAGCCTCCATGGGTTAGCCGGCGTCATCATGGTATTTGTCTCCCCGCCGCGTCCTGAGCTCCACCGTTGCGTCTGTCGTTGCCGCAGGCTCGTCCATCACCACGAGCTCCTGGTTGTGCACAGTGTGTTACCATACAGCGCAGCGGATCCTACTCACTTCTCGGCCATCATGCGTTGCTGCCGTTGAGACTTTAGCCGTCGACCTCGCTGCACAACGCTCGCCCACATTGCTGACCTGGTCTGTTCGTTGGGGCTCACCGGGAGGATGTCGTAGCCTTCGTCGGGACTGCTGGGAGCTCGCCGTCGTCAATGCGGCCTCCACTAACAAGTGCCCTGCCGCCCCTGTCCGTGCGGATGGAAGGACATCTTCATGCTCTGCAGCCTCACCAGCCGCTCCTATGTCACGGCCTTCTCCATCCCAGTTACAGGCTATGCACACCACCACGATGTCTGCCATGTGCTTGAGAGAATTTCCCACAGGAGTCACAGGCTCACGCCTTTATCAGAAGCAAGCGAGAGGACGAGCAGGACCGCAAATGCGGAGGGCAGCGACCACCTCACCGGAGGGAGACTTGGTCGGTGCGGTGGGGAGGTGGCATCAAGTTAAACATTGATTGAAGATTCTGACACGGGTTCCTCACAGAATATGACACAAGTGAATATGGAGATCCTGGTGTTGAGGACGTTGAGCCATACGAAGATTCAGAAGTTTCTTGCCTCATGAATTGATGAGGACAAGTTAACTGTTTTCTTTGGCACAAGATAACACATTCAGAAGTTCTTTGCCTCATGGATTGATGAGGACAAGAACAAACATTGACAGGGCTGGAATATTTTCACAGTTAGGAGCCATCGATTAAACTTAACATATATGTGACGTTCTGATTTTCCAACGGCTACAAATATGTGAAAATATACCTTTTCTGTTTACGCTACAAATACTTGCAAGGATAAAAGACACACACACATCTTACTTCTCTTTTTAAGTTTTCAGGAAGTCATGTACTAACAACCATTGTGTCAAAATGCATGCACATTAGAGTCATGTACTATCATTAGTTTGTGGACATATATTCATTTGCGATGTGCATGCTTAAAATAATGTCATGTGAATATTTGTACAGTAAACGCCAAGGCAAACCATTGTTATTATTCAAGAAAAATTCTCAAGTGCTTGATAGTCCACGAAGTCCCATCTTCGTTCAATGGTTCTTTTTTATCAGGTATAAAACCAATTGTTCTTTCCAAAGTTGAAGATGCAGAAGTAAGATTTCATAGAAATCTACCTAGCTCCAGTAGATGAAAGACTTTCTACAATATATTTTGGTGAGTATCTTAATATTTATTACTCCCTCCGTCCTATAATATAAGACGTTTTTTACACTACACTAGAGTTAAAAAAACGTCTTACATTATGGGCGGAGTGAGTAATTGTTAGTGTGTTAATGATGGAAGATATTTTGGTGCTATCTTTTCTCCAAGTTAACAACGGAAGAAAACCGTATGAACATTTACTTGCTCTTTTTTATTGATTAGTGAAAATCGTATGAATTTTCTGAAGCTCCACAACTCTGCAACCAAAAGAGGCTCTCTGAACTTGCTGCTGATTCGCCTAACTGATCCTTGGTGCGAGGTGCAAATCTAATGAGTTCAAACGTACTCACAGTACTAGAAAAACGGAAGCTTTTAGTTTATCGACAACTAGGTGCAGCCTTAGTTTTTTAAAGCAAGACTTCCCGAATATTATTTTGTGAATGTATAAATTTGTACTCCCTCCGTCCGGAAATACTTGTCGAAGAAATGCATAAAAATGAATGTATCTAAAACTAAAATACATTTAGATACATCCATTCCTCCGACGAGTATTTCCGGACGGAGGGAGTATCTAACAAAATTGAGTAGGTTGACTTTCACACTGATTGTGTAATATTGACACATTGTTATTAGTAGTTTTTCAAGCTCTTCTATAATAAGTACTACTCCCTCCGTAAACTAATATAAGAGCGTTTAGATCACTACTTTAGTATTCTAAATGCTCTTATATTAGTTTACAGAGGAAGTATGTTACAATGAGTTCAAACGTACTCACAGTGCAAGAAAAACTGAAGCTTTTGGATGCCGTCAGCCGTGGAGGGCGATGGGCGCCTACAGGGGGACCGGGGAGTCCGGAGGAGGAGGAGAGACCAAGAGGGCCGGAGGCGGAGGGGAGGGCCGGAGGCCGAGGGCAGGGAAGGGAGAGGCCGAGAGAGCCGGCCGGTGGGAAGGGACGCTTGCCGCCGTCGCCTTCAGCAGTTCAGCTAGATTGAGGAATGGGGGTTCGTTTTCACAAGACGAGAAGCTCGGTTGGCGTGGCTGCAGTTTGGACTGGACTTAGTACATGGCCAAATGACAATGGACCATCGCACAAAATAGTGCAAAAAAAATTAGAAATAAAATTTAATATTAAAAAAACATCACCATAAAAATGATACCATTTTAAGAAATATTCTAAAAAAATTAAAAAACATCTTCTCAAAGAAGATAAACCTGTTTTTCTAAACAACAACAAAAAATTGATTGATAAACGTTGCACAATGGCATGTGGAACAAGTTACATTTTATTTTTCACCCGGTGCAACGCACAGACATTTGTGCTAGTAATATATTTATGGACATAATTTTAAAGATTACAAGATGATATTTTTTTTTTTCATAAACCCGTAGCAACGCACGGGCACTCTACTAGTCAAATAAAATTTGGAGGCCCTGCACACTAACGCCCACATGTGGGCGTTCTTCAACTCGCCCACATGTCTGGATGGTCATTGATTGTCTTTTGCACGAATCTTGACACGAAAAGGTGGATTTTGTGTGCCACGTAGGACGGGGTTGGTGTGTGGGCGTTGAAGAGTTTGCTCACACGTCCTGCATCATGTTGTTGCCAGCTGCGCTGTGTGGGCGAACCAGTTTCTGTCCACACAGTCACCACCTAGTCAATACGCGTATGGGCGAACTGATTTTCGCCCACACGACACTCCTATATTGTGGATGGCAACTGCAGTTACGCGGACGTGGCAACTAGGTAAACAAACATGGCAATTGTGATTCTTTTGGTAGACGGCAACTGCAGTTGCGCGTATGTGGCAACCATATAAACATACATGGCAACTGCGATTAACTGTACATGGCAACTATGGTTGGACCACACGTGGCAACTAGGTAAACACACACGGCAACTACTGTTTGACCATATGTGGCAAGTAGTTAATCACACACAGCAACTACGGTTTGATTACACGCGACAACTACCATAAATTAGACATGGCAACTATAGTTAATCAAAACAGATAGAGTTGTCATGCTTTTACAACTACACTTGCCATTCCGGATAATTACATCTGCCAACCAGGATGGCAACTAAATCGTCATCCCACGGGTACCTAACGTAGCTGCGCTAGGACGTGTGGGCATTTTTGTTTCGTGCCACACACGCGAGGTGAAGACAAGTAGTACTTGTTGGACGTGTGGCACGAAGTAGCCGCGCCCACATATATGGACAATTCTAATGTCCGTCCACACATAACCCGTGTGGGTTGCCTCCTGCTCATACCACACACGATGTGTGGTCAGACCCTCTAAGGGCACGTACAATGGTTGATAAGATAGTATTATCTTAAGTCTTGCATGTAATTTAGAGATGACAAAAAAAATTGTCTACAATGGATCATATCTTAGCCTTATCTTCAATAACTAGTAATTCCTAAAAATGTGGTGAGACATATTGTGCTAAGAGATTATCTTTTGTCTTCTTTTAAATAAGAGAAGACAAGCTTGACACTTTGAGTCCTAACCGGGCGTGACCAGACCGGGTTGAAGACTCTAGCGGCCGAGCCTGCAAGTCCGAGGTGAGAGGGCTGTGGCGGCCTGAGACGCGAGCGGTGCCGGCGGAGAATTGAACAGGTCGAGGGTCCAGGGTGTCGGAGAGGAGATAGCGCCGGGCTGGGACTCGAGCTGCGACGGCGCGGACCTGACCAGGTCGAGGCGACGAGGCACCCAAGGCGGCGGCGAGCGGCACACTCGGACTCGGGCGGCGCCGGCGCGCACCTGACCGGGTCGAGGCGACGAGGCATCCAAGGCGGCAGCGAGCGGCACACTCGGACTCGGGCGGCGCCGGCGCGCACCTGACCGGGTCGAGGAGACGAGGCATCCAAGGCGGCGGCGAGCGGCACACTCGGACTCGGGCGGCGCCGGCGCGCACCTGACCGGGTCGAGGCGACGAGGCATCCAAGGCGGCGGCGAGCGGCGCCGGTGCGTACCTGACCAGGTCGAGGCGACGAGGGTTCCAGGCGGAAGCGAGCACTGGAGCAACCGCGCGAAGAAAGGTAACATTTTTTCTCCGCCCCTAAGTTCCAAATCGAGACGGCTACGGTTTGGGAATCCGACCGTGTATAGAATTCAAAGTCTAATCCTAGTAGAACACAACATCTGCGGTACTTGGTTTCTCTATATCTTATATATATATAGACGAACTAATCCAACGTTTTGCCCTGTGCGGCACAATTTTCAACATGCTATCGCTTGGCATCATGGGAGGGTCTAAGTTGGGGGTCGAGGCCTCGCGACATTTGACAAGGGTTTGGCGAGAAATAGAACCTGTGCTCTGGCTTGGAGCAACTGCTGGCTTGTGTTGGGCAGCGTGGAGGTACTACCGATACCGTGCCTGCCTATGCAGCTTCGGCCGGAAGATGGGGGGATCATCGGGGGGCGAGGGCGATCCAGTGATCGGGCGTGACAAGGAGATCGACCGGGTCATATGCATTCTCTGCCGCCGGACCAAGAACTGCGCCGCGCTCGTCGGGGAGGCAGGGGTTGGCAAGACGGCCATCATCGAGGGCCTCACCCAGCGCATTGCCAGTGGGAAAGTCCCTGCCAACCTCGCCGGAGCACGTGTGGTGGAGGTCGACCTCGGAGCCATGCTGGCCGGGACTAGTCTCCGTGGCATGTTTGAGGAGCGAATCAACGACGTGATAAAGAGTGCGGAGGCTGGGGATGGCAAGGTGATCCTGTTCATCGACGAGATGCACATGCTTCTTGGTGCTGGCGACGTTGTCGGTGGCACGGACGCCGCCAACCTGCTGAAGCCGGCGCTGGCCCGTGGCCGCATCCGCTGCGTGGGCGCCACCACTCTCAAAGAGTATCACAGGTACATTCAGACGGATGCCGCACTCGAGCGGCGGTTCCAAAAGGTTCATGTTAAGGAACCGAGCGTGCAGGCGACCGTCACCATTCTGCAGGGGCTTAAACAGCGGTACCAAGACCACCATGTCTTGGAAATTCAGGATGCTGCTCTGGTTGCTGCCGCAGAGCTTGCTGGCCGCTATATCACTGGTACGCGCAGAATTTTACTTTGTTTCGTCAGCCTGCAATGTTTGCATTGAGTTGCATCCAAATATGTATATATGCCGGAGAAAATTGATGGATTCTATTGATGTTTGTATTGTAGATCGCCAGTTTCCTGACAAGGCAATTGATCTGATCGATGAGGCATGCGCTGCCACAAGGATGCTGGTTGACAGAGAAAGTGAAGCAACTGGCACCAGGATGCAGAGTTACAACAAAAAAGAAGTGACTGCACAAAGTAGATCCATAAAAGCAGTGAAGAAAGGAATTGTTGGTCCGAGTCAGGTCGCACAGGTAGGCATTCCTAGCCTGAATAATTTCCATTATTTCAGTGTGTTGTACGCATGTCATGTTCCATTCTTATTTTATAATGTCTTAAAGGTTGTGAGCCTGTGGACTGGAATTCCTGTCGCTGCTATTGATCGAGAGGAGAAGGAGAAACTACTACACTTAGCAGAAAAATTGCATGAGCGAGTTGTTGGCCAGGACGAGGCGGTCAATTTGGTTGCACAGACGGTCCTACGTTCCAGAGTCGGCCTTGATCAACCGGGCCAACCAATAGGTTCTTTCCTCTTTTTGGGCTCGACTGGTGTTGGAAAGACAGAGCTTGCAAAAGCTCTTGCCGAGCAGCTATTTGACAATGAAAATATGTTGGTTCGCTTTGACATGTCCGAATATGGTACGAAGGGATCTGTGTTGCGCCTCATTGGAGCACCTCCAAGGTTTGTACATTACCACATCATACCTAGTGTTTAGTTTGGCTGGTTTTAATGATGCTCTTGTGTATTCTTACAGCTATTATGGTTATGACGATGGAGGACAACTGACAGAAAAAGTCAAGAGTCACCCGTACAGTGTCATCCTGTTTGATGAGGTGGAGAAGGCGCATCGCGAGGTGTACAATGTTTTTCTTCAACTCCTTGATGATGGTTTGTTGACCGATGGCAAAGGCCGAACAGTAGATTTCAAAAACACCATCATCATTATGACCTCAAATCTTGGGTCAAAGCACCTTGCAGCAGGAATGGTTGGAAAGAACACAATGCAAGAAACACACAATCTTGTCATGAAAGAGGTTTGTGAACCCTTTGCTGCCCCTGTAAATGCTGCAGTAGCCTTGGTGTTGATTGTCGTATGTTTTTGCAGGTTCGGAAACGCTTCAAGCCCGAGCTTCTCAACAGGCTGAGTGAGATTGTGATATTTGAGCCGCTTTCACGCGACAAACTGAAGGAGATTGTGAAAATCCAGATGAAGGGCGCTGTTGCCAGAGTAGCCAAGAAGGGCATCTCTCTACACGCGAGTGATGCTGCATTGGACGTTATCTTGTCAGAGTCATACGAGCCGGTAAGTAGAGCAGCTTCTTTTCTGAAATCATACACAATCTTTGGTAACTAACTGTTCATGCTTTGTGTTGTCACAGATGTACGGCGCAAGGCCTATTAAAAGGTGGATACAGAAGAATGTGATGAACACCATCTGTGAGATGCTTGTCAAGGGAGAAGCCGGCGAAGGCTCAACAATCTCCATTGATGCCACCGACCACAACAAGGGGCTCAAGTATGAAGTGGTGAAGAAGGCGGCAGATCCTTCCGGCAACATCTTGGTTCCAGCACCAGAGCCTCTTGCTTGCCCTGACGAGGAAAGCGATGATTCGGTCATGGTCACTTCGTAAACAAAGTGTCTTGTGTAGTGAGTAGCGACACCCCTGAAAGCCAAGCTGGATGATGAAACTACTAATGTTAGGAGCGGCCCTGCGTCGTTGTGTCTTTGACCATTTCGAGCAAATAGTAGTACTAGTAGATCCCTGCATCTGCACCCAAGTGCGTAAACAGTATATTCAGAAAATATAGCAAGCAAATTCAAAAAAAGAAAAAACTGATACTTTGTGACACCAAAGCGTCTCAATTTTTCTTGGTGCTTTGTGACACCAAGCTGGATGCTGAAACTGTTTCTGCTAGGAGAGGTCACGGCTAGTGAATTCAGTCTAGAAATTTTCCATGATAAGTCTAGTATTATTGCGACATGACTCTAGGTATTTATCTTCATCGGGGACTGGATTTTCTTTTCAATTTGTACCGCAACGGAACGGCTTACGTGAAATCCTCGTAAACTTCTAAAAACCAAGGGGGTCGTACGCAAAAATGCTAGATATACAAAGACTTACATGCTTTTACACGCTCCTTTCATCTAACAACCAATCATAAACCTCCCCTTCTGATTTTCAGGGGGATGGGTTGCCCCGCTTACCTATTGACCAATCAAGGTTAACCATCCTGTAAAAGCCTGTAAATCGTTTGTACGTGTAGCATTGCCGGGTCGTACGTGATGCATATGTGTCATTTAACTGAGTGTTTCCCCGCGTCATCAGCGTCAGATAGTTCAGTTTACGCACAAAGTCGATGAAGCCAAATATATGTAGCCTAGATTACTACTACATGTTGCCGGTCTTGTACATGTTGGATAGAGACTTCGAGAGTGAACCTACATGCATATGTGAACCAAGCTGAACTATATAGCGAGATGATCCTTTACGCAACACGGATTGTCCGGTTGGTGGATGATTTCCATCGCTGACAGGGATACGTCGAATGGAGTATTTGGTGACCAAGAAGCAAGCAAAACAATTAATACTGCTTGGTCGATGGGGCTCTAGTTTGGCTCTTTCGATCATCGCTAAATGCCTTTCAGTACATGGTCTGTCAATCATCTCAGCACTTTGTAATCATTACACCCGTGACCAGATTGATGCTAGTGCACACAATTAAGCATCATGTCGACCACTGAAGACTAGCAATTTTTTATTGATATGATAGTTAGGAAAAATCCCAAAATTTTATTTGATATTGTAGTTAGGAAATTTTGCGATGGCAATAAATCTAAATTTGCCATAGCAAAAAATAAAAGTAAAATTTGAGATGGGAACAAAATTAAAGAATTTTCCATCGCGTTATAGGTAAATCTGCCATGTCAATAAAGATAAATTTGTCATGGCAATGAAAAGGTACATTTTGCCATGCCAACAAAAAGTAAAAAAATTGTCAAGCTACAAAGTAAAATTAGCCATGTCCTTACAAAGGTAAAATGTTACGATGATCAAATTTTCATACATTTATCATGTGACTATTTCCTAAAAAAATATTTCAAATTTTGCTATGATGAATGAGACACGCTTTTGGGGAAAATTGCCATGGGACCAAACCACACAATTTTGCCATGCTAACAAATTTGCCGTGTTCAAAAAAAAAAATTGACCACGGCAAATTATTCACCCATGGTCCACCAAGTAAAGACCCATGGTACACTTTGCAAGGTCCAACATTTTTTTGCCATGGTAACAAAAATAAATTTCCCATGGTCAAAACGTAAAGTTCCCCTGATAAAATCATGAGGGCAATTATTTGTCTACTACAGATGGTAACTATGAAAAAGTTTTAAAAATTGCCATGTCCCATAAACTAAATTTGCCACTGTTTAGAAAGCCAAATTGCCATAACCTATGAAACTAAATTTACCATGATTTAATGAGGAAATAATTGGAAGTCTTGTCATGTAAGTGTTGCAACAAGACCTAAATTTGCCACGTTTGAAAGACAAAAAATGTTATGAATTTTCCATGTGAAAACTCAAAAAAAATTATAAGTTTGCCATAGGTTGAAAAACACGATTATAATGATCTCCTAACAAGATTATGTCTTTTATCACATTTTTCCATGGATTAGATTAGCCATGAATTAGAGATCATATTACTAAGTTTGTTGGAAAATTGTAATGATTACATGACAAATTTAGGATTGTAGGGATATAGTTTCTCTTAAAACACATGACAATTTTTTAACAGAATACAGACGCAGACACTCATACATACCCACATACACTCACACATATGAACACACACATGCACAGTGTACCTTATGAGCACCTCTGAGACTGAGCCGGCACGTCATCTTGATATTGACGAAGTCGTCATAGACGCCTTCGTAGTCGACGGGAACGTCTCCTCCCAGTGAACGCACATCACCGGAAGGCCTGAATCCAGAAAAATGCGAGCACTAATGTCAAGTCCAGGACTTGAACTCTGGTGGGTCGGGGATATCACTGTCATCCTAACCATCCAACCACACGTTGGTTTATCTTAAAAAACACGTTTGTTCGCCACATGACAAACTTAGTTGACATGGTAAATTTATCTAAGAATGCAAAAACTTGGTTATTTGCAAAACATGGCAACTAGGTAAATCTGTAATGTATCCTCAAGGACACAAGCATGGCAGATCGAAAATGATATGTTGATGAATTGATTGTTTATTGCAGTTGCAGGAACACTAAAATAAAATCATGGCAAAAAGTTAGTGTGAGATGGCAAGTTTAATTCATTGAAATCATGGTAACTTTAGGAAAAAAACTGTAAATGAAGAAGACACACGGCACAACTGACAAATAGAGCGGTAGAACAGAAACAACAAACACTAGAATTGACATGAGACCGGCGGCAGGAGAGGCCAATGAGGGACTGCGTGGTCCTCCCCACGCGTCGACGGAACGAAGCGCCTCTGTGCCTAGCGCGCATTTGCACCTCCTCCGCCTCCTCCTATCAATCATCGACGGCGAACACCGTAGCCGCCGCCGCCATCCTGCACCTTGGCCGCCAATGCCACACCATCGTCGTCGCCACCACCAGGATGGTGTCCCAGATCTCGCCGGCCATCTACACCATCTCGAGCCCCATTCCGCCTCCCCAGACACCAAATATCTGAAGAAAAATCGCCGGGGAATGACCGGGATCCGTGCACCACACATTGTCGTCGCACCCTCACACCGAGAAAACGTCGAGTGGAGCTTGGCTTGGTCGCCATGGGAGGATAAGGCAAAATGAGAGACTGGATGAGATGAGAGGGGAGTGACAGTTGTCGGTGAGGGGAAGGGGAAAAGTCAGTTCGGTTCCACCTTCCCATCGAACAATGCCAAGAGTTGACGTGAAGCTAACTTTGTCGTGTTGAAAATCCGGCGGCAATTAACACGTTCGACGGCCAAATTATTAGTGATTCTGAAAAGAAAAATGTGATCCAAAGGAGGCCTTAGTCTTTTAGGGAATTCTAGAAAGGACGTCATAAAAATATGTAGCCTACTCAAAACCGAATTAACCAACACTAACCGTCCACCATATGATAAATTTCTGGCTCGCTAATAAGTCGCTTCTGAAAACGATCTTCGATATTTTTTTCCCAGTCTCTAGTATGATATTTTGGGTAATGGATGGGAATACAAACATATTTTCCCCGCAAAAAAATTCGAAAATATTTGCATGGAGCCCACGACAGAGCCAAAAGATGTGTATATTCAAGCTCATTTGCGTGCCACACTTTTTTTTTTTTTTTTTGCGGGGGATTTGCGTGCCACACTGAATAGTTGAAAATCAACTTTGTGCTACTGATACAGGACCCACTACATGGCGTGCTAGTGATAATATAATAGTCAAAGGAGAATCGACTCAATATTTTTTTGGAAGAAGATATGAAGAAAATGTTAACAGTATTCATGACTGTTCCCCTTGACCATTTTGTCCCGAATAGTCGAGCTCACCTACAACCCATTCAAGCAAGCAACTGCACCTACCAAAATCTCTCTCCATCTCCCTCTCTCTCTCCCTGAAATGGCAGGCTCTAGTTGGTACAAATCTCCAGGTGCGTACGAGATGCGCCGTCTCGTCGTCCTTCTCCTTGCTGTCTTGCTTCCCCATGAAACCATCTCCGCCGCGGAACCTTCCGGCGGCGGCGGCAGGTGCATACGCCGGTGCGGCAGCACCACCGTCCCCTACCCTTTCGGCTTCTCCTCGAGCTGCCCCATCGCCTTGTCCTGCGACGGCAACGCCTCCGTCTCGCTACTTCCACACGAAGGAGGAGATAACGCCACGTCGTCCCGCGTCATCGCCTTCAACCCCACCAACTCCACCGTACTGGTAGCCCTCCCGCCGTCGTGCAGCCGCAGCGTCTCCCACGCCGAGAAGGCGCTCTCTGGCCGCAACTACGGTGTCTCGTCCCGCACCGGACTGTTCCTCGGCGGCGGCTGCCAAGGCAACACGTCCTTATGCAGCGTGCCGGCGGCCGTCATGTCCAGGCTCCTCCGCACGGCGCAGTGCGGTAACGACACCTCTGCCGCCGCCGTGACGTGCGTCTCCTCTGCTACGTCGAACGACACCGCGGCGCCGGACCTGTTTCTGCGGTGGGAGAAGGTGGAGAAACCAAAGTGCGACGACCTGCTGACGTCCACAGTGTTCATGTACACGGAGGAGGGGACGGTGTCGCTGGAGTTCGGCGTGGCGGAGCTGGGCTGGTGGGTCAACGGGACGTGCACCCGCGGCGGCGAGCCTTGCGCGGCGAACGCGACATGCTCCAACGTAATAACGCCGTCCGGGGAGAGGGGGCACCGGTGCGAGTGCGTGGCGGGGATGGAGGGCGACGGCTTCTTGGCCGGCGATGGATGCTACCACGGTGAGTCTTGACTTCTTACATGTGAATGCTTCCAAAATGATATACAGGCCACATGGATCAGCCCACGATATATCTCGCGTTCTGTTACCGGGTGGGTCCCGGTGCCGCTGTGCGCCACGTCAGCTGCACTCACAAGTCGTGCATGCGGTCTATCATGCGCGACATAATCCAATCTCAGTAGTTCACACGGCCAAAAAAAAAAAACTCAAACTAGACGGCTACTCCACTTTCCTAAAGGATTTCAGACAACGCTTTCTTTGCGGGTTGTCTAGGCATCTTCAAATCAAAGTAAAATTGCTCCGGCATTGTGGGTGATCAGTCCCGGATACTAATGTCGGATGCCGCCATTCAATGTTAAACGCATATATTTCAAACAATTTTTCAACTAATCAGATGGAATTTACACAAACCGGCAGAGATTCATCAAAATTCTGATAGAAAGTAGTAGAGATTATCCATACATAGCATGCAAATTTAGTCTACTGCGACAATGCTCAAATTCGACGAGCTTAACCGGATGTCCAACAAGTTTTACATCAACGGATCATGTCGTCCCACACATACTGCCTTTTTTTTCGAAAACATATCGTCCCTTCAGCTTCATCCAACAGTGTGTTTATATAAATGACCGTCCCTCTGTCCCGTGGTACATCGCGGCAGCTCGTGCGGGCAACATAATGTGCGGGCACCAAGGTTAGATGTGTGTTTGGTTCTAGCCGCAACTAAGATAAGTTTTTTTTTAATGAGCAGTAAGCTCCACAAGTCATAGATACGAAATTATGACAAGATTTCCTAAAGCAAGCCAAAGTGTGGCCAAGAATTTAAACAACACAAGTAAGACAAGCATGTCAAAATAGTGTGGCAATGCATGGTAAAGACATACATAATCCAAACATGCCCATAATCTATGAACCAAAAGTTGCCTAGCATTTTCACTAAAATACACCAATTAGGAAATGTACTATTAGACTTAATAGTGTTCTTTCTTTTTTTTGGCCTCTGGATATAGTAGTGTTCAACGAGTGTGTGTGAGATTTTTCACTATTCAGACAACTAAGAATGAGCACTCTTCTCTTATACTTGCGTACTCCCTCCATTTCAAAAATACTTGAAGCTTTAGTTTTGTGCTGACATTATGCAAACAGAAGGTATGGTTTTACTCTATTTTCTCATGTCTTGTTAAACCTTTCTTTTCTCTCTCTGGATCATAACCAAATAAAATTTCTCGAGGTGTCAAATAACTTTATAACAAAAATATATCTACGACATCAAATAAATGAGAATATATATTAGGTTAAAGCTAATTTAGTGTTGTAGATGCTGGTATATTTTTTCATAAATTTGGTTAAACTTGATTTTTTGACTTAGAATAAACCTAAAACTTCAAGTATTTTGGAACAGATGGAGTAATAACTTTTGTCTATATACAACATTAACACTACTAGAAGTTAATTCAGGAAAAATTGATATTTGAAGAATCATGGAAATTTTAGCACTAGCAATGTCGGGACATATAAGGTGTATTTTTACTGTGGGGTATTTTGTCGGTAGTTACAACAACAAAGTTATAAATAAAAATAAAATCCAACGATAGCAATTTTTCGTCACAAAAGTAGACATAATGGCGTACATGGGCCACCATTGTTTCTAGTTTCACATTTGTGGACTTTGTGCCGAGCTTTGAACATGAGATTTTCAACATGATTATGAGTTATGACAAACAGGAATCGCCTATGGCAAAAAATGGCTGGATCCGAACTCTTCTGACCCAGAATATAAATGATGATAGCTACATACTGATGCAACGTTTTTTGTTTTCCCCGTGCAGCTAAGCGGGTTCCCAAGAAGAAGGTGGCTTTCATCGTTGCAGGTAAAAATGTTTCCTGACCTGGTCATCATGCATTTACGTACACGGCGCCATGTAGAATACTGATGGGTCAAGATGCTTCCGGTCAAGGCCGTTGGTTCCATCTGTGGAAACGCCTGCTTGCATGTTTTGACTACTGACCTGGCTAACTAGGATAGAAACAGATACAAAAGCTGAAAGGGGAAATGGGAAAGGAAATGTTGAATTTGGTTCAAAGAATTCCACTGCTTGGCTTGACCAAGACAAGAATCACATTCAGAACTTGAGAAGGGAGTACTTTTCGGGGAAGAAAGATTAGACTAAAATCAACCCTTCATTGCACTTAGTAGCATAATGTAATCAGTCATAGTTGTGTAAAACTACAGTAGTAATATTCAGTAACTTGGGCTGTCACTGACGCTGTATGTTAATAGCAGGTGTCGTGGTGGGCGTGGCGGCGGCGGCCGGCGTGCTCCTGCTGCTCTGCTGGGCACGACGCCGGCGCTCTGTCGGCAAGGGGCGGCAGGGCTCCAGCCGGCTCGCGGCGATGCGGCTGCTGTCGGAGGCGGCGACGTCGAGCGGCGTGCCGGTGTACTCGTACAACGAGGTGGCGCGCGCGACCAACTCCTTCTCCCACACGCACCGCCTCGGCACGGGCGCCTACGGCACGGTCTACGTCGGCAGGCTCCCGGCGAACTCGACGGCGCTCGTGGCCATCAAGCGCCTCCGGTGCCGCCACGACGACCACGACGACGACGGCGGCCGGGTGGTGGCGCTGCTCCTCAACGAGATCAGGCTCATCTCCTCGCTCAGCCACCCCAACCTCGTCCGCCTCCTCGGCTGCTGCCTCGACCGCGGCGAGCAGATCCTCGTCTACGAGCTCGTCCCCAACGGCACCCTCTCCCACCACCTCCACGGCGGCGGCGACGCCACGCTGCCGTGGCGCGCGCGGCTCGGCGTCGCGGCGGGCACGGCCGCCGCCATCGCGTACCTGCACGCCGCGCGCCCGCCCATCTTCCACCGCGACGTCAAGTCCGGCAACATCCTCCTCGGCGCCGACCTCCGCGCCAAGCTCGCCGACTTCGGCCTCTCCCGCGCCGCGCGCGGCGCCGAGGACGCGTCGCGCTCGCACGTCTCCACCGCGCCGCAGGGCACGCCGGGGTACGTCGACCCGGAGTACCACCAGAGCTTCCACCTCTCCGACAAGAGCGACGTGTACAGCTTCGGCGTGGTGCTGCTCGAGCTCATCACCGCCATGAAGGTCGTCGACTTCGGCCGGCCGGCGAACGAGGTCAACCTGGCATGCCTCGCGCTCGACCGGATCGGCAAGGGGAGAGTCGAAGAGATCGTCGACCCGGCGCTCCTCCGCCACGGCGAGGAGTGGGTCATGGAGTCGGTCCGGCACGTCAGCGAGCTCGCCTTCCAGTGCCTGGCGTTCGACAAGGACGTCCGGCCGTCCATGAGCGAGGTGGCCGCCGAGCTGTGCCGGATCAGGGACGCCGCACCAGGCTCCGGCATGACCGACCTCGTCGCCGACGTGGGGCTCGATGGACCGGGCACCACAGCGGCGAAGAAAGCCCGGTCGCCGGTGTCGGTGCAGGACGTTTGGGTCAGCGACCGGAGCTCGCAATCGACCAACGGCTCCATGCCACGCTTTGCGTAGCCAAGTTATATCCCACGTGCACCCAAAGTAGATGAAAATGTAACTTAAACAATTTTTGGGGGTGAAGTTTTCCATGATGAAGATTGTTGTACCTGTACAGTTGCACATGTACTGGCACAAGAACAACTCACAGGAACAGCGCCATAGAAATCAGCAACTTCGGTTTGACCAACGCGACAAGATTGCCACAAGAGCACAAACTTTGGTTTGATCATCATTGCAACAAGATCAGCACAAGAGCACAGAGTTGTTCCCATCCGAACCATATTCGCCGCAGCATTGGAAATACCTAATAAGTTTTACAAGTGAATCATATTCGCCGCAGCATTGGGAATACCTAACAGTTTTACAAGCTGCAGAATCGCACAACTTATCCGGACTTCGTTTCCTCCACCAACCGCGCCGGGCCACATAGAGCTTATCCACACTTGGTTTATATTCCTATAAATGCTGAACCCACGGAGAGCGAAGGAGGCACACTAGCTAGTCCAGTCCAGAACAGCATACTACACTTCCAACAGGGGCTCAGGGATCAACTGAAGAAGAAGAATACAGGATGTGCTACAAGGTGGAGTGCGACAAATGCGGCAAGATCACCTGGAAGGGGTGCGGCAAGCATGTCGCTTCCGTCTACGAAGACATCGAGAAAGGAAAGCACTGCACCTGCAAGGCGTGGCCGGGTGTTGACACAGAAGGGTCGTCCTCGAACACCAAAGAAGGTGACGTGCTTTTGCTTGAATCTTTTTCATCTGTCCAGAATCGCAAGACAGATTTACTGAGAATGGTTCCCGGGGCTGTACTTGCAGGTGGAGGAAAAGCTTGAGTTCTTGCGCAAGGATCACTAGTTTTGCAACTACTGGACTGAATGAGACTGCAGTTTTGAATAAAAGCTTGCCTCTGCTATCTGCTCTGTATTTGTTTCTGGCTTCTTCGCCGAAGTCACTTTCGATGATCTAATAAAACATTCTGCAGTTGATCGATTGTCTTATCTAGCTAAAGACGCAAATCAGGGCTGGGTTCCAGAGAGAGCTGGAAAAACTCAGCAAACTCTTTGATCAATGATTCATAAGCTATATCCATTAGCTCTGCATCATTAAGTTCTGTACCATTGGAAGCCTTCTGTAATATCTGCTTAATGCTACCAACACCACGGCCCTTTATGCCGCAGGGAACAATGTGTTGAAAAGGGGTTAGGTCAGTTGTGACATTTAGCGCTAGACCATGATATACTATCCATCTTGCACACATAATTCCAATAGCTGCAACTTTCTGCTCACCTGGAGAGGAAACAGAGTGTACAAGTTAAGAAAGATACGTAATAAACATGATAAAACACTTTGCAGTATCCAAAAGGATAATAACATACCAACCCAGACACCAGTGAGGCCTTCTATTCTTGATGCCTTAATAGAGAATGCAGACTGAAGGGCACGAATGATCACACCTTCAAGTGATCTTTGGTACCAGACAAGATCCTTCTTCTGATACCGCAAATTGATAATCGGGTACAGAACAAGCTAAGCAAGCAAAAGAATTGACTGTAAGAAAATATAGTGTTAAGCTACAAAAAGCATGAATAACTGAGATTTTGTATTCAATATTTCAAAAGTCAGGAAGTTTGTTCTTATTTGAGAATGTTCACAAGTTGATTCTAACCAAAAAGGTTATGGAAAACCTTATTTGTTCATTATTTACTTCCCTTTGAAGCTTAGGTTTATTTCAGATTTAACTACCTTGAAGCAGAAAACTAAATTGGGAACAATGCCGAGCACAAGTAAAACAATGTGAACTACACTGTCAAACCCATGATACAACTTTTTTCTTATTGAAATTGTAAATATAAGTAACAAATACCTGTCCAGGACCATGATATGTCACCTGCCCAGCACGATCAATACGATGAATCTCAATAGGAGAATCTTCTATATTGAAATTGAGGTACTTCTCGTCGTTGCCGTTGCCCAATGTATAGACCGGTGGATGTTGCAGTGCGATTAAGGTGTCCGAGTGATCTTCATCTGTGTCGGTGTCTATGCCTACCAACGCTTTCCTCCTCTCAACAATGGACTTCTGCCAACCCCACGAATCAACATAAGGAACTATCTGCCGATGGAGATCAAAGAGCTCACACCTGTTGAATACAGAGAATGTCATTCGCCACGATAAAAAGGCAGACATGCTACAGCAGTGCTCACAGCTTCGGTCCAGGTGGTAATGCAGACGGCAAGCCTATGATTACACAAATTATTTGGAGCTACCTAGACTGTAAATTCATCATGATTCATAAGCTTTAGTTACTTCAAATTACTACTAGTCACTGACGCATCTCTTCGTAGCTGAGACTGATTGAAATTGTTGGCACGGCCTCTGAATAAAACTATAATAACCACAGCAATTAAGATTCGCGAGTCGAGACTCGAGAGTACCTCCTGCCGACGCGGGCGGCACCTGTGACTGGGGCCGCGGCGGCGATAGGGCCGGAGCAGCAGCCTTCGGCGAGGCCCAGCCTCCCCCCTCGGGAGCGCGCCGAGGAGCCCCTGGCTGCGGCCGGGAAGGGCAGGACGCCGTGGCAGAACGGGGCGGAGACCGCCATGGCTGCAGGAACCATGCTCTCGAGTATGGCTGCAGCGGAACCGAGCCCGCGGGGACTGGACTTGTGCGCCGGCGCGCGGCGGAGTCGCCGAGGAGGAGGGAACCTGGGCCGGCCTGCCTGGATTGGATGGGCGCGAATCGAATCGCACGGCACAACGGCAACGCCGAGATCACACTTCTTTCTTTTTGAACTGGAACATAATGATTCCATTACTCAACCGGCGCAGCACTCTCGCTGGCCACCAAAACGCCGAGATCACACTGATTTTTTTAATATATTTTTTGCGGTGTAGATCACACGTCCGTTAATAGGAAGTAGTACTTGTTACGCATAAACTTTACCTGGTGAGGAATTGATATTATTTTTCAGGACTAGTTTTTTCTACAGAGAGAGAATTTTTAGGGATAATTCCTTTTTAGCAATGAAAACACTTTCATTAACTCAGGGATACAAATAATCTCTGCCCAAATAGAAAGCCAAACATGTCGGCCATAATCTAGCCCTATCGGCTCGCTGCCTTTGTTAAGAGCATCTCCGATAGATAATAGATGATGTATATATATTATACCTCTTCCGTCCCAAAATTCTTGTCTTGGTTTTGTCTAAATACGGATGTATCAAGTCACGTTTTAGTATTAGATACATCTGTATCTAGACAAATTTAAGACAAGAATTTTGGGACGGAGGGAGTAGAAAGGTAAACGTTGCGAGCTGGCAGACCGGCCGAACTTTCGGCCGGCTCGCGAGCCACGCTGGCTCCAACGTCCACGAAACAAACCCCCGCATAAGATATGTGTACATGGTGGACCTCACACAACCGCCCCCCACTCCTATTCTTATCCTTTCCCTCGCCTTCCTTTTGGCTTTTCTTCAACCTCCAGCCGCGGCATCCTCTGCTCTCCAGAACCACGATTTTCTCTCCTCTATGTTGCTCACGAACCACCACTAGCTCCCCTCACCGGCGGCCATTGTTTGTTGCAACCAGCAGCTACTGGCGGGGGAGACCGGGGGGAGGGGAGGGGGGGCTCTGGAGATGCTGGAACCAGAGTCCACGGCTCCACGCGTGCTGCAACCAGCACGGCCGGCGGTGAAGACGACGAGCTCTGATGCTGCAACTAGAGATTTTTATTGCTGGAACCAGACGGCAGAAAAGCTGCAACTACTTTTGGCGGGTGCGGGAACCGGACAACGTCGAGTTCGTTTTTGCTGGAACTGGCAAAAAAAATTGCTGGAACCGGCAAGATTTTTTGCTGCATGGCCAGGTGAGAGTTCTTGCTATGACCGGCGGCGGCAATGTGTTTTTGCTGGAAACATGGATAATTTTTGCTACAACCCGCATGTGTTTTTGCTACTGCCGGCAAAATCAATAGATTTTTTGCTTTGGCTGAGATTTTCTTTTTTGCAAGGGAACACGATGGTCTGAGCGGACGACGGCGACGAGCGGAGGCGGTGATGCGTGGAGATGCTGCAACCACAATGGGAGCGAGCTGGAACCGGCCGGTGGGTGAGCTGCAGTCACCCACTGGGGACGAGCGTGGTCGACACGGGTGGTTGGCGAGCAGGAGCGGCAAAACGGCGGGCATGGGTGGCTTGGGGTCGCCGGCGAGCGTGGGTTGCAAGGAGGACGAACGCGGCGGCCGGCGAACACGAGGGATTTCTGTTTTGCTTCCAAATCACGCGCTTTGACAGAAGGGAGGAAGGAGAAGGATCCGATATGACGGTCGTAACAGGGCAAATCGAACGATAGGGCAGCGACCGGCCCAAATTTGGGTCGGCGCACCGGCGCCTATCATTGCCCTTATAGAAATACGCCTTTTACATCATCATGGACAAAAACGGTGCTCCAGCGTGTAATGTAGATGTAAAAAACATTACTTCAAGTTTTCTCTAGATGCAAAGTAGATCACTTGGTGATGCAACAGTTGTTCGAGTAAATCTCGA
>NC_041389.1:92530603-92538582 GCF_002162155.2 Triticum dicoccoides | reverse complement strand
CTGCCGCTAGTCCAATGCATGCTTCCTCTGACCCAACGGACACCAAAGCAACTCTGACGCTCCTCGCGATGGCCGCCTCCGTTTCTGTCGTCGATCTAGCCATCGCCGCCATGCATTTCCCAAATCAGCGCGAAGGATTTGCAGTCCCCGCCGCCGTCGCCTCCGAAATGGAACCGCCAACGAGGAAGAAGGCAGGCGTGACCAACCACGAGGTGGTGGCTCAAAGCAGCTGTCGCTCGACCCTGCCGCATTTTTGTCCCGAGCGAAGAGGACGAAGGTCCCATGGCGGTTGCTGTTGTCGCTTCCTCATCGGTGTCGCCGGTAGCTGCTGCTTCATGTGCAACTGTTGTTGCTGCCGTGCCTCCTCCCACACCACCTCCCGTCCTGTCGTTGGCCGTGGAGCGACTGTTGTGGAGCTCGTGTATTTTACATCACCTTTTGAAGCACTAGCTATTGGTGATGTGTTTTACATCGTCGGTTGTAGTTGAAGATTTAGTCATGAAAAAGAGAGTGCGTCGATTTGGAGCTCGGGCTCAGCTGCACCCATAATCTACGTCGTCCGTTCCAGACTTGGGATTCGAACAAAGCCAGCTGGCGTCTCCTGTGCGAGCGTTGGTAAAAGGAGGAAAACACCCAATACAGTATGAAACAGTAGCCCGTAAGTGGGGCTGGCCCGTCGCTGCCAGACTGGCGTCGCGGTTAAGCGGAATGGGCCGTGGACCAGGACCGTGCATTTCAGAGTGGGCCGTGGGACTAGACGTCAGCTTTTTTTGTCTGGGCCTGGAACAGATAAGGAATCCAGGACAGGGTTCGGTGTCTGAGCCGCTTCCGGCTCATTCTAGAGGCCTCTCGCCGCCGTCGAAGACAAATACTCCCTCGTTACCAGTTTATAAGGCTCATATCTGAAATCTCACCAACCAAGGGAAATGTCTATTGGCTGGGATGAATTAAGCTGGTTTAGAAAGTGTCCAATGAGCCTTCTTCCTTTTCTTCGCGAAAACTGTACGCGCCGCAGTATTAATTCTCAGCCCGTTCGACTCCCGATGCAATAACTCCAGCGCCCGCGTGCTCTATGCTGCGCGCTAACGGCTGCATGCGCGCGCTCTCTCCCGCCCGACCTCAAAACTAAACCGGCCCGTGCGCGCAGTCTCTCCCACCTCTCTCTCTCTCATCTGCATGGCGCATGCATAGGCCAGTTTCATTTTCATGGTTTGCATGCACGGCGCCAAACAACAAATGAAAAAAGCACCGCCAAAATCCTCTAGTGCCATTAGCTCAATTTTTGGTTTTTCAGCGTTGGCGCCGCGAACTCGAACACTGCCTCTCCCGCCGTAGCAAATCGTACATGCACTGCAGTATAAAGTGGTGGGCAGCAAGCAAGTTTAGCCACACCATTCTTCTCCCACATCTCCATCTTCTTTCCGGAATCCAATCTGACATCGCTTTGCTGCTCTCGTTTCGTATGTGGATGAAAAGAGTACAGGAGGGTGGGTGAAAGAACACGAGTGCTTCGAGTCGTTTTAAAGAAGTGGGTGGTGCATGCATGCAGGCATGCAGCGAGGGAGAGGAAAGGAGTAACGGCCACTTCTCTTCGTACGAGAACAACAGCCAGCGAATTAATTGCGAGCGTAGGGATCGAAACGACCGCAGCGCTTTAACCGAGTGGACCACGAATTGAGCCTTATGTTTTGGAAATCTGGCGATTTTGAAATAAGCCTTATAAACTGGTAAGGAGGGAGTACACAGGAGAGGTCACCGGGGCCGCTTTAGCGTGGTGCCGCGCGGGTTCTGTCGCTTTTGCTTCACCGTTGGCCTAGCTGCGGATGGACACTGAGGGAATGGAATTCCTACTGGATGTGGTCGACAGGTTCGTTCTAGTCCAGATCTGTGCCGAATTTCTCCTGTTAGAAAAGATTCGATAAGCTTGATCTGCGTTGGAGAGCAAATCTTCATGCGGCTGATTCGCCGTTTTCTATGCAGGTTCCCAGTGCGGGAGGAGTATGCAGATAATGTTGACCATCCGGATCCAGTCTTGCTCATGTACCTTCTGGATAAGGGGGCTGCGAGTCCGGAGATTGGTCAGGCAGACGTTGATTCTGGGGTAGCTGAGATGGTGTGCGGAGGTGTGCTAACTGACGCTGAAGTAGGTGCCCCCCGTAGACGTGATGAATCTTCGACGAGGTCTGCCCAATCATCGGGCAGAGTCAATCCACAGGCCCCGGCTGGACTAAGAGGTGAAGCTCAGAGAACAACCATCTCTAGTTTCTGTTTTTGCTGTTACAAGAGTACCTACGTTTGATCTGTGGTTCAATGTTCACATGAACAAAAGCTTGTTTCTCCATTTGGGGGAAAGTACTGGTTACACCAAACCTCTAACAAGAAAACTTAGAACTGGAAAAATTGCTGGTACGATTATCAACTCTCAAATGGTTTTTTATAGTTTTTCCTGTATGTACAGAATTTAGTTTGTGCGGTTCTGCAAAAACAGAAAAGTATGATGGCCCATCGAAGATGCTATTCCTCTATTTGCAAGACCGTATGGGGATAAATGCGGTTGGAACAAATGTTCTTGAAGGAATTCTGTCAAAAAGCAGTGATATAATAAAATCCAGAATTTGTAGTAATCAGATTTGGGTTAGTTTTCTATATAATGAACATTTAAATTGTGCATTTTGCAACTCACCACAGGCTTCGTTTGGGGAGTGCGCCACCGGACCGTGTGCCCTGTCCATCAAGGATGAGCGCCCTCGAGTTGTCAATACGTAAATATGATGAGCAACCAGACAAGAGTGTGGTCCGACCTGAGCTAGGTCTTAGTTTTGACTCGCTAGGGGAGGCGTACGATTTCTATAACTTGTATTTGTGGGAAATCGGGTTTGGCATAAGATATGGGAAAAGCAGGCTCAATGCCGAGAGGACAAAAAGCATGCAGGAGATAGTTTGTGGGTGTTCGGTGAGTGAGCATTTCGATTCAGATAAAAAGAAATGACACATGTACTGAATTTGGTTGTACAGATCAAATTGCTGGGTTCTTTTTGTTGACTTCCATTGATGTATGATATGCAGGGGAAACCAGACGCTGAAAACAGCAGGTCCTATAGGTGCAAGTGCCCAGCTCTGATCAGGCTGCTATGTGCATCAGACAACAGTTGGTACATAACAGAGCACCAGGCGAGCCACAATCATTCGATGTCGCTTACAATGGGAGAGAAAGTGCATTGGCCGTCTCATAAACACATAGACGTGTATACCAAGGATTTGATAAGATAGTTGAGGGAGAACAACATCAACCTTGGCAAGGTATACAACATAATTGGAATCTTCTTTGGTTCAGTTGAGAAGGTGCCCTTCACGAAAAGGACACTCAGGAACATTTGTGGGAAGATTAGTCGTGAACAGGCTGAAGATGAATTACGGAAGACACTGCAGGTGTTTGCCGACATCTGGTCGAGTGACCCTGGTTTCTCCTATGTGGTGCTTGCCGAGAAAGACAGCAAGGTGAAGAATCTCATGTGGGCTAATGGGAGCAGAAGGATGCAGTACAGGTTCTTTGGCGACGTGGTCACATTCGACACCACATACAGGACAAATTTGTACAACATGCCATTATGTTTATTTGTCGGAGTTAACAATCACTACCAGAGTATCATCCTGGCTGGCGTGCTGATGCGTGACGAGCAAGAAGAGAGCTTTGAATGGGTGTTTTCAGAATTCATTCGCATGATGGGCGGACCTGCACCTAAAACAATACTAACAGGTGAATGATTGAACACATAAAAGTGCTTTCAGTTCCTTGTTTGTAAGAGTTCCCCTCCGAATGCACAGGACAGTCACATCATTTACGAAAGTAAAAAGCTGAAAGCAAAAAGGTCATCATTTGTGTTTCTGATTAAACATGATTTTTTGTCGGACCAATGCAGGGCTATGGAGGTTGCAATCAAGAAAATTTATCCGAACACTGTCCACCGTTTGTGCAAGTGGCATGTTCTGAAAAAGGCAAAAGAAACACTAGGGTGGCTTTACACAAAAAAATGTGATTTTCAAGCTGAATTTCACAAAGTTGTTAACCACATGCTAACTGAGGAAGAATTTGAATCAGCGTGGGATGCGCTGCTTGATAAATACAATTTGAGGGGGCATAACTATATGACCCAACTATATGAGACAAGACATAAATGGGCGAAACCATATTTCAGAGATGTGTTTTGTGCGAAAATGACGAGTACACAGAGGAGTGAGAGTGCAAACCACATGCTGAAAACGGACATGCCCCCTGCAAGCCCAATGCATGTTTTCGTCTGACAATACATGAGACTTCAATTTGACCGGAAGCGCGATGAAAGCTATGAGGAAAAGAGGACAATGATTGTAAATACATTGCTGCCATTCAAAAACTAAGATTCCTGATTTTTAACAGTTTGTGCTTATGAACTGATTTCGTCTCTGTGAATGTTTTTGTTTTGGCAGGGCGGCGTCGTGCGGCGGACTAACCTTGCGATAGAGCGCCATGCCAGCAAAATATATACTAGGAATATGTTTGAGAAATTTGGCCGCCTACTGGTAGAAGGAACCGCAGAGTTGTGATGTCCTTATTTGAAACGACGCAGAGTTGTGTCGTTGAGCACATGTAAGGTTATATGCTTTTCTGAACAATTTGTTAGCTAAACTGAATTTTACTCCTGGCTGTATGATATGACTGTATGATATGATAAGAAATCGTAACCGTTTGTGTTCTTGAAATGTTTATGGTTGTCTGCACAATTTGATAACTGAAGAAAATTTCACAGCATGTCTATCCTTGGCCATGTATAATTTTTATGGATGTCTGAACAATTTGAATGCTAAAATTAAAGTTACAGTGGTTGCACCCATTGAATTGATCTTTTGTCTCCGTGAGCACGGATACTGATTAGCTTTGAGTGAACAAATTCGTAAGCATTATTTCTTGCTGATGTTGTGGTTTATGGTTATGGTTCTCTGAATTGTGAAGGGATGATCTGAACTTGCTATTCCTTGTCGTCACTGAAAACGTATACAACCAACGAGCGATGAAGGGGAGGGTAGAACTGAATGACCAGTTGGTGTTGTCTGGAAAACAACAACGTGGTTTCAAATTGAGGCGTTTGTTTTTTCCCTTGCTCAAGCTTTACTGCCTTGGGTGTATTCGCAACTGACGTACCAACACTTGGACAGCATGTGTGCATCGACCGCGTGGTTGCTGCCCCACGCAACTTGACGATTCAAATTTCAAACCCAGTTAGTCACTGCGGAATAAAAGCGCCATGTGGCTCAGGAAAAGGTGCCGAGCCATCCTTCATAGACCTGTCCCGCGACGACGTTAGCTTGGATAAGATGACGAGCCATCCATCCTCTATCTGTCCCGCGACGGTGTTGAAACCCTGCGTAACAATAAATGCTCCAGTCCACCGCGCCACAGAACGAGATATACGACCGAAAAATACAGAAAGACGCACAAATCTTGATGCAAACCATCGGTGTGGATTGTGGGATCATCTGAGCCCGAGCTCAGAAGCAGATTTTCGTGAAAAAGACCACTTTTTGGTGATTTATATTTAACTCCAATCACAATTTAATGATGTAAAATGCATCATTTATTGAAGATGCTCCTCTACATTCAGATGTCTCTCCTCATGGATCACTTTCACTGAAGGCAAAGAAAGTCATCTCATTTGATCTCCTCAATCAATACTGCTGAGCTCCCCAGGTACTCCTCCTTCAGGTGGTTCACCGTAGCTATACAATCGGTAGAGATAATTAATTTATTGCATGCTAAATCCATGGCTAAATCATTAGAGATAATTGATTTTTAGGACTAGGTTTTTTTTTTGAGAACTATTTTTAGGACTAGGTGAGGAATTGATGGCGGCTGCACGACACCAACTAAACTGAGCTGGGGCTGGGGCTGGGCCAGGCGCGCGCGCGTCACTTCTTCGTGGGAGGACGGACGACCAAGGGACGGGCGGGGCCCGGTCCAGTCTGTCGGCGTTACCGGCCCATGCCTTTGCGCGACAGCCCGATTAACGCCGCCCCGCACATCGCGCTTCCGCTTTCACGCGCACAGCCCCAGATCCGGAACTCTAACTGCCGCCGCGGGCCCAGCGAGCAGACGGCTCAGGACGGCTGGTCCTCGAGTCCCACCGGCGCATGCGTCGCCGGGCGGATTAACTGCGCCGTGTGGCGCAGGTGGCGCAGGTTTTGTTTGCTTGTTTTGAAACTCACACGCAACTCGTGCAGGCCTGCCCTCATCGGGATGCGGTAGGGAAATCGCACGCCCACATTTTGTTTAGAAATTTTCTTTTAAACCTCAATTGGTATTCCATCGTAAAACAGTCACGGGTGTAATTTCCTCTTCTCTTTTTTTTAAGTATCAATCGCCCCGGTATATTTATATTTAAAAATCTGGGATCCCATCAGAGACCAGATCTAAAACAAAGTCTGAAGTCACCATCAGCCAAAACTTGCAAAGTTCTTCCCCGCTCCTACCTTAGCCAACTTATGAGCGGCGTAATTTGCAGATAGACGCACCCATGACACTTTGACATCACTGAATTCGCGCATCATTTTCTTAATCTCTTAGACTCTCGGCCCAGCTGGCGACAGGTTCTTGTTCGAGTCTCCAAGCATGTTTGACACCACCTTTCTATCTGTCTCGAGATGTAGCTTCTGGACGTTGATTTCCGCAGCTAACTCGACCGCCTGTCAAGATGCCTTCAGTTCTGTCGTCTCGGTGTCCGTGACTCCGTCAAAGAAGTCGGACGCTGCAGCGCGGAAGTCGCTTTGATCACCCTGAGGATAACGCTGCCCCCCACCCTTGTCTTCATGCCTAGACACGGCACCATCGGCATTAGCTTTGACCCATCCAGATTCTGGAGCAGCCCAGCGTTGCACTTCTTTAGCATTCGTGGCCGGAGGTTTCTTCTCATGTAATATTGTCCATTCGGCCATATACGCCATGACCAATGCAACTATTACATGTGGCTCAACTATCTTTTTCCCTTCCTTTGTTTCGTTTCGCGCTAGCCATAGCCCATATATCGACTGCACCATTGCAGCTCTCTGATCGTCCGTAGCCTCGGCAAACCACCCTAGCAACCAGCTTGTAAGTGTGCTTGAGGAGTCCGTTGAACACAGTGGGGTCGCCACTGCAACTCCTTTCTCTGACCGCAAGATCTTCCAAAACATCGTCGAGTGTGTTTCAGCTCTTCCACAAGCTACACAAAACACACCGTTCGTAATGCTTCGTCGAAATAACTTAGCTCTTCCACAAAGCTACACAAAATCATAGATGGAAATTACTAACGGGCTAGAGGCAAAATTGAGAAGAGAGTCAAAACTGTTGAGTGGGAGATAAACCTAGATTTAAAGTGGATTTACAAGTATACATAAACCCATTAGAATAAAATCACCCTAGTGTGTGAGAGAATCAATCGTCAATATTAACTGGGTTGTTTATTCTTCTTCTTTATTTGTAAATACATCTTTTACGTTTTCAATGAAGGTCGCTACAACTCTAGAACACTATCTTTCATACTTTAGTATTCATGTGGTTGAATTACTATGCTTGTGGTACAACAAATCCTTGTCAATCCCTTCTCTATAGTCACCTTCTCTTTATCTCTCACCCGTTTTGTTTTCTGTGGAAACAATCGAGCTTTATTAAAAATCCTTCTCAAGGAAAAAATATGCAGGATGGGGCAGCAGGTCGCCACACCACGAAGAGGACGTTCCGGCTCACAAGGAAAATTAGATGATGGGTCAATACTGAGAACACTCACCAACAATTGATGACATTGTTTGGTTTTGAAGACTCGATAATGTTAGATGTAGAGGTTCAATAGGACGAGAGACATAAGAGTATCTGTTGAATAGAACACGACCCGATAGATCCCATGGCAAGAAAAGAAAGAAGGGCTGCCCTGCAACATAGAAAAACATTAGGAAGGTGGTGACCGGCGGGG
>NC_041389.1:92527124-92530339 GCF_002162155.2 Triticum dicoccoides | reverse complement strand
TAGGGATGTTTCCAAAGGTATTTCATAGCATTATCAAGTGATTGAGTTCTACCACGATAGCGGTATGCATTAATACAAACAGAATCAAAGAGAATATGCATTTTACAAGTCTACAAAAAAACATAGGTGAGAATCAGCTAGTGATTGGATGGTCAGGAGGGCGGTGGTACCCCCAACCCAACAAAAATCAAACCTCCCAAATGTTAGTAGGCCTTCTATGTGTATGCGTGTGTGTGCGCGAGCACGCGTGTGTGTCTCTGTTGTATGCGACATTTCTAAAAAAAATCATAGACGAAAAGAAAAATAATAAGAGTCCTTAAAGGTTTAGAGGCAAAATTGAGAAAGAGTCAAATTTGTTGAAGACAAAATCATAGATGGAAATTACTAACGGGCTAGAGGCAAAATTGAGAAGAGAGTCAAAACTGTTGAGTGGGAGATAAACCTAGATTTAAAGTGGATTTACAAGTATACATAAACCCATTAGAATAAAATCACCCTAGTGTGTGAGAGAATCAATCGTCAATATTAACTGGGTTGTTTATTCTTCTTCTTTATTTGTAAATACATCTTTTACGTTTTCAATGAAGGTCGCTACAACTCTAGAACACTATCTTTCATACTTTAGTATTCATGTGATTGAATTACTGTGCTTGTGGTACAACACATCCTTGTCCATCCTCCTTCTCTATAGTCACCTTCTCTTTATCTCTCACCCGTTTTGTTTTCTGTGGAAACAATCGAGCTTTATTAAAAATCCTTCTCAAGGAAAAAAAATGCAGGATGGGGCAGCAGGTCGCCACACCACGAAGAGGACGTTCCCGCTCACAAGGAAAATTAGATGATGGGTCAATACTGAGAACACTCACCAACAATTGATGACATTGTTTGGTTTTGAAGACTCGATAATGTTAGATGTAGAGGTTCAATAGGACGAGAGACATAAGAGTATCTGTTGAATAGAACACGACCCGATAGATCCCATGGCAAGAAAAGAAAGAAGGGCTGCCCTGCAACATAGAAAAACATTAGGAAGGTGGTGACCGGCGGGGAGGGGGGGGATTTGCTGCAACCAAATGAGCCCTTAGGGATGTTTCCAAACGTATTTCATAGCATTATCAAGTGATTGAGTTCTACCACGATAGCGGTATGCATTAATACAAACAGAATCAAAGAGAATATGCATTTTACAAGTATACAAAAAAACATAGGTGAGAATCAGCTACTGATTGGATGGTTAGGAGGGCGGTGGTACCCCCAACCCAACAAAAATCAAACCTCCCAAATGTTAGTAGGCCTTCTATGTGTATGCGTGTGTGTGCGCGAGCACGCGTGTGTGTCTCTGTTGTATGCGACATTTCTAACAAAAATCATAAACGAAAAGAAAAATAATAAGAGTCCTTAAAGGTTTAGAGGCAAAATTGAGAAAGAGTCAAATTTGTTGAAGACAAAATCATAGATGGAAATTACTAACGGGCTAGAGGCAAAATTGAGAAGAGAATCAAAACTGTTGAGTGGGAGATAAACCTAGATTTAAAGTGGATTTACAAGTATACATAAACCCATTAGAATAAAATCACCCTAGTGTGTGAGAGAATCAATCGTCAATATTAACTGGGTTGTTTATTCTTCTTCTTTATTTGTAAATACATCTTTTACGTTTTCAATGAAGGTCGCTACAACTCTAGAACACTATCTTTCATACTTTAGTATTCATGTGATTGAATTACTGTGCTTGTGGTACAACAAATCCTTGTCAATCCCTTCTCTATAGTCACCTTCTCTTTATCTCTCACCCGTTTTGTTTTCTGTGGAAACAATCGAGCTTTATTAAAAATCCTTCTCAAGGGAAAAAAATGCAGGATGGGGCAGCAGGTCGCCACACCACGAAGAGGACGTTCCCGCTCACAAGGAAAATTAGATGATGGGTCAATACTGAGAACACTCACCAACAATTGATGACATTGTTTGGTTTTGAAGACTCGATAATGTTAGATGTAGAGGTTCAATAGGACGAGAGACATAAGAGTATCTGTTGAATAGAACACGACCCGATAGATCCCATGGCAAGAAAAGAAAGAAGGGCTGCCCCGCAACATATAAAAACATTAGGAAGGTGGTGACCGGCGGGGGGGGGGGGATTTGCTGCAACCAAATGAGCCCTTAGGGATGTTTCCAAAGGTATTTCATAGCATTATCAAGTGATTGAGTTCTACCACGATAGCGGTATGCATTAATACAAACAGAATCAAAGAGAATATGCATTTTACAAGTCTACAAAAAAACATAGGTGAGAATCAGCTAGTGATTGGATGGTTAGGAGGGCGGTGGTACCCCCAACCCAACAAAAATCAAACCTCCCAAATGTTAGTAGGCCTTCTATGTGTATGCGTGTGTGTGCGCGAGCACGCGTGTGTGTCTCTGTTGTATGCGACATTTCTAAAAAAAATCATAGACGAAAAGAAAAATAATAAGAGTCCCTAAAGGTTTAGAGGCAAAATTGAGAAAGAGTCAAATTTGTTGAAGACAAAATCATAGATGGAAATTACTAACGGGCTAGAGGCAAAATTGAGAAGAGAGTCAAAACTGTTGAGTGGGAGATAAACCTAGATTTAAAGTGCATTTACAAGTATACATAAACCCATTAGAATAAAATCACCCTAGTGTGTGAGAGAATCAATCGTCAATATTAACTGGGTTGTTTATTCTTCTTCTTTATTTGTAAATACATCTTTTACGTTTTCAATGAAGGTCGCTACAACTCTAGAACACTATCTTTCATACTTTAGTATTCATGTGATTGAATTACTGTGCTTGTGGTACAACAAATCCTTGTCAACCCCTTCTCTATCGTCACCTTCTCTTTATCTCTCACCCGTTTTGTTTTCTGTGGAAACAATCGAGCTTTATTAAAAATCCTTCTCAAGGAAAAAAAATGCAGGATGGGGCAGCAGGTCGCCACACCACGAAGAGGACGTTCCCGCTCACAAGGAAAATTAGATGATGGGTCAATACTGAGAACACTCACCAACAATTGATGACATTGTTTGGTTTTGAAGACTCGATAATGTTAGATGTAGAGGTTCAATAGGACGAGAGACATAAGAGTATCTGTTGAATAGAACACGACCCGATAGATCCCATGGCAAGAAAAGAAAGAAGGGCTGCCCTGCAACATAGAAAAACATTAGGAAGGTGGTGACCGGCGGGGGGGGGGG
>NC_041389.1:92520105-92520908 GCF_002162155.2 Triticum dicoccoides | reverse complement strand
TTGAAGACTCGATAATGTTAGATGTAGAGGTTCAATAGGACGAGAGACATAAGAGTATCTGTTGAATAGAACACGACCCGATAGATCCCATGGCAAGAAAAGAAAGAAGGGCTGCCCTGCAACATAGAAAAACATTAGGAAGGTGGTGACCGGCGGGGAGGGGGGGGGGATTTGCTGCAACCAAATGAGCCCTTAGGGATGTTTCCAAAGGTATTTCATATCATTATCAAGTGATTGAGTTCTACCACGATAGCGGTATGCATTAATACAAACAGAATCAAAGAGAATATGCATTTTACAAGTCTACAAAAACCCATAGGTGAGAATCAGCTAGTGATTGGATGGTTAGGAGGGCGGTGGTACCCCCAACCCAACAAAAATCAAACCTCCCAAATGTTAGTAGGCCTTCTATGTGTATGCGTGTGTGTGCGCGAGCACGCGTGTGTGTCTCTGTTGTATGCGACATTTCTAAAAAAAATCATAGACGAAAAGAAAAATAATAAGAGTCCTTAAAGGTTTAGAGGCAAAATTGAGAAAGAGTCAAATTTGTTGAAGACAAAATCATAGATGGAAATTACTAACGGGCTAGAGGCAAAATTGAGAAGAGAGTCAAAACTGTTGAGTGGGAGATAAACCTAGATTTAAAGTGGATTTACAAGTATACATAAACCCATTAGAATAAAATCACCCTAGTGTGTGAGAGAATCAATCGTCAATATTAACTGGGTTGTTTATTCTTCTTCTTTATTTGTAAATACATCTTTTACGTTTTCAATGAAGGTCGCTACAACTCTAGAACACTA
>NC_041389.1:92515834-92520095 GCF_002162155.2 Triticum dicoccoides | reverse complement strand
GATTGAGTTCTACCACGATAGCGGTATGCATTAATACAAACAGAATCAAAGAGAATATGCTTTTTACAAGTCTACAAAAAAACATAGGTGAGAATCAGCTAGTGATTGGATGGTTAGGAGGGCGGTGGTACCCCCAACCCAACAAAATCAAACCTCCCAAATGTTAGTAGGCCTTCTATGTGTATGCGTGTGTGTGCGCGAGCACGCGTGTGTGTCTCTGTTGTATGCGACATTTCTAAAAAAAATCATAGACGAAAAGAAAAATAATAAGAGTCCTTAAAGGTAACGGGTTAGAGGCAAAATTGAGAAGAGAGTCAAAACTGTTGAGTGGGAGATAAACCTAGATTTAAAGTGGATTTACAAGTATACATAAACCCATTAGAATAAAATCACCCTAGTGTGTGAGAGAATCAATCGTCAATATTAACTGGGTTGTTTATTCTTCTTCTTTATTTGTAAATACATCTTTTACGTTTTCAATGAAGGTCGCTACAACTCTAGAACACTATCTTTCATACTTTAGTATTCATGTGATTGAATTACTGTGCTTGTGGTACAACAAATCCTTGTCAATCCCTTCTCTATAGTCACCTTCTCTTTATCTCTCACCCGTTTTGTTTTCTGTGGAAACAATCGAGCTTTATTAAAAATCCTTCTCAAGGAAAAAAAATGCAGGATGGGGCAGCAGGTCGCCACACCACGAAGAGGACGTTCCCGCTCACAAGGAAAATTAGATGATGGGTCAATACTGAGAACACTCACCAACAATTGATGACATTGTTTGGTTTTGAAGACTCGATAATGTTAGATGTAGAGGTTCAATAGGACGAGAGACATAAGAGTATCTGTTGAATAGAACACGACCCGATAGATCCCATGGCAAGAAAAGAAAGAAGGGCTGCCCTGCAACATAGAAAAACATTAGGAAGGTGGTGACCGGCGGGGGGGGGGGGGATTTGCTGCAACCAAATGAGCCCTTAGGGATGTTTCCAAAGGTATTTCATAGCATTATCAAGTGATTGAGTTCTACCACGATAGCGGTATGCATTAATACAAACAGAATCAAAGAGAATATGCATTTTACAAGTCTACAAAAACCCATAGGTGAGAATCAGCTAGTGATTGGATGGTTAGGAGGGCGGTGGTACCCCCAACCCAACAAAAATCAAACCTCCCAAATGTTAGTAGGCCTTCTATGTGTATGCGTGTGTGTGCGCGAGCACGCGTGTGTGTCTCTGTTGTATGCGACATTTTTAAAAAAAATCATAGACGAAAAGAAAAATAATAAGAGTCCTTAAAGGTTTAGAGGCAAAATTGAGAAAGAGTCAAATTTGTTGAAGACAAAATCATAGATGGAAATAACTAACGGGCTAGAGGCAAAATTGAGAAGAGAGTCAAAACTGTTGAGTGGGAGATAAACCTAGATTTAAAGTGGATTTACAAGTATACATAAACCCATTAGAATAAAATCACCCTAGTGTGTGAGAGAATCAATCGTCAATATTAACTGGGTTGTTTATTCTTCTTCTTTATTTGTAAATACATCTTTTACGTTTTCAATGAAGGTCGCTACAACTCTAGAACACTACCTTTCATACTTTAGTATTCATGTGATTGAATTACTGTGCTTGTGGTACAACAAATCCTTGTCAATCCCTTCTCTATAGTCACCTTCTCTTTATCTCTCACCCGTTTTGTTTTCTGTGGAAACAATCGAGCTTTATTAAAAATCCTTCTCAAGGAAAAAAAATGCAGGATGGGGCAGCAGGTCGCCACACCACGAAGAGGACGTTCCCGCTCACAAGGAAAATTAGATGATGGGTCAATACTGAGAACACTCACCAACAATTGATGACATTGTTTGGTTTTGAAGACTCGATAATGTTAGATGTAGAGGTTCAATAGGACGAGAGACATAAGAGTATCTGTTGAATAGAACACGACCCGATAGATCCCATGGCAAGAAAAGAAAGAAGGGCTGCCCTGCAACATAGAAAAACATTAGGAAGGTGGTGACCGGCGGGGGGGGGGGATTTGCTGCAACCAAATGAGCCCTTAGGGATGTTTCCAAAGGTATTTCATAGCATTATCAAGTGATTGAGTTCTACCACGATAGCGGTATGCATTAATACAAACAGAATCAAAGAGAATATGCATTTTACAAGTCTACAAAAACCCATAGGTGAGAATCAGCTAGTGATTGGATGGTTAGGAGGGCGGTGGTACCCCCAACCCAACAAAAATCAAACCTCCCAAATGTTAGTAGGCCTTCTATGTGTATGCGTGTGTGTGTGCGCGAGCACGCGTGTGTGTCTCTGTTGTATGCGACATTTTTAAAAAAAATCATAGACGAAAAGAAAAATAATAAGAGTCCTTAAAGGTTTAGAGGCAAAATTGAGAAAGAGTCAAATTTGTTGAAGACAAAATCATAGATGGAAATAACTAACGGGCTAGAGGCAAAATTGAGAAGAGAGTCAAAACTGTTGAGTGGGAGATAAACCTAGATTTAAAGTGGATTTACAAGTATACATAAACCCATTAGAATAAAATCACCCTAGTGTGTGAGAGAATCAATCGTCAATATTAACTGGGTTGTTTATTCTTCTTCTTTATTTGTAAATACATCTTTTACGTTTTCAATGAAGGTCGCTACAACTCTAGAACACTATCTTTCATACTTTAGTATTCATGTGATTGAATTACTGTGCTTGTGGTACAACAAATCCTTGTCAATCCCTTCTCTATAGTCACCTTCTCTTTATCTCTCACCCGTTTTGTTTTCTGTGGAAACAATCGAGCTTTATTAAAAATCCTTCTCAAGGAAAAAAAATGCAGGATGGGGCAGCAGGTCGCCACACCACGAAGAGGACGTTCCCGCTCACAAGGAAAATTAGATGATGGGTCAATACTGAGAACACTCACCAACAATTGATGACATTGTTTGGTTTTGAAGACTCGATAATGTTAGATGTAGAGGTTCAATAGGACGAGAGACATAAGAGTATCTGTTGAATAGAACACGACCCGATAGATCCCATGGCAAGAAAAGAAAGAAGGGCTGCCCTGCAACATAGAAAAACATTAGGAAGGTGGTGACCGGCGGGGGGGGGGGGGATTTGCTGCAACCAAATGAGCCCTTAGGGATGTTTCCAAAGGTATTTCATAGCATTATCAAGTGATTGAGTTCTACCACGATAGCGGTATGCATTAATACAAACAGAATCAAAGAGAATATGCTTTTTACAAGTCTACAAAAAAACATAGGTGAGAATCAGCTAGTGATTGGATGGTTAGGAGGGCGGTGGTACCCCCAACCCAACAAAATCAAACCTCCCAAATGTTAGTAGGCCTTCTATGTGTATGCATGTGTGTGCGCGAGCACGCGTGTGTGTCTCTGTTGTATGCGACATTTCTAAAAAAAATCATAGACGAAAAGAAAAATAATAAGAGTCCTTAAAGGTAACGGGCTAGAGGCAAAATTGAGAAGAGAGTCAAAACTGTTGAGTGGGAGATAAACCTAGATTTAAAGTGGATTTACAAGTATACATAAACCCATTAGAATAAAATCACCCTAGTGTGTGAGAGAATCAATCGTCAATATTAACTGGGTTGTTTATTCTTCTTCTTTATTTGTAAATACATCTTTTACGTTTTCAATGAAGGTCGTTACAACTCTAGAACACTATCTTTCATACTTTAGTATTCATGTGATTGAATTACTGTGCTTGTGGTACAACAAATCCTTGTCAATCCCTTCTCTATAGTCACCTTCTCTTTATCTCTCACCCGTTTTGTTTTCTGTGGAAACAATCGAGCTTTATTAAAAATCCTTCTCAAGGAAAAAAAATGCAGGATGGGGCAGCAGGTCGCCACACCACGAAGAGGACGTTCCCGCTCACAAGGAAAATTAGATGATGGGTCAATACTGAGAACACTCACCAACAATTGATGACATTGTTTGGTTTTGAAGACTCGATAATGTTAGATGTAGAGGTTCAATAGGACGAGATACATAAGAGTATCTGTTGAATAGAACACGACCCGATAGATCCCATGGCAAGAAAAGAAAGAAGGGCTGCCCTGCAACATAGAAAAACATTAGGAAGGTGGTGACCGGCGGGGGGGGGGGGATTTGCTGCAACCAAATGAGCCCTTAGGGATGTTTCCAAAGGTATTTCATAGTATTATCATGTGATTGAGTTCTACCACGATAGCGGTATGCATTAATACAAACAGAATCAAAGAGAATATGCATTTTACA
>NC_041389.1:92490112-92515824 GCF_002162155.2 Triticum dicoccoides | reverse complement strand
CTGCAACCAAATGAGCCCTTAGGGATGTTTCCAAAGGTATTTCATAGTATTATCAAGTGATTGAGTTCTACCACGATAGCGGTATGCATTAATACAAACAGAATCAAAGAGAATATGCATTTTACAAGTCTACAAAAAAACATAGGTGAGAATCAGCTAGTGATTGGATGGTTAGGAGGGCGGTGGTACCCCCAACCCAACAAAAATCAAACCTCCCAAATGTTAGTAGGCCTTCTATGTGTATGCGTGTGTGTGCGCGAGCACGCGTGTGTGTCTCTGTTGTATGCGACATTTCTAAAAAAATCATAGACGAAAAGAAAAATAATAAGAGTCCTTAAAGGTTTAGAGGCAAAATTGAGAAAGAGTCAAATTTGTTGAAGACAAAATCATAGATGGAAATTACTAACGGGCTAGAGGCAAAATTGAGAAGAGAGTCAAAACTGTTGAGTGGGAGATAAACCTAGATTTAAAGTGGATTTACAAGTATACATAAACCCATTAGAATAAAATCACCCTAGTGTGTGAGAGAATCAATCGTCAATATTAACTGGGTTGTTTATTCTTCTTCTTTATTTGTAAATACATCTTTTACGTTTTCAATGAAGGTCGCTACAACTCTAGAACACTATCTTTCATACTTTAGTATTCATGTGATTGAATTACTGTGCTTGTGGTACAACAAATCCTTGTCAATCCCTTCTCTATAGTCACCTTCTCTTTATCTCTCACCCGTTTTGTTTTCTGTGGAAACAATCGAGCTTTATTAAAAATCCTTCTCAAGGAAAAAAAATGCAGGATGGGGCAGCAGGTCGCCACACCACGAAGAGGACGTTCCCGCTCACAAGGAAAATTAGATGATGGGTCAATACTGAGAACACTCACCAACAATTGATGACATTGTTTGGTTTTGAAGACTCGATAATGTTAGATGTAGAGGTTCAATAGGACGAGAGACATAAGAGTATCTGTTGAATAGAACACGACCCGATAGATCCCATGGCAAGAAAAGAAAGAAGGGCTGCCCTGCAACATAGAAAAACATTAGGAAGGTGGTGACCGGGCAACGACATTTGGAGAAACTAGAGGCGACATCATATGTATGTGAAAAGGGATGTCTACAAATACGTCAGCCAACATCCTTGGAAAGAACAAATCTTCATGAGTTGCGCCAAGGAATCAAAAATCTGTGGTCTGGAATACCAAAATAGATGTTGTTATTTGTTATTTTAGATCAATATATTTGATATTTTTGTGGTGCCCACAAATTGAAATGACCATTTTACAAAAAAAAAACATATATTATTGAATTGGTTTTTGGGGGTTTCACTGTAAATGTAGTATTATTTTAATTTGTAGTATTTCATTAAAGAAATACCTAGAGTTTTGGAACTGGAAATCACACTGGCGAAGAACCACTAACCTTTATATGGGATACTAAGAGCTACACTATTGAAAATCCAATCTAGCCGAAATTTGATGCCTATAATCAGTTTTCGCATGTCGATCAAAATAGGACGGGGGAGGTGGGTCGGTGCAGGTAGAGTGTGGCAATAAGGGGTAGCAGACCCGACAACAATTAGGATGGATGTGCGAAAAAAGACGCAGTTCACGATATTTGGGGAAGCTAACAACAACCCGAGAGAATGTTCAAAATATATGCAGATGTAAACGGGAATGGCGGTTTGGCTCTCGGCCCCCCATGGAGACCGATTTTTTTGAAAAATTCAACATTTGAACTTTTTGGCATCAAATAAATTTGCAAAAAATTATACAAGTAACCAAGGATGTTATGTGTATGTGCGTAAATTTTCAGGCTGAAATGCCTTGAAATGTGATCTATATCAAAAAAGACAAATTCATGGCCTGAGAAGATGAATAGTATCATTTGTTAAAAAGTCTTTGATTTGTTTTTCTTTTTGCAGAGCCCTCACTTCAACATATTTCGTCCTGAAAACTTACACATTTATGCATTATGCCTTCATGTATATCCATTTTTTCAAAATTCTTTGAATTTGAACTTTTCGAAAACCGGTCTCCATAGCACTCGACCTCCAAAAGGGATTTTCGGATGTAGATATAGTTCGGTCAACCAAGACGGATATTTTCTTTCTTGCAGATATTTGTGAACAAATATATAGTACAACAAATAGGATGGCAACTTCTCTTAAACTCAAACACACTGCTTCTATATAACTGAGTTTTCTACCAGTAGAGAAGAACGCATGGCAACGGTTCCTTTGTTGCCTCCATTTGAGCTGTCCGACGAGAAAACGAACGCTCCGGTCCATCGCCATCGTCACCGAGAGCCGTTCGTTTTCTGATCGGACGGCCCAGATGGTCACCGACTTGGTTTACCACACCACACCGCGCGGTCCACGATGAGCATTTGGTCAAAATTCGGGTTGAAAATTTCGAACGCGTCGAGGCCTGCGCACAACAGGACACGCCTCGTCCTCCCGCCATTAAAACCTCGGCAGGCCGCGCATTTAACGCGCCATTACTGCTGCCTCCCTCTCTGTCCACGCAACGCAGGCCCACCACCACCACCGCGGCCCGCGAGGACAGTGCACGGCACCGGCAGCGGTGGGGTCACCACCGCCGGAGCCGGCGGTGGGAGGTTTTCTTGGGGTCAGCGGCTGAGACGGTCCGGCGAGAGCAGCGCCTCGGGGTCCCCGCACCGGAGCCGGCTCGACGTGCGGTTGCTCCGCCTCGCCGCGGCTATGGACGGGGGCTCGGAGGACAGGGACATGAAGAACCCGCCTCCTGCGGGGGCTGCGCCGGTGCGGCGGCGGGCGAAGGGGGAGGACTTGCCCGCGGCCGAGCGGAACGAGAAGACACGGGCTGCGGCCGCCGCGGAGCCCCCCACGCCACCGAATGGAGATGGCCAGCGCTTGCTCCAGAAGCTTCGGCCGCGGCCGCTGGCGCCGTCTCCGCCTCCGCCGCCCAAGCGGTAGCGCCAGGAAGGGGATGCTGTGGACGCGGCCTCCGTGGCAATGTTCCGCTCGAAGCCGAAGGAGTAGGAGCGCTTGAGGAGGAAGTCCCTCGGGTTGAGCTGATCGGGGCTTGCCGGGGTGATCTCCGGCAGGGCGCCGGCGTCGTTCTGGGGAGGCGGCGGGACGGGGTGGAAGAAGAGGAGATCGTCGAGGCTGGGGCGAACGCGTCGGGCGGAGCGGAGCGGCGAGGAAACGGGGGCCGGGAGCGCGACGGCGGCGCGGCAGAGCGGGCAGGAGGCGTGCGCGCGGAGCCAGACGTCGATGCAGTCGGCGTGGAAGGCGTGCGCGCACAGCGGCAGCGCGCGGAGCTCGTCGCCG
Source organism: Triticum dicoccoides (assembly GCF_002162155.2). Classification (NCBI taxonomy): domain Eukaryota; kingdom Viridiplantae; phylum Streptophyta; class Magnoliopsida; order Poales; family Poaceae; genus Triticum; species Triticum dicoccoides. Next base: position 92,512,513 of record NC_041389.1, on the reverse strand, counting down.
TCGGCGAACTCCAGCAGGCACACGGCGCAGTCGCGGGCTCCGGCGCTCGCGCGCGCGGCCTCCGCCTTGAGGAACTGCGCCGAGGGCAGCGACTTGATGGCCGCGTCGTCCAGGCCGTACGGCGAGAAGGTGTGGTAGAAGTTGTCGTAGGTGGTGAAGGACGCGAAGGAGTCGTGCGCCGGGGAGCCGACCGGGAGCATCAGCAGCCGCCGCCGCCTCCTCCATCCGCGCCACCGCCGCCGGACGGCTCGGACCACGCGCCTGGCCAGCCGCGCGTACAGCACCACCAGCAGCGCCGCCCCCACCACCGCCAGCATGGCGATGAGCGGCGGGCTCATGCCACCCCCGCCTCGCCGCGCGCCCGCGTACGCGAGCAGCGCATTAGGCTCCGGCGCTGGCGCAGGCACGGGTGCCGGTCCCGGTGACGCGACCGCGGAGGGAGAAGGCGGCGAGCTGATGAGCCCACCCTGAAATGCCGCTGTCGGGGATGGCATTGGCGACTGGTACGGGGACGGGGAGGGCGCGGGCGCCGGCGGCGGCGGGCGGTGCGCGCGCATGGCGTTCTTCTCACCGTCTGCCTCTGCTTCTCACCGTCTCAGTGCGTAGTAGGAGGTGGAGGAGGTGCGCACATGGCAGCAGCGAGTGGAAGTGAGGCTGCGGCGCATCATTGGTAGGAACTAGGGAGAGTGTGGTTGAGCCGAGTGCAAAGCTCCACCATGGCTACACACTACACTGGTTGGTGGCATGATTTATTATGAGTGCCAAATGCATTCATTTCGCCACCACCACCACTGTACTAATGTCTGTCCTTCAAAAAAATTGAGGCACGGAAATCACCATTGTGTTAGAGAAACACATTGACGCAGGGAAATCAAGGGTTTTCTTTTGAACGGAAATCAAGTTTTCTTGTGTATTAGTACTCCAGTTTGTTTAACCTGAATAGAAATCTTCATGTTTTTTTTTTTGCTTTGAATTGCAAATGACTTTGTCAATTCAAAATGCGCGGGGATACACGTTGCTAAAACCACATATGATGTTCCGCCTTGAGGCCTGAAGTTGCCTTTTCGAGAGCATGATGTTCGTTTTCTTCTTCTTTTCTTTCACGAGTGCCTCTTCGAAATTTGTTTCTCATCCTCCATGTCCGAACTCGAAGCTTGCATAGTGGCTCTTCTACACCGCGATCTCCTTCAAAATTTCACCAGATAGACGGAGCCTGAATTAATATCATTTACAACTATCAAACAATCCATAACAACTTGCACGTAATTCAAGTGAACAACATTCATTGAACATACCACTTCACCGCAGGCCATAGCTTATTACTGAAACCGGATCAAAAATTCCCTCATAGACCACCACCAAAGCACCTGATAAATCCCATGCTCGTCGTCCCTAAAAATAGTCAGTGCTCCACCCTTCGATGTTCGAGTGTAAAATAGTTGCATCTACATTGATTTAATTTTTAGCATGCCTTGTTTCCACCTAAGAGCTCTTTCTACGAGGCCCAATCCGCCTCACTAGCGAGTTCTTCTCTCGCGTGCCAATCTTCGGGTCATATATGAATTTTTTATGAAGGCAAATCGAGATATCTCATCTCCAGAGTCTCTTGCATAAGAACTTTTCAGTTTTCTTGTCGCTCTCATTCGAGGGTGACCCCGACCCCAGCCAACGACATCCTTCTTCCTCACCCTTCTCCATGCCGCCGCCGAAGATAGTTACCAGGAAAGCTTGTTCTCATATATGCAATGCTTTTCTCTGTTATTTCAAGTCGGCAAACCTTCGTTAGTCGTTAGGCGCATGCGGTCGAAGGTTGCTCCTAGGGTGGACTCCTCGGATGTGCTAATTCTCGGTGCTTAGGGCCGCCTGTCAAATCGTGGGCGGGTGCTGATAGTTGCAGTGAATATGTGCTTGTGTTTAGTGTAGAAATGCTTTTTTTCTTTTGTTTTAGCTTGACTTTGATATGCTTTGTTAGAGGTTCTTCTCACCACCTTGTATCGTTTGGCATGTTGTTAGTCACTGTAATATTGGTTGAACGATTACTTTGGTAGTCTAAGGTCGGGCTCGTCGGAAGCCTCCATTCTAAAAACCTCACATCCACAGATATCCCGGCACAGTGGGAAAATGAAGTCACCTGGGACATCTGGGCCAAGGGCCTTTGTTGGGTACATCCGAAAAGTGCCTGCTTCACTTCCTTAGTAGATCGTGGGCTGTCAAGATCGGATCCTTATATCTTGTAAGGTACATATGAAGTGTCGCAACAATCGTACGGTGCTTTCAGATGCATCCCAAATTACAAATGCTAGTAGAAAGAGATTTTCAGCGCCCTAACCCCTAAGTTCATACTCATCAATGGATACACTCCGATATTCTTATCAGGATCCAATCTACATTTTGTGGATTTGGGGAACGAGATCGCCTTGATGGAGGCGAACTAGATCTCACTATGGGAGAAGAAGAAGGTAGAACCCTACCTGTAATGATTAATTAGATTAGGAATAAACTTCTTCTTCCTTTACTCATTATTGTACGGGGCTTATATAGTCGGGTTCAAATTTACATCGATAAAAGATACTAATAGTCACTACTATTCATCTCAACTGTCTGTGATGCTTTTGTCCACTTCCATCTGGTTCATCTGTTAATTGACGAGGTGATGTGAAGGAATCGACACTTTAAGGTTCAGTCCTGGCCATGACACTTCTCTTGTTAACTAAGGTTCACAATTTTCTTTCTCCACTAATCCGGTTGCTGCTAGAAGAAGCATCACATCGGTCATGCCTTCCAGGTTGGATACTCCAACCTTATTCGTGCTAAGCTCGCACTTGCAAACTACGACCTGCTTCTTTTTAACAAACCCCAAATGAAGTAGCAAGAATGCAATTGGATCCCCATGCCGACCTCACGGGGAATGCAAATGCCACCATCTTTGGTATGGACCTTGTGAGCACATGACAAGAAGAATAGGGTCTCCCCTATGGAGGTTGACAACAAGAGCATCAGACAAGGCAACAAAAACAACCATCGACAGACGAACTACCCTAACCACCCAAATCGCACGAGATAGACAAATTGTTGATTGATCTAAAGCTCCAGCTGAAGAGCTCGATGCAAAGGTAGAAAAACTTGACTGATATGCATCAATGCCAGCAAGTATCGCCCGTGATCTCTAGGTTGAAAGACTCGGAGCGTCGATTCCCTGTTCTCCCTCCCAAACATCCCTGAGGATGAATAGACGGCCAACATGACACCCATTCCACCCGATTTGAGGGCACACTGAGCTTATTTAGGAAGCCCTGCTAGATCCATCCCTCTTTGACACTGTCCATCATCAAAGACTACTGGACGAAGGTACCTACCTTTTTTTAACGCGACTCACACATGAGACAACATACTCGACTCTACATCAAGCCATACTTCGGCATAGCGCCACACACCCCATGGGCAAACTCAACCCTATATCTCAACCTAGTAATACTATTGAAAGGATCGATATAGTTGATTAGACGGGGGGTCAATAGGCAACTAAAACTTTTTAGCTTTTCTTTACCAAATTAAACTTTGCATCAAAGTAGGTTGTCTAGATATGCAACTAGGTGAGCAACCTATATGATGCAACAAAAACAAGCACGCAAGCAAGCAAGGGATAGAACACAATATAAGCTTACACAAGTAAAGGTGAGAGATAACCAAAAGTGGAGTCGATGGAGACGAGGATGTGTTACCGAAGTTCCTTCCCTTTGAGGGGAAGTACGTCTCTGTTGGAACGGTGTGGAGGCACAATGCTCCCCAAGAAGCCACTAGGGCCACCGTATTCTCCTCACGCCCTCACACAATGCGAGATGTCATGATTCCACTATTGGTGCCCTTGGAGGCGGCGACCAAACCTTTACAAAACAAGGTTGGAGCAATCTCCACAACTTAATTGGAGGCTCCCAACGACACCACGAAGCTTCACCACAATGGACTATGGCTCCACGATGACCTCAACCATCTAGGGTGCTCAAACACCAAAGAGTAACAAGAACCGCAAGGGATTAGTGGGGGAATCAAATTTCTCTTGGTGGAAGTGTAGATCGAGGCCTTCTCAACCAATCCCTAGAGAATCAACAAGTTTGATTGGCTAGGGAGAGAGATCGGGCGAAAATGGAGCTTAGAGCAACAATGGAGCTTAGGGATGGAAGAGGTGGTCAGCTCGGAGAAGAAGACCCCCTCCTTATATAGTGATAGGATAAATCCAACCATTACCAACTTATCCAGCCCGCGACATGCGGTACTACCGCACCAGACATGCGATACTACCGCAAGGGCCTGCAGTACTACCATGAGGCACTACGGTACTACCGCTTGCGTGACAGGAGCCAGACCAGCCCTGTTGCATCGAAGCAAAGAGCGATAGAACCGCCGGAGCGGTACTACCGCTCGCCCTCGCGGTACTACCGCAAGGCAGGGTTTGTCTGGGCTGGGAAGGCACGGACGAATAAAAATACATCCGTGGCTACTTCCGCTGAGTTTCGATCTATGCAAAAATCTGACACGGTACTACCGCATACAGGGAACAGTACTACCGCGTAGGGCGCGGATGTAAAAATTACATCCGCCCCTACTTCCGCTTGTGTTGCTGTGCTGGGCCTGAGGGCATGGTACTACCGCGCCTGGGGAGCGGTACTACTGCAAAGCGCGGTACTACCCTTACAATCTCCCCCTTTTTGGTGGACTGATGACAATACGGGATTTGCACATAAGAGTACAGAAATGAATATAAGCAAACCCAACACCTACAAAATATAGACATGCCCCCTAGATGTGTGGACTCTATATAAATGCTTTGGACTGCACGACACACATACTAGGATCAACACTCCCCCTATATTCTATAGACAAGGCATTCCTTGCAACAATATAAATAACACTAAGCATGGAGGCAAGGCAATGAATAAGAGCATAAAGTAAAGGGCACTAGATAGCATAGGCTCATGAACTACTAAGCATAATAGACAATAAGATAAGCTTGAGTGCATATGTCTTACACCACATGATAGGGTACCAGGTCTCACGAGCACAAACCAAACCAAAGCAACACAAACGAAGGTCCAACGAAATGAAAACAAAGAGACACGAAAGCAAATCCTACACTCTCTCCCCCTTTGGCATCGAGACACCAAAAAGGAAAAGAGGACACCTACGACACATGTGGTAGCATCCTCTACAGAGATCACTCAACACGCTCCTCATCGGACTCGGCAGCTACGATGGTCTCCTCCTCTGACTCGGTCCACTGATAGCCCTGCTTGGTCATCCAGTCAGCCTCCAGAGTGATGATCACCTCTGACCCTCTCTCCATGATCTCGCCGAACATCCTCAAGATCCTCTTGTCACGCTGGCGACTCTCCTTGGAAGCAACATGGGTCCTGTACTGCCCCTTGGCTTGCATGCCGAACAAGGTCTTCATCTTTGCCTTCAGCTTCTTAGCCCAAGAGGGCTCAGTAGATGGAGGAGCATACCCAGCAGAACTATCCTCCACCTTCTCCTCCTCAACCTTGTCCTCATCCACATTCATCCTAACAGCCTCAGCCTCAGCCCTGGTAGTGGTATTGGCCCACTTGTTCTTTTGACGCAGCTTGATAGGCTCGTGGTGAATCTAGTTTGGAGCAGAAAAGTCTTCCTCCGGAAACATCTTGTCCCAAGTCTTCGAGATCAAAAGGTGCAGGTATGGACCATAGATGGGAACTTTGCGATTGTAAATTGCAAACCGGAGCTCATTCCACAAGACATAAGAGATGTCCAGAGGCTGGGCAACATGATGACGCGCCTCCTCACACAAAAGCATCATATCCACGAGATAAGCATGCACCTTATCCTTGTCACTGACGCGTGGAAAGAGAGTATTGCAAAATATCCGGTGCATGACATCGAGGAAAGGGTTGAGCACCCAAGACTGAGTGCCCTTGGGTAGCTTATTCTCCACAAGAAATGGCATAAGCTTGTCCTTGTTGGCGGACTTTGGGTTGCCGTGAGGGCGGGGACTGCTACCTCTTGAGCACTGCATTGGTTTTCCCTTGAAGAGGAAAGGATGATGCAGCAAAGTAGCGTAAGTATTTCCCTCAGTTTTTGAGAACCAAGGTATCAATCCAGCAGGAGGCTCCTCAAAAGTCCCTCGTACCTACACAAACAAACAAGAACCTCGCAACCAACGCGATAAAGGGGTTGTCAATCCCTTCACGGAAACTTGCGAAAGTGAGATCTGATAGAGATAATAAGATAAGATAATTTTTTTGGTATTTTTATGATATAGATTGGAAAGTAAAAGATGCAAATAAAAGTAGATCAGAAACTTATATGATAAAAGATAGACCCGGGGGCCATAGGTTTCACTAGTGGCTTCTCTCAAGATAGCATAAGTATTACGGTGGGTGAACAAATTACTGTCGAGCAATTGATAGAAAAGTGCATAGTTATGAGATTATCTAGGCATGATCATGTATATAGGCATCACGTCCGCAACAAGTAGATCGAAATGATTCTGCATCTACTACTATTACTCCACACATCGACCGACTCCTGCCTGCATCTAGAATATTAAGTTCATAAGAACATAGTAACACATTAAGAAAGATGACATGATGTAGAGGGATAAACTCAAGCAATATGATATAAACCCCATCTTTTTATCCTTAATGACAACAATACAATACGTGCCTTGCTGCCCCTGCTGTCACTGGGAAAGGACACCACAAGATTGAACCCAGAGCTAAGCACTTCTCCCATTGCAAGAAAGATCAATCTAGTAGGCCAAACCAAACTGATAATTCGAAGAGACTTGCAAATATAATCAATCATACACAAAATAATTCAGAGGAGATTCAAATATTTCTCATAGATAAACTTGGTCATAAACCTACAATTCATCGGATCTCGACAAACACACCGCAAAAAGAGTTACATAGAATAGATCTCCAAGAAGATCGAGGATAACTTTGTATTGAGATTCAAAGAGAGAGAAGAAGCCATCTAGCTAATAACTATGGACCCGAAGGTATGTGGTAAACTACTCACAACTCATCGGAGAGGCCTTTGGAGATGATGTAGAGGCCCTCCGTGGTCGATTCCCCCTTCGGCGGAGCGCCGGCCAAGGCTCCAAGATGGGATCTCGCGGATACAGAAGGTTGCGGCGGTGGAAATAGTTTTTCGTGGCGCTCCTGGATGTTTTTAGGGTACGTGGATATATATAGGAGGAAGAAGTAGGTCGGTTGAGCCACGAGGGGCCCACGAGGGTGGGGGTGCGCCGGGCACCCTCGTGGCCGCCTCGTTTGCTGCTTGACGTCCACTCCAAGTCTCCTGGATTGCGTTTGTTCCAAAAAGATCGCTCCCGAAGGTTTCATTCCGTTTGGACTCCGTTTGATATTCCTTTTCTTCGAAACACTAGAATAGGCAAAAAAACAGCAATTCTGGCTGGGCCTCCGGTTCGTAGGTTAGTCCCAAAAATGATATAAAAGTGTAAAGTAAAGCCCATAAACATTCAAAACGGGTAATATAATAGCATGGAACAATCAAAAATTATAAATACGTTGGAGACGTATCAAGCACCCCAAGCTTAATTCCTGCTCGTCCTCGAGTAGGCAAATGATAAAAAACAGAATTTTTGATGTGGAATGCTACCTAGCATAATTCTCAATGTAATTTTGTTTATTTTGGCATGATTGTTCAGATCCAAATGATTCAAGATAAAAGTCCATAAAACATAAAAATAGTAATACTTCAAGCATACTAACAAGTAATCATGTCTTATCAAAATAGCATAGCCAAAGAAAGCTCATCCCTAGAACATCATATAGTTAGGCCATGCTTCATTTTCATTACACAAAATACTCCCATCATGCACAACCCCGGTTTCAGCCAAGCAATTGGTTCATACTTTTTAACGCGCTTCAGCTTTTTCAACTCTTACGCAATACATGAGCGCAAGCCACGGACATAGCACTATATGTGGAATAGGGTGGTGGTTGTGAAGACAAAAAGGGAGAAGATAGTCTCACATCAACTAGGCATATCAACGGGCTATGGAGATGCCCATTAATAGATATCAATGTGAGTGAGTAGGGATTGCCATGCAACGGATGCACTAGAGCTATAAAATATATGAAAGCTCAACAAAAGAAACTAAGTGGGCGTGCGTCCAACTTGCTTGCTCACGAAGACCTAGGGCAATTTGAGGAAGCCCATCATTGGAATATACAAGCCAAGTTCTATAATGAAAAATTCCCACTAGTATATGAAAGTGACAACATAGAAGACTCTCTATCATGAAGATCATGGTGCTATTTGAAGCACAAGTGTGGAAAAAGATAGTAACATTGTCCCTTCTCTCTTTTCTCTCATTTCATTTTCATTTTTTCTTCTTGTTTTCTTTCTCCCTTTTTTATTTGGTGGGCTTCTTTGGCCTCTCTTTTTTATTTTTTTTGTTTGGGGTTCTTTGGCCTCTTTTATTTTTTTATAAAGTCCGAAGTCTCATCCCGACTTGTGGGGGAATGATAGTCCTCATCATCCTTTCCTCACTTGGGACAATGCTCTAATAATGAAGATCATCACACTTTTATTGATTTACAACTCAAGAATTACAAGTCAATACTTAGAACAAAATATGACTCTACGTGAATTCCTCCGGCGGTGTACCGAGATATGCAATGAATCAAGAGTGACATGTATGAAAAATTATGAAGGTGGCCTTGCCACAAATACGATGTCAACTACATGATCATGCAAATAGCAATATGACAATGATGGGGCGTGTCATAATAAACAGAACGGTGGAAAGTTGCATGGCAGTATATCTCGGAATGGCTATGGAAATGCCATAATAGTAGGTATGATGGCTGTTTTGAGGAAGGTAAATGGTGGGTGCATGATACCGGTGAAAGTTGCGCGGCATAATAGAGGCTAGCAATGGTGGAAGGGTGGGAGTGCGTATAATCCATGGACTCACATTAGTCATAAAGAACTCACATACTTATTGCAAAAGTCTACTTGCCCTCGAAGTAAAGTACTACTACGCATGCTCCTAGGGGAAGGGTTGGTAGGAGTTAACCATCACGCGATCCCGACCTCCACACATAAGGAAAATAATTAAAAGAGCACCCCATGCAACAAATTTGTCACACAACTTTTACCATACGTGCATGCTACGTTACTTGCCAACCTTAACACAAGTATTTCTCAATTTCATAATTACCCAAGTAGCATGACTCTAACATTACCACCTTTATATCTCAAAACAATTATCAAGCATCAAATCGATCATAGTGTTTAATGCACTTTCTATGATAGTTTTTATTATACCCAACTTGGATGCTCATAATTCTAGGACCAAATTTATAACCATAGCAAATACCATGCTTTTCTAAAAGACTGTCACAATGATATAAGTAAAGCATGAGAGATCAACAATTTCTACAAAATTAAGCCACCGCCGTGCTCTAAAAAGATATAAGTGAAGCACTAGAGCAAAACTTGTCTAGCTCAAAAGATATAAGTGAAGCACATAGAGTATTCTAATAAATTCCAAATCATGTGCGTCTCTCCCAAAAGGTGTGTAAATCAAGGATGATTGTGGTAAAATAAAAAGCAAAGACTCATATCACACAAGACGCTCCAAGCAAAACACATATGATGTGGCGAATAAAAATATAGCTCCAAGTAAAGTTACCGATAAACGAAGATGAAAGAGGGGATGCTTTCCGGGGCATCCCCAAGCTTAGGCTTTTGGTTGTCCTTGAATATCTTGGGGTGCCATGGGCATCCCCAAGCTTAGGCTCTTGACACTCCTTATTCCATAGTCCATCAAATCTTTACCCAAAACTTGAAAACTTCACAACACAAAACTCAATAGGAAATCTCATAAGCTCCGTTAGTGCAAGAAAGAAAAACCACCACATAAGTTACTATAATGAACTCATTCTTTATTTATTTTGGTGTTAAAACTACTGTGTTCCAACTTCTCTATGGTTCATACCCCCCGATACTAGCCATAGATGCATCAAAATAAGCAAACAACACACGAAAAACAGAATCTGTCAAAAACAGAACAGTCTGTAGCAATATGTAACTTTCGAATACTTATGGAACTCTACAAATCCTACAAAAATAGGAAATCCTGAGAAATTTGTATATTGATCTACTGCAAAAAGAATCAACGCAAAATCAAGGTTCTGTGATTTATTAAAATTATTCTCGTGCGTGCAAAAGTTTCTGTTTTTCAGCAGAATCAAATTAACTATCATCGTAGGTTATCCTATAGGTTCTACTTGGCACAAACACTAATTAAAACATAAAACCACATATAAACAGAAGCTAGATGAATTATTTATTACTAAAAATAAGCAAAAAGCAAGGAACAAAAATAAAATTGGGTTGCCTCCCAACAAGCGCTATCGTTTAACACCCCTAGCTAGGCATAAAAGCATAAAAGCGAGAGTAGATCTAAGTATTGCCATCTTTGGTATTCAATTCATAAGTGGCACACATAATAGATTCATAAGGTAATTTGACTTTCTTTCTTGGAAAGTGTTCCATGCCTTTCCTTAATGGAAATTGTAATCTAATATTCCCTTCCTTCATATCAACAATTGCAGCAATCGTTCTAAGGAAAGGTCCACCAAGAATAATAGGACATGAAATATTGCAATCTATACCAAGAACGATAAAATCTACGAGCACATAATTCCTATTTGCAACAATAAGAACATTATTGATCCTTCCCATAGGTTTCTTAATAGTGGAATCACACAAAGCATGACATTCATGATCTTTAATTTTAATTTTTATAGTAGGTTCCCACTCATCATAAAGTTTTCTAGGTACAGAAACTTCCAATTCAAGTTTTTCCTCATAAGATTGCGTCAAGGCATCAACAATATGTTTGGTAAAAGCTTTATTTTGATTATAAGCATGAGGAGAATTCAACGCGGATTGCAACAAGGAAATACAATCTATTAAAGAACAATTATCATAATTAAATTCCTTGAAATCCATAATAGTGGGTTCAATGCTATGTAAAGTTTTGACCTCTCCAATCCCACTTTTACCAAATTTAGCATCAAGATCTAAAAACTTCGAATCATTGGGATGCCTTTTAACTAAAGTTGACTCATCTCCAGTCCCATCATTATCAAGATTCATATTGCAAAACAAAGATTTAATAGGGGACACATCAATAACTTTTAGATCTTCATCATTATTTTCATGGAAACTAGAAGAACACGCTTTTATAAAGCAATCTTTCTTAGCACGCATCCTAGCAGTTCTTTATTTGCACTCATCAATGGAAATTCTCATGGATTTGAGAGACTCATTGATATCATGCTTAGGTGGAATAGATCTAAGTTTCAAATAATCAACATCAAGACAAAGTCTATCGACGTTCCTAGCCAATTCATCAACTTTAAGCAATTTTTCTTCAAGCAAAGCATTGAAATTCTTTTGAGAGATCATAAATTCTTTAACACTATTCTCAAAATCAGAGGGCATCTTATCAAAATTTCCATAAGAGTTGTTGTAGGAATTACCATAATTATTAGAGGAATTACTAGGAAACGGCCTAGGATTAAAGTTTCCTCTATACGCGTTGTTACCAAAATTATTCCTACCAACAAAATTAACATCCATAGATTCATTATTATTATCAATCAAAGTAGACAAAGGCAAATCATTGGGATCAATAGGAGCACTCTTAGTAGCAAACAATTTCATAAGTTCATCCATCTTTCCACTCAAAACATTAATCTCTTCTATCACATGAACTTTCTTACTAGTAGAAATTTCGGTGTGCCATTGAGAATAATTAACCATAATATTCTCTAGGAGTTTAGTAGCTTCTCCTAAAGTGATTTCCATAAAAGTGCCTCCCGCGGCCGAATCTAACCGATTTCTAGAAGCAAAATTCATTCCGGCATAAAAAATTTGTATGATCATCCATAAATTCAAACCATGAGTAGGGCAATTGTGAATCATTAATTTCATTCTTTCCCAAGATTGGGCAACATGCTCATGATCAAGTTGTTTAAAATTCATAATATCGTTTCTAAGAGAGATGATCTTAGCGGGAGGAAAATAATTAGAGATAAAAGCATCTTTGCACTTATTCCATGAATCAATACTATTTTTAGGCCAAGACGAAAACCAAGTTTTAGCACGATCTCTAAGTGAAAACGGAAATAACTTCAATTTAACAATATCATTATCCGTATCTTTCTTCTTTTGCATATCACACAAATCAACAAAGTTTTTTAGATGAGTAGCGACATCTTCACTAGGAAGGTCGGAGAATTGATCTTTCATAACAAGATTCAACAAAGCAACATTGATTTCACAAGATTCAGCATCATTAAGAGGAGCAATTGGAGTGCTAAGGAAATCATTATTGTTGGTATTGGAAAAGTCACACAATTTGGTATTATCTTGCTCCATCGTACTTGGTATGTCTTGACTTGACCGAAGACCTCCCCGGCAACGACGCCAGAAATCTTTCTTGCTACCTATTGAGCACTGCGTTGGTTTTCCCTTAAAGAGGAAAGGGTGATGCAACAAAGTAGCATAAGTATTTCCCTCAGTTTTTGAGAACCAAGGTATCAATCCAGTAGGAGGCTCCTCAAAAGTCCCTCATACCTACACAAACAAACAAGAACCTCACAACCAACGCGATAAAGGGGTTGTCAATCCCTTCACGAAAACTTGCAAAAGTGAGATCTGATAGAGATAATAAGATAAGATAAATATTTTTGGTATTTTTATGATATAGATTGGAAAGTAAAAGATGCAAATAAAAGTAGATCAGAAACTTATATGATAAAAGATAGACCCGGGGGCCATAGGTTTCACTAGTGGCTTCTCTCAAGATAGCATAAGTATTACGGTGGGTGAACAAATTACTATCGAGCAATTGATGGAAAAGTGTATAGTTATGAGATTATCTAGGCATGATCATGTATATAGGCATCACGTCCGCAACAAGTAGATCGAAACGATTCTGCATCTACTACTATTACTCCACACATCGACCGACTCCTGCCTGCATCTAGAGTATTAATTTCATATGAACAGAGTAATGCATTAAGAAAGATAACATGACGTAGAGGGATAAACTCAAGCAATATGATATAAACCCCATCTTTTTATCCTCGATGGCAACAATACAATACGTGCCTTGCTGCCCCTGCTGTCACTGGGAAAGGACACCGCAAGATTGAACCCAAAGCTAAGCACTTCTCCCATTGCAAGAAAGATCAATCTAGTAGGCCAAACCAAACTGATAATTCGAAGAGACTTGCAAATATAACCAATCATACATAAAAGAATTAAGAGGAGATTCAAATATTTCTCATAGATAAACTTGATCATAAACCCACAATTCATCGGATCTCGACAAACATACCGCAAAAAGAGTTACATCGAATAGATCTCCAAGAACATCGAGGAGAACTTTGTATTGAGATTCAAAGAGAGAGAAGAAGCCATCTAGCTAATAACTATGGACCCAAAGGTCTGTGGTAAACTACTCACAACTCATCGGAGAGGCCTTGTAGATGATGTAGAGGTCCTCCATGGTCGATTCCCCCTCCGGCGGACCGCCGGCGAAGGCTCCAAGATGGGATCTGGCGGATACAAAAGGTTGCGGCGGTGGAAATAGTTTTTCGTGGTGCTCCTGGATGTTTTCGTGGTACGTGGATATATATAGGAGGAAGAAGTAGGTCGGTTGAGCCACGAGGGGCCCACGAGGGTGGGAGCGCGCCCACCCTCCTAGGGCACGCCGAGCACCCTCGTGGCCGCCTCGTTTGCTGCTTGACATCCACTCCAAGTCTCCTGGATTGCGTTTGTTCCAAAAAGATCGCTCCCGAAGGTTTCATTCCGTTTGGACTCTGTTTGATATTCCTTTTCTTCGAAACACTAAAATAGGCAAAAAAAACAGCAATTCGGGCTGGGCCTCCGTAGGTTAGTCCCAAAAATGATATAAAAGTGTAAAGTAAAGCCCATAAACATCCAAAATGGGTAATATAATAGCATGGAACAATCAAAAATTATAGATACATTGGAGACGTATCAGGCACCAACGGGCATATCGAGCCCCTGATCACGGACATGCAACAACGTCATGAATTCCTTCCAGGTAGCAGACAACTTCTTCCCATTGGTCATCCAAGTCATAGTCCGCTCCCCATCCGTGTGGAAGTGGACGGAGGCAAAGAACTGCGCCACGAGCTCCGGGTCCAAGTCCATATGGAATATGATGAAGTCTTCAATGCCAAACTGCTCCATCAAGTTAAATGCCTCACCAAAGTAATTCCGGTCCTTCCTCAGATGATTCATATCAATCCACTGCATTGGAAAAAGAGGTTGTGCTTGGACTTGATCACATTGATGTAGATGAGATTCTGCTGCTTGGTCCAGAACAACTCATTTCCTCTGACATTCTCACGAGGGTTCTGAAAGTGCGTTATATAGACTAGAGGAGGGGGAGGGGGGTGAATAGGAGATTTTTACAAATTCGTCACTGAGGAATTTCGGGGTGAAGAAATTCCTAAGCAACGACACACTAGCAATGGAATAAGTACTCAGGTATAAGCATAACAGAGCAACAGCATAGTCATCATGATGAAATGAAAACAAGCACAGAGTACAGATAACGTGAACACAGGATAAGCAGGCTGAAGACTATGTGACTGAAGAATTAGGAATGAGGAATTATAGAAAATCTTCAGTCAAAGTCTTCAAACAGTAATGATTAGATTCATCAACACATGAATGAGGAAATGAAAGGGTTGAGGAAATAGAACCAGTTGGCTTGGTGAAGACAATGATTTGGTAGACCAGTTCCAACTGTTGTGATAGTTGTACATCTGGTTGGAGCGGATGAGTATTTAAACTCGAGGACACACGGTCCTCACCGTATTCTCCTAGAGCTGAAGTCACACAGACCTCACCCAACACTCGTGGTAAGTCTTCAGGTAACTTCCAAACCTTCACAGACTTGGTCACTCGGCGATCCACAATTCCTCTTCGATGCTCATACCATGACGCCTAACCGTCTAGAGGATACACAATACTCAAAGGTAACAAGCATCGGTTCCACACAGGAACAATCTCTAGTGATGCTCAGTCACTTTGGGTTTGTAGGTGTTTGGGTTTGGGTTTTGGGTTTTCCTCACTTGATGATTTTCGCTCAAAGTCCTCGGAGGATGGGATGCTCTCAATGACAAGTGTCAGTTTCTCTCGGAGCAGCCAACCATCTAGTGGTTGAAGGGGGCAACTCTTTATAGCCTAGGGAGTAGCCTGACATGATAAGACATAAATGCCCTTCAATGGTATGCCCATTAGGTGGGTAGATATTTTGGACAGCTGGTGCATAGCACAACAACGGTCGGAAATTTGAGGTTCAAATTCCTCAGGGCTATCATGTTCCTCACTGTGTAGGCAATCCGCACTGGCAAATTCCCAACTCATTAGTCAGAACAAATTCCTCAGAGACTAGAAGATCTTCGTCTCTGTCACTGAAGAAATTGATTGAACAAATATGAGATTTCTAGTGGCTTCACTCGAAAAGATTGGGTAGATGTAGGATTCTGAGATGAGCATCACTTGGAAATCAGTTTCCTTAGTATTACCTCGACCCCCTTTAACAGTACGGTGTTTCCTATGACTCAAGAAACCGAAAATGAAACTAAGAAAACAAAAGTCTTCACACTTCATAATCCTCGCATGAATATACAAGTCTTCAAGGTCACACCAATTTCTTCACTTTCAAAATCTTTAGGAGAACCAAAGTATTCAGCTGAAGACATACATTTTTAGGGGTCGACTTTCATCGTAAATATCAAACTCCTTATTGACTTATAGAGCCTGTGTACACTCACAAACATATTAGTCCCTTAACCTATAAGTCTTCAATACACCAAAATCACTAAGGGGCACTAGATGCACTTACAATCTCCCCCTTTTTGGTGATTGATGACAAATAGGTTATTGATGACCCACAAGTATAGGGGATCTATCGTAGTCCTTCTGATAAGTAAGAGTGTCGAACCCAATGAGGAGCAGAAGGAAATGATAAGCGGTTTTCAGCAAGGTATTCTCTACAAGTACTGAAATAAGTGGTAATAGATAGTTTTGTGATAAGATAAATTGTAACGAGCAACAAGTAAATAAAGTGCAGCAAGGTGGCCCAATCCTTTTTGTAGCAAAGGACAAGCCGGAACAAACTCTTATAATAGGAAAAGCGCTCCCAAGGACACATGGGAATATCATCAAGCTAGTTTTCATCACGCTCATATGATTCACGTTCGGTACTTTGATAATTTGATATGTGGGTGGACCAGTGCTTGAGTGCTATTCTTACTTGAACAAACATCCTACTTATGATTAACCTCTATTGCAAGCATCCGCAACTACAACAAAAGTATTAAGATAAACCTAATCATAGCATGAAACATATGGATCCAAATAAGCCCCTTACGAAGCAACGCATAAACTAGGGTTTAAGCTTCTATCACTCTAGCAACCCATCATCTACTTATTACTTCCCAATGCCTTCCTCTAGGCCCAAATAATGGTGAAGTGTTATGTAGTCGACGTTCACATAACACCACTAGAGGCTAGACAACATACATCTCATCAAAATATCGAACGAATACCAAATTCACATGACTACTAACAGCAAGACTTCTCCCTTGTCCTCAGGAACAAACGTAACTACTCACAAAGCATATTCATGTTCAAAATCAGAGAGGTAATAATATGCAATAAGGATCTGAACATATGATCTTCCACCAAGTAAACCAACTAGTATCAACTACAAGGAGTAATCAACACTACTAGCAACCTACTAGCACCAATCCCGGACTTGGTGACAAGAATTGGATACAAGAGATGAACTAGGGTTTGGAGATGAGATGGTGCTGGTGAAGATGTTGATGGAGATTGCCCTCTCCTGATGAGAGGAGCGTTGGTGAAGGTGATGACGATGATTTCCCCCTCCCAGAGGGAAGTGTCCCTGGCAAGACAGCTCTGCTGGAGCCCTAGATTGGTTCCGCCAAGGTTCCGCCTCGTGGCGGCGGAGTCTTGTCCCGAAAGGTTGCTTCTGATTTTTTTCTCATTGAAAGAGCTCATATAGGAGAAGATGGGCATCGGAGGGCCACCAGGGGGCCCACGAGGTAGGGGGGCGCGCCCAAGGGGGAGAGGCGCGCCCCCACCCTCGTGAGCAGGGTGTGGGCCCCCTGGCCTTCATCTTTGGCGACGATTTTTCTTTATTTATTTTAAGTTATTCCGTGGAGTTTCAGGACTTTTGGAGTTGCGCAGAATAGCCCTTCAATATTTGCTCCTTTTCCAGCATAGAATTCCAGCTGCCGGCATTCTCCCTCTTCATGTAAACCTTATAAAATAAGAGAGAATAGCCATAAGTATTGTGACATAACGTGAAATAACAGCCCATAATGCGATAAATATCAATATAAAAGCATGATGCAAAATGGACGCATCAACTCCCCCAAGCTTAGACCTCGCTTGTCCTCAAGCGAAAAGCCGATAACAATAAATATGTCCTCATGTTTAGAGGTAGAGACGTCGATAAAATAAAATAAAATATGGACATGAAGGCATCATGATTATTCTCATAGCAGCAACATATAATGATTTTGTCATATGATTACTCATGTTCAAGTGATGATCTTTTCACAAAGCCAAAGTATGAATCAGAAACCTTATTGAGCACCAACAAATTATACCCTCAGTCATTGAAGCAATTGAAATTTATCATAACATCGGAAAGAGTCTATGTCAGAGCTTAAAAGCAAGTCCACATACTCAACTATCACTTAGTCCTTCATAATTGCTAACACTCACGCAATACTTGTGGTTACGGAGTTTTAACCGGACACAGAGAAAGATAGGGGCTTATAGTTTTGCCCCACAACCTTTTACCTGAAGGGTAATGTCAACAATAATAATTCATACTCCCCTACATCCAATTAGATATATATATATATATATATATATATATATATATATATATATATATATATATATATATATATATATATATATATATCACGTTCTTTCCAACATGCTGGGCTTGCCAAAGGATAAAATGAAAAAGGAAAGGTGAAGATCACCGTGACTCTTGCATAAAGTAGAGGATAATAATAAAAGATAGGCCCTTCGCAGAGGGAAGCAGAGGTTGCCATGCACTTTTATGGTTGGATGCACAAAATCTTAATGCAAAAGAACGTCACTTTATATTGCCCCTTGTATGTGAACCTTTATTATGCAGTCCGTTGCTTTTATTGCGTCCACAACAAGTTCGTACAAAGCTTCTTTCTCTGCACTAATAAGTCATGCATATTTAGAGAGCAATTTTTATTGCTTGCACCGATGACAACTTACTTGAAGGATCTTTGTCACGCCCAATATGCGACCCTATCCAAAAGGAACTCGAAGGTCCCACCAAGGATAGATCCGCATATTGAAACGCTTTTGCAAGGTGGATATCATTACATCAACATTACATAATAGATGGGAATACATACAAGGGGCATACAATGCCACACAAATACAATATCACAATACATAAGAGCATCATCCGACTACGGATGAAACACAAACAGAAACTCAAACGACATCCACCCTGCTAGACCAGGCTGCCGACCTGGAACCTATCCCCTGATCGAAGAAGCAGAAGAAGAACTCAACGCAAGCAAGCATCGCTCTCGCGTCATGATCATCGCATGAACCTGCACCTGCAACTGTTGTTGTAGTAATCTGTGAGCCACGAGGACTCAGCAATCCCATTACCATGGGTATCAAGACTAGCAAAGCTTAAAAGGAAAGGAAGGGGTAAAGTGGTGAGGCTGCAGCAACGACTAAGCATGATAAGGTGGCTAACATACGCAAATAAGAGCGAGAAGAGAGCAAATGGAACGGTCGTGAAGCTAGCAATGATCAAGAAGTGATCCTGAACTCCTACTTACGTCAAACATAACCCAGAAACCGTGTTCACTTCCCGGACTCCGCCGAAAAGAGACCATCACGGCTACACACGCGGTTGATGCGTTTTAATTCGGATCTGGTGTCAAGTTATCTACGACCGGACATTAACAAATTCCCATCTGCCTATAACTGCAGGCACGACTTTCGAAAGATTATACCCTGCAGGGGTGTCCCAACTTAGCCCATGACAAGCTCTCGCGATCAACGAAGGAATAGACCTTCTCCCAGGAAGATCCGATCAGACTCGGAATCCCGGTTTACAAGACATTTCGACAATGGTAAAACAAGACCAGCAAGACCGCCCGATGCGCCAACAATCCTGATAGGAGCTGCACATATCTCGTTCTCAGGGCAACATCGGATGAACACTACGTACAACTAAAACCAACCCTCAAGTTTCCCCGAGGTGGCGCTGCAAGTGGCTCTGGTTCGGACCAACACTTAGACAAGCACTGGCCCGAGGGGGCTATAATAAAGATGACCCTCGAGAGAGCGACTCCCAAGGGAAAAGTAGGTGGTGGTGAGGCAAATGGTAAAACCAAGGTTGGGCCTTGCTGGAGGAGTTTTATTCAAAGCGAACTGTCAAGGGGGTCCCATAAATCACCCGACCGCGTAAGGAACACAAAATCCGGGAACATAACACCGGTATGGCAGAAACTAGGGCGGCAAGAGTGGAACAAAACACCAGGCAAAAGGCCGAGCCTTCCACCCTTTACCAAATATATAGATGCGTTAATAATATAAGAGATATTGTGATATCCCAACCAAAATCCTATTCACCATGGAGAAATCTTCAACTTCACCTGAAACTAGCAACGCTATAAGAGTGGCTGAGCAAAAGCGGTAACATAGCCCAAACAACGGTTTGCATAGGAAAGGTGTCAAAGGTTAGAGGTTCATGGCAATTTGGGATGGCTTGATAAACAGGTAATAGGTAGCGTAGCATAGCGATAGAACGAAGCAACTAGCATAGCAATGATAATAGTGAGATCCTGGGTAGCGGTCATCTTGCCTGAAATCCCGCAAGGAAGAAGAACGAGTCCATGAAGAAGATGAAGCCACGAAGACAAACCAAGCATAGACGAACGAATCCTCACGACCGCAACGAAACAGGAACTATCGAAAAGAAGCACACAACATGGTAAACACACCACACATGAACAAGGCATGATGCACAAACAAGCATGATGCATGACAAAGCTACATGAGGCTACTCATGGCAAGAGATGATGCAAACAAGAGCAACACATCAAGGCAAGTTTAAATGAGGCCGAGAACAACATATACCAATTCCGGTAAGTCCTCATATGCAAATTTCGAAATTGGTCCAGATCTGAACAAACATTAAGTTGAAGTTGTTAAACAGCAAGTTAAGATGCACAAAGATGATCTACACGAGATTCTAGTCAAGTTACATATAAAGTTCATTTAGTTCGGAGCTACGGCCTAGAAGATATGAGCAAAACAAGTTAAACATGGCATTGATGCAAAATGCACCCAAACATCAAGCAAACACGTCAAAACATGAATGCAACATGATAATATGAAGCTACATGCAAATCTAATCAAGTTTCATATAGAGCACACTCAAAACGGAGCAACGGTTCAAACACACACTCCATACAAGTTTAAAGGACAAGTTGTCCAAAACAGCAACTAGGCATATTGCAAGCATCAAAACAACATGCTACAGGACCTCAACAAGAAAACAGAAGGCATGGACATGATGTACAGATAAAGCATTACAAAACATGAACACTGAGCTATCTCTAGAAATCACTAGAACATACTCAAACACACATGGTAAGATTGCAAGTTATAACAATTTCAGACTTTGCAGAAAAATAACATCACGATGCAATGTTTAGATCTATCAAACAACATGTTACAGGAACTTATCATGGCAAACAAAGGCATGGCATGAATCTACTAATTGCGTAGATCAAAAGTCCCTTACTGACCATAAGCCAAAAAGGATCAGAAAATATGATGGCACGCATGTAAACATGGCAAGTTATTATACAGATTCAAACATGACAGGAACATAATTATGAAGGCATGTAGATGAGCTTGTGCAACTCTCTACAGAGCAATACATGGCATGGAAAGGCACCCAACAGTAAGAAGACATGTTTGTGAAGCTAAGCATGGCAGTAGAAAGTCCATAGGGTACATGGAACACTAGGAACAATCACGATAACAACGGAACTTAATGTTAACAGGCTGACAGCAACATTATGAAGCAACTTTGGAGCAAGATATGAGCAAGCTAAAGGAAGCTATAATTGCAACCAGGGGCATGGATGGATAGATCATGACATGTAGATCAAAACATATTTAGTGATCATCTCCAGATTATGCATAGAATGACTAGTAGCAACATGTTTATATAGCATCACGAAATAACAGATTCAGCCTAGCTAAACAGCAACAGCAAGTACCCTACTTAACAAGCTCGATTCACTCACCACAAGTCATTGCATGACAAGATAAGCATAGAATCATCAAGAATACATGTTTGTGAAACAAATCAAGTCAAGAACAAGTTCATAGCATGCAAGGATCAACTACAACAACCTTGGCCAATTTGAATAACATGTAAACAATCTGCCAGGAAATATTTTGAAGCAAAAGTAGAGCACTCAAATGACATGCTAGACTACTCCATAATTGTAACAAAGGGCATGAATGGATAGACAATAACCACATGTTCAAAACACCCTTACTGAAGTATCTCAAAATATGCATGGATCTATCTGTAGCATCAAGTTTACATGGCATCAAAATAACAACAGAACAGGGACTAAAATCAGCAATATCACGAAGTCTAGTTTGCATGCTTGTGCTAGTCATCACATTGATCACAAAAATACATGGTAAGCACCTCTGTAAAGAAGACATAGCATAGATCAAAAAACATGTAGACATCAACCTCATAGGATGCACAAATCAATCATGGCAAAAATGACAAAAGAGCTCGTTCTGTTAACAGACAACAGAAAACATCATGAAGCACTCTTACAATAATGATTCAGGCATCAAGATGACCTCAAATGAATATGGTGCAATGGAACGTAATGATGTACTCGTTGGGACGAACAATTTGACATATTACACGCACGAAACGGAGCTACGGATGCAGAGATACGATGCAACAAACATGGCATGATAATGTCAAAAATCTGGGACTTAGCAGATTTCGGGGGGAAAGTTAACCTTGCACGGAAAACGATGCAGGGCCGAATCTCGCCGGAGAACGGTCGGAGTTGGCCGCGGGACGACGGCAGGACGACGCGGGCGGCGCGGATCGGTGCCGGGGAGGCCGGATCTGGCGGAGGAGCGGCCGGACCGGGCGCTCCGGCGGAGGAGGAGGCC